>NW_026291546.1:0-320869 GCF_023091745.1 Budorcas taxicolor
ACCTCACCTCTGGAACTTCGAAAGGGTCCTTCACACCCTTGGTGCAAAACAAGAAGTTCCCCGACATACCCGTCTCCACTCGAGAGGAATCACGAGGGTGCCGCCCACATCCAGAGGAGCCCCGTTTCCGCCTCGTAGCTCGAGATGAGGGATCCTTTCCCTGCTTCGTCGGGAAAGAGTTCCCGGCGTTCCCGTCGCATCTCAAGAGGAGGCCCTCTCAACAGGAACGGCGAGAGGAACTCCAGGGTCGTGCCACCATTCCAAGAGTCCCCCAGATGTCTCAGTCCATTCCAGAGGAACCTCTTTTCCCTTCACCGGCTCGTCTTTCACGCCGAGGATCGACTCACACCAAGGTGGCACGTGGCACAGCCCTGTGGGAAAGCCTCGTGGGAAAGCCTCGAGGGACAGCCTCGAGGGAAAGCCACAGATCCCTTGATCCACGTGACAGGAAGCGTGACACTACTGCTGCAGCTCGGGAGGAAAGCGCACGTGCATGCCCCCACTCGAGACGAGGCCTGACTCCCCTGGGGAGACTCAGAAGCACCCCAAGATCCATGGCAACACTGGAGAGGAATCCTCACGTTCCGGCCCCGACTCCACACAAGGACTGAGGCCCCGGCATGGACGGGAGAGGAATCCCGAGAGGTCCCCTAGCAACTCGCATGGGGACTGGCCTTTTCTGAGGCCACCAGAGCGGGTCCCTGAGGTCCCCGTCGTAACTCGAGAAGACCTGCCGCAACTCGAGAAAATCCAGGAGGTTCTCCCCTCCAGGCGAGATGAGGCCCATTTCCGATGAGGTGTCTCGAGGCGGATCACACCTCACCTCTGGAACTTCGAAAGGCTCCTTCACACCCTTGGTGCAAATCAAGAAGTTCCCCGACATACCCGTCTCCACTCGAGAGGAATCACGAGGGTCCCGCCCACATCCAGAGGAGCCCCGTTTCCGCCTCGTAGCTCGAGATGAGGGATCCTTTCCCTGCTTCGTCGGGAAAGAGTTCCCGGCGTTCCCGTCGCATCTCAAGAGGAGGCCCTCTCAACAGGAACGGCGAGAGGAACTCCAGGGTCGTGCCACCATTCCAAGAGTCCCCCAGATGTCTCAGTCCATTCCAGAGGAACCTCTTTTCCCTTCACCGGCTCGTCTTTCACGCCGAGGATCGACTGACACCAAGGTGGCACGTGGCACAGCCCTGTGGGAAAGCCTCGTGGGAAAGCCTCGAGGGACAGCCTCGAGGGAAAGCCACAGATCCCTTGATCCACGTGACAGGAAGCGTGACACTACTGCTGCAGCTCGGGAGGAAAGCGCACGTGCATGCCCCCACTCGAGACGAGGCCTGACTCCCCTGGGGAGACTCAGAAGCACCCCAAGATCCATGGCAACACTGGAGAGGAATCCTCAGGTTCCGGCCCCGAGTCCACACAAGGACTGAGGCCCCGGCATGGACGGGAGAGGAATCCCGAGAGGTCCCCTAGCAACTCGCATGGGGACTGGCCTTTCCTGAGGCCACCAGACCGGGTCCCTGAGGTCCCCGTCGTAACTCGAGAAGACCTGCCGCAACTCGAGAAAATCCAGGAGGTTCTCCCCTCCAGGCGAGATGAGGCCCATTTCCGCTGAGGCGTCTCGAGGCTGATCACACCTCACCTCTGGAACTTCGAAAGGGTCCTTCACACCCTTGGTGCAAATCAAGAAGTTCCCCGACATACCCGTCTCCACTCGAGAGGAATCACGAGGGTCCCGCCCACATCCAGAGGAGCCCCGTTTCCGCCTCGTAGCTCGAGATGAGGGATCCTTTCCCTGCTTGGTCGGGAAAGAGTTCCCGGCGTTCCCGTCGCATCTCAAGAGAAGGCCCTCTCAACAGGAACGGCGAGAGGAACTCCAGGGTCGTGCCACCATTCCAAGAGTCCCCCAGATGTCTCAGTCCATTCCAGAGGAACCTCTTTTCCCTTCACCGGCTCGTCTTTCACGCCGAGGATCGACTCACACCAAGGTGGCACGTGGCACAGCCCTGTGGGAAAGCATCTTGGGAAAGCCTCGAGGGACAGCCTCGAGGGAAAGCCACAGATCCCTTGATCCACGTGACAGGAAGCGTGACACTACTGCTGCAGCTCGGGAGGAAAGCGCACGTGCATGCCCCCACTCGAGAAGAGGCCTGACTCCCCTGGGGAGACTCAGAAGCACCCCAAGATCCATGGCAACACTGGAGAGGAATCCTCAGGTTCCGGCCCCGACTCCACACAAGGACTGAGGCCCCGGCATGGACGGGAGAGGAATCCCGAGAGGTCCCCTAGCAACTCGCATGGGGACTGGCCTTTCCTGAGGCCACCAGAGCGGGTCCCTGAGGTCCCCGTCGTAACTCGAGAAGACCTGCCGCAACTCGAGAAAATCCAGGAGGTTCTCCCCTCCAGGCGAGATGAGGCCCATTTCCGCTGAGGCCTCTCGAGGCTGATCACACCTCCCCTCTGGAACTTCGAAAGGGTCCTTCACACCCTTGGTGCAAATCAAGAAGTTCCCCGACATACCCGTCTCCACTCGAGAGGAATCACGAGGGTCCCGCCCACATCCAGAGGAGCCCCGTTTCCGCCTCGGAGCTCGAGATGAGGGATCCTTTCCCTGCTTCGTCGGGAAAGAGTTCCCGGCGTTCCCGTCGCATCTCAAGAGGAGGCCCTCTCAACAGGAACGGCGAGAGGAACTCCAGGGTCGTGCCACCATTCCAAGAGTCCCCCAGATGTCTCAGTCCATTCCAGAGGAACCTCTTTTCCCTTCACCGGCTCGTCTTTCACGCAGAGGATCGACTCACACCAAGGTGGCACGTGGCACAGCCCTGTGGAAAAGCCTCGTGGGAAAGCCTCGAGGGACAGCCTCGAGGGAAAGCCACAGATCCCTTGATCCACGTGACAAGAAGCGTGACACTACTGCTGCAGCTCGGGAGGAAAGCGCACGTGCATGCCCCCACTCGAGACGAGGCCTGACTCCCCTGGGGAGACTCAGAAGCACCCCAAGATCCATGGCAACACTGGAGAGGAATCCTCAGGTTCCGGCCCCGACTCCACACAAGGACTGAGGCCCCGGCATGGACGGGAGAGGAATCCCGAGAGGTCCCCTAGCAACTCGCATGGGGACTGGCCTTTCCTGAGGCCACCAGAGCGGGTCCCTGAGGTCCCCGTCGTACCTCGAGAAGACCTGCCGCAACTCGAGAAAATCCAGGAGGTTCTCCCCTCCAAGCGAGATGAGGCCCATTTCCGATGAGGCGTCTCGAGGCTGATCACACCTCCCCTCTGGAACTTCGAAAGGGTCCTTCACACCCTTGGTGCAAATCAAGAAGTTCCCCGACATACCCGTCTCCACTCGAGAGGAATCACGAGGGTCCCGCCCACATCCAGAGGAGCCCCGTTTCCGCCTCGTAGCTCGAGATGAGGGTTCCTTTCCCTGCTTCGTCGGGAAAGAGTTCCCGGCGTTCCCGTCGCATCTCAAGAGGAGGCCCTCTCAACAGGAACGGCGAGAGGAACTCCAGGGTCGTGCCACCATTCCAAGAGTCCCCCAGATGTCTCAGTCCATTCCAGAGAAACCTCTTTTCCCTTCACCGGCTCGTCTTTCACGCCGAGGATCGACTCACACCAAGGTGGCACGTGGCACAGCCCTGTGGGAAAGCCTCGTGGGAAAGCCTCGAGGGACAGCCTCGAGGGAAAGCCACAGATCCCTTGATCCACGTGACAGGAATCGTGACACTACTGCTGCAGCTCGGGAGGAAAGCGCACGTGCATGCCCCCATTCGAGACGAGGCCTGACTCCCCTGGGGAGACTCAGAAGCACCCCAAGATCCATGGCAACACTGGAGAGGAATCCTCACGTTCCGGCCCCGACTCCACACAAGGACTGAGGCCCCGGCATGGACGGGAGAGGAATCCCGAGAGGTCCCCTAGCAACTCGCATGGGGATTGGCCTTTCCTGAGGTCACCAGAGCGGGTCCCTGAGGTCCCCGTCGTAACTCGAGAAGACCTGCCGCAACTCGAGAAAATCCAGGAGGTTCTCCCCTCCAGGCGAGATGAGGCCCATTTCCGCTGAGGCCTCTCGAGGCTGATCACACCTCCCCTCTGGAACTTCGAAAGGGTCCTTCACACCCTTGTTGCAAATCAAGAAGTTCCCCGACATACCCGTCTCCACTCGAGAGGAATCACGAGGGTCCCGCCCACATCCAGAGGAGCCCCGTTTCCGCCTCGTAGCTCGAGATGAGGGATCCTTTCCCTGATTCGTCGGGAAAGAGTTCCCGGCATTCCCGTCGCATCTCAAGAGGAGGCCCTCTCAACAGGAACGGCGAGAGGAACTCCAGGGTCGTGCCACCATTCCAAGAGTCCCCCAGATGTCTCAGTCCATTCCAGAGGAACCTCTTTTCCCTTCACCGGCTCGTCTTTCACGCCGAGGATCGACTCACACCAAGGTGGCACGTGGCACAGCCCTGTGGGAAAGCCTCGTGGGAAAGCCTCGAGGGACAGCCTCGAGGGAAAGCCACAGATCCCTTGATCCACGTGACAGGAAGCGTGACACTACTGCTGCAGCTCGGGAGGAAAGCGCACGTGCATGCCCCCACTCGAGAAGAGGCCTGACTCCCCTGGGGAGACTCAGAAGCACCCCAAGATCCATGGCAACACTGGAGAGGAATCCTCAGGTTCCGGACCCGACTCCACACAAGGACTGAGGCCCCGGCATGGACGGGAGAGGAATCCCGAGAGGTCCCCTAGCAACTCGCATGGGGACTGGCCTTTCCTGAGGCCACCAGAGCGGGTCCCTGAGGTCCCCGTCGTAACTCGAGAAGACCTGCCGCAACTCGAGAAAATCCAGGAGGTTCTCCCCTCCAGGCGAGATGAGGCCCATTTCCGCTGAGGCGTCTCGAGGCTGATCACACCTCACCTCTGGAACTTCGAAAGGGTCCTTCACACCCTTGGTGCAAATCAAGAAGTTCCCCGACCTAGCCGTCTCCACTCGAGATGAACCACGAGGGTCCCGCCCACATCCAGAGGAGCCCCGTTTCTGCCTCGTAGCTCGAGATGAGGGATCCTTTCCCCGCTTCGTCGGGAAAGAGTTCCCGGCGTTCCCGTCGCATCTCAAGAGGAGGCCCTCTCAACAGGAACGGCGAGAGGAACTCCAGGGTCGTGCCACCATTCCAAGAGTCCCCCAGATGTCTCAGTCCATTCCAGAGGAACCTCTTTTCCCTTCACTGGCTCGTCTTTCACGCCGAAGATCCACTCACACCAAAGTGGCACGTGGCACAGCCCTGTGGGAAAGCCTCATGGGAAAGCCTCGAGGGACAGCCTCGAGGGAAAGCCACAGATCCCTTAATCCACGTGACAGGAAGGGTGACACCACAGCTGCAGCTCGGGAGGAAAGCGCACGTGCATGCCCCCACTCGAGACGAGGCCTGACTCCCCTGGGGAGACTCAGAAGCACCCCAAGTTCCATGGCAACACAGGAGAGGAATCCTCACGTTCCGGCCCCGACTCCACACAAGGACTGAGGCCCCGGCATGGACGGGAGAGGAATCCCGAGAGGTCCCCTAGCAACTCGCATGGGGACTGGCCTTTCCTGAGGCCACCAGAGCGGGTCCCTCAGGTCCCCTTCGTAACTCGAGAAGACCTGCCGCAACTCGAGAAAATCCAGGAGGTTCTCCCCTCCAGGCGAGATGAGGCCCATTTCCGCTGAGGCGTCTCGAGGCTGATCACACCTCACCTCTGGAACTTCGAAAGGGTCCTTCACACCCTTGGTGCAAAACAAGAAGTTCCCCGACATACCCGTCTCCACTCGAGAGGAATCACGAGGGTGCCGCCCACATCCAGAGGAGCCCCGATTCCGCCTCGTAGCTCGAGATGAGGGATCCTTTCCCTGCTTCGTCGGGAAAGAGTTCCCGGCGTTCCCGTCGCATCTCAAGAGGAGGCCCTCTCAACAGGAACGGCGAGAGGAACTCCAGGGTCGTGCCACCATTCCAAGAGTCCCCCAGATGTCTCAGTCCATTCCAGAGGAACCTCTTTTCCCTTCACCGGCTCGTCTTTCACGCCGAGGATCGACTCACACCAAGGTGGCACGTGGCACAGCCCTGTGGGAAAGCCTCGTGGGAAAGCCTCGAGGGACAGCCTCGAGGGAAAGCCACAGATCCCTTGATCCACGTGACAGGAAGCGTGACACTACTGCTGCAGCTCGGGAGGAAAGCGCACGTGCATGCCCCCACTCGAGACGAGGCCTGACTCCCCTGGGGAGACTCAGAAGCACCCCAAGATCCATGGCAACACTGGAGAGGAATCCTCACGTTCCGGCCCCGACTCCACACAAGGACTGAGGCCCCGGCATGGACGGGAGAGGAATCCCGAGAGGTCCCCTAGCAACTCGCATGGGGACTGGCCTTTTCTGAGGCCACCAGAGCGGGTCCCTGAGGTCCCCGTCGTAACTCGAGAAGACCTGCCGCAACTCGAGAAAATCCAGGAGGTTCTCCCCTCCAGGCGAGATGAGGCCCATTTCCGATGAGGTGTCTCGAGGCGGATCACACCTCACCTCTGGAACTTCGAAAGGCTCCTTCACACCCTTGGTGCAAATCAAGAAGTTCCCCGACATACCCGTCTCCACTCGAGAGGAATCACGAGGGTCCCGCCCACATCCAGAGGAGCCCCGTTTCCGCCTCGTAGCTCGAGATGAGGGATCCTTTCCCTGCTTCGTCGGGAAAGAGTTCCCGGCGTTCCCGTCGCATCTCAAGAGGAGGCCCTCTCAACAGGAACGGCGAGAGGAACTCCAGGGTCGTGCCACCATTCCAAGAGTCCCCCAGATGTCTCAGTCCATTCCAGAGGAACCTCTTTTCCCTTCACCGGCTCGTCTTTCACGCCGAGGATCGACTGACACCAAGGTGGCACGTGGCACAGCCCTGTGGGAAAGCCTCGTGGGAAAGCCTCGAGGGACAGCCTCGAGGGAAAGCCACAGATCCCTTGATCCACGTGACAGGAAGCGTGACACTACTGCTGCAGCTCGGGAGGAAAGCGCACGTGCATGCCCCCACTCGAGACGAGGCCTGACTCCCCTGGGGAGACTCAGAAGCACCCCAAGATCCATGGCAACACTGGAGAGGAATCCTCAGGTTCCGGCCCCGAGTCCACACAAGGACTGAGGCCCCGGCATGGACGGGAGAGGAATCCCGAGAGGTCCCCTAGCAACTCGCATGGGGACTGGCCTTTCCTGAGGCCACCAGACCGGGTCCCTGAGGTCCCCGTCGTAACTCGAGAAGACCTGCCGCAACTCGAGA
Organism: Budorcas taxicolor; assembly: GCF_023091745.1. Lineage (NCBI taxonomy): Eukaryota > Metazoa > Chordata > Mammalia > Artiodactyla > Bovidae > Budorcas > Budorcas taxicolor. The sequence continues at coordinate 7,275 of NW_026291546.1, forward strand.
AAATCCAGGAGGTTCTCCCCTCCAGGCGAGATGAGGCCCATTTCCGCTGAGGCGTCTCGAGGCTGATCACACCTCACCTCTGGAACTTCGAAAGGGTCCTTCACACCCTTGGTGCAAATCAAGAAGTTCCCCGACATACCCGTCTCCACTCGAGAGGAATCACGAGGGTCCCGCCCACATCCAGAGGAGCCCCGTTTCCGCCTCGTAGCTCGAGATGAGGGATCCTTTCCCTGCTTGGTCGGGAAAGAGTTCCCGGCGTTCCCGTCGCATCTCAAGAGAAGGCCCTCTCAACAGGAACGGCGAGAGGAACTCCAGGGTCGTGCCACCATTCCAAGAGTCCCCCAGATGTCTCAGTCCATTCCAGAGGAACCTCTTTTCCCTTCACCGGCTCGTCTTTCACGCCGAGGATCGACTCACACCAAGGTGGCACGTGGCACAGCCCTGTGGGAAAGCATCTTGGGAAAGCCTCGAGGGACAGCCTCGAGGGAAAGCCACAGATCCCTTGATCCACGTGACAGGAAGCGTGACACTACTGCTGCAGCTCGGGAGGAAAGCGCACGTGCATGCCCCCACTCGAGACGAGGCCTGACTCCCCTGGGGAGACGCAGAAGCACCCCAAGATCCATGGCAACACTGGAGAGGAATCCTCACGTTCCGGCCCCGACTCCACACAAGGACTGAGGCCCCGGCATGGACGGGAGAGGAATCCCGAGAGGTCCCCTAGCAACTCGCATGGGGACTGGCCTTTTCTGAGGCCACCAGAGCGGGTCCCTGAGGTCCCCGTCGTAACTCGAGAAGACCTGCCGCAACTCGAGAAAATCCAGGAGGTTCTCCCCTCCAGGCGAGATGAGGCCCATTTCCGCTGAGGTGTCTCGAGGCGGATCACACCTCACCTCTGGAACTTCGAAAGGCTCCTTCACACCCTTGGTGCAAATCAAGAAGTTCCCCGACATACCCGTCTCCACTCGAGAGGAATCACGAGGGTCCCGCCCACGTCCAGAGGAGCCCCGTTTCCGCCTCGTAGCTCGAGATGAGGGATCCTTTCCCTGCTTCGTCGGGAAAGAGTTCCCGGCGTTCCCGTCGCATTTCAAGAGGAGGCCCTCTCAACAGGAACGGCGAGAGGAACTCCAGGGTCGTGCCACCATTCCAAGAGTCCCCCAGATGTCTCAGTCCATTCCAGAGGAACCTCTTTTCCCTTCACCGGCTCGTCTTTCACGCCGAGGATCGACTCACACCAAGGTGGCACGTGGCACAGCCCTGTGGGAAAGCCTCGTGGGAAAGCCTCGAGGGACAGCCTCGAGGGAAAGCCACAGATCCCTTGATCCACGTGACAGGAAGCGTGACACTACTGCTGCAGCTCGGGAGGAAAGCGCACGTGCATGCCCCCACTCGAGACGAGGCCTGACTCCCCTGGGGAGACTCAGAAGCACCCCAAGATCCATGGCAACACTGGAGAGGAATCCTCAGGTTCCGGCCCCGACTCCACACAAGGACTGAGGCCCCGGCATGGACGGGAGAGGAATCCCGAGAGGTCCCCTAGCAACTCGCATGGGGACTGGCCTTTCCTGAGGCCACCAGAGCGGGTCCCTGAGGTCCCCGTCGTAACTCGAGAAGACCTGCCGCAACTCGAGAAAATCCAGGAGGTTCTCCCCTCCAGGCGAGATGAGGCCCATTTCCGCTGAGGCGTCTCGAGGCTGATCACACCTCACCTCTGGAACTTCGAAAGGGTCCTTCACACCCTTGGTGCAAATCAAGAAGTTCCCCGACATACCCGTCTCCACTCGAGAGGAATCACGAGGGTCCCGCCCACATCCAGAGGAGCCCCGTTTCCGCCTCGTAGCTCGAGATGAGGGATCCTTTCCCTGCTTGGTCGGGAAAGAGTTCCCGGCGTTCCCGTCGCATCTCAAGAGAAGGCCCTCTCAACAGGAACGGCGAGAGGAACTCCAGGGTCGTGCCACCATTCCAAGAGTCCCCCAGATGTCTCAGTCCATTCCAGGGGAACCTCTTTTCCCTTCACCGGCTCGTCTTTCACGCCGAGGATCGACTCACACCAAGGTGGCACGTGGCACAGCCCTGTGGGAAAGCATCTTGGGAAAGCCTCGAGGGACAGCCTCGAGGGAAAGCCACAGATCCCTTGATCCACGTGACAGGAAGCGTGACACTACTGCTGCAGCTCGGGAGGAAAGCGCACGTGCATGCCCCCACTCGAGACGAGGCCTGACTCCCCTGGGGAGACTCAGAAGCACCCCAAGATCCATGGCAACACTGGAGAGGAATCCTCAGGTTCCGGCCCCGACTCCACACAAGGACTGAGGCCCCGGCATGGACGGGAGAGGAATCCCGAGAGGTCCCCTAGCAACTCGCATGGGGACTGGCCTTTTCTGAGGCCACCAGAGCGGGTCCCTGAGGTCCCCGTCGTAACTCGAGAAGACCTGCCGCAACTCGAGAAAATCCAGGAGGTTCTCCCCTCCAGGCGAGATGAGGCCCATTTCCGCTGAGGTGTCTCGAGGCGGATCACACCTCACCTCTGGAACTTCGAAAGGCTCCTTCACACCCTTGGTGCAAATCAAGAAGTTCCCCGACATACCCGTCTCCACTCGAGAGGAATCACGAGGGTCCCGCCCACGTCCAGAGGAGCCCCGTTTCCGCCTCGTAGCTCGAGATGAGGGATCCTTTCCCTGCTTCGTCGGGAAAGAGTTCCCGGCGTTCCCGTCGCATCTCAAGAGGAGGCCCTCTCAACAGGAACGGCGAGAGGAACTCCAGGGTCGTGCCACCATTCCAAGAGTCCCCCAGATGTCTCAGTCCATTCCAGAGGAACCTCTTTTCCCTTCACCGGCTCGTCTTTCACGCCGAGGATCGACTCACACCAAGGTGGCACGTGGCACAGCCCTGTGGGAAAGCCTCGTGGGAAAGCCTCGAGGGACAGCCTCGAGGGAAAGCCACAGATCCCTTGATCCACGTGACAGGAAGCGTGACACTACTGCTGCAGCTCGGGAGGAAAGCGCACGTGCATGCCCCCACTCGAGACGAGGCCTGACTCCCCTGGGGAGACTCAGAAGCACCCCAAGATCCATGGCAACACTGGAGAGGAATCCTCAGGTTCCGGCCCCGACTCCACACAAGGACTGAGGCCCCGGCATGGACGGGAGAGGAATCCCGAGAGGTCCCCTAGCAACTCGCATGGGGACTGGCCTTTCCTGAGGCCACCAGAGCGGGTCCCTGAGGTCCCCGTCGAAACTCGAGAAGACCTGCCGCAACTCGAGAAAATCCAGGAGGTTCTCCCCTCCAGGCGAGATGAGGCCCATTTCCGCTGAGGCGTCTCGAGGCTGATCACACCTCACCTCTGGAACTTCGAAAGGGTCCTTCACACCCTTGGTGCAAATCAAGAAGTTCCCCGACATACCCGTCTCCACTCGAGAGGAATCACGAGGGTCCCGCCCACATCCAGAGGAGCCCCGTTTCCGCCTCGTAGCTCGAGATGAGGGATCCTTTCCCTGCTTGGTCGGGAAAGAGTTCCCGGCGTTCCAGTCGCATCTCAAGAGAAGGCCCTCTCAACAGGAACGGCGAGAGGAACTCCAGGGTCGTGCCACCATTCCAAGAGTCCCCCAGATGTCTCAGTCCATTCCAGGGGAACCTCTTTTCCCTTCACCGGCTCGTCTTTCACGCCGAGGATCGACTCACACCAAGGTGGCACGTGGCACAGCCCTGTGGGAAAGCATCTTGGGAAAGCCTCGAGGGACAGCCACGAGGGAAAGCCACAGATCCCTTGATCCACGTGACAGGAAGCGTGACACTACTGCTGCAGCTCGGGAGGAAAGCGCACGTGCATGCCCCCACTCGAGACGAGGCCTGACTCCCCTGGGGAGACTCAGAAGCACCCCAAGATCCATGGCAACACTGGAGAGGAATCCTCACGTTCCGGCCCCGACTCCACACAAGGACTGAGGCCCCGGCATGGACGGGAGAGGAATCCCGAGAGGTCCCCTAGCAACTCGCATGGGGACTGGCCTTTTCTGAGGCCACCAGAGCGGGTCCCTGAGGTCCCCGTCGTAACTCGAGAAGACCTGCCGCAACTCGAGAAAATCCAGGAGGTTCTCCCCTCCAGGCGAGATGAGGCCCATTTCCGCTGAGGCGTCTCGAGGCTGATCACACCTCACCTCTGGAACTTCGAAAGGGTCCTTCACACCCTTGGTGCAAATCAAGAAGTTCCCCGACATACCCGTCTCCACTCGACAGGAATCACGAGGGTCCCGCCCACATCCAGAGGAGCCCCGTTTCCGCCTCGTAGCTCGAGATGAGGGATCCTGTCCCTGCTTCGTCGGGAAAGAGTTCCCGGCGTTCCTGTTGCATCTCAAGAGGAGGCCCTCTCAACAGGAACGGCGAGAGGAACTCTAGGGTCGTGCCACCATTCCAAGAGTCCCCCAGATGTCTCAGTCCATTCCAGAGGAACCTCTTTTCCCTTCACCGGCTCGTCTTTCACGCCGAGGATCGACTCACACCAAGGTGGCACGTGGCACAGCCCTGTGGGAAAGCCTCGTGGGAAAGCCTCGAGGGACAGCCTCGAGGGAAAGCCACAGATCCCTTGATCCACGTGACAGGAAGCGTGACACTACTGCTGCAGCTCGGGAGGAAAGCGCACGTGCATGCCCCCACTCGAGACGAGGCCTGACTCCCCTGGGGAGACTCAGAAGCACCCCAAGATCCATGGCAACACTGGAGAGGAATCCTCAGTTTACGGCCCAGACTCCACACAAGGACTGAGGCCCCGGCATGGACGGGAGTGGAATCCCGATAGGTCCCCTAGCAACTCGCATGGGGACTGGCCTTTCCTGAGGCCACCAGAGCAGGTCCCTGAGGTCCCCGTCGTAACTCGAGAAGACCTGCCGCAACTCGAGAAAATCCAGGAGGTTCTCCCCTCCAGGCGAGATGAGGCCCATTTCCGCTGAGGTGTCTCGAGGCGGATCACACCTCACCTCTGGAACTTCGAAAGGCTCCTTCACACCCTTGCTGCAAATCAAGAAGTTCCCCGACATACCCGTCTCCACTCGAGAGGAATCACGAGGGTCCCGCCCACATCCAGAGGAGCCCCGTTTCCGCCTCGTAGCTCGAGATGAGGGATCCTTTCCCTGCTTCGTCGGGAAAGAGTTCCCGGCGTTCCCGTCGCATCTCAAGAGGAGGCCCTCTCAACAGGAACGGCGAGAGGAACTCCAGGGTCGTGCCACCATTCCAAGAGTCCCCCAGATGTCTCAGTCCTTTCCAGAGGAACCTCTTTTCCCTTCACTGGCTCGTCTTTCACGCCGAGGATCGACTCACACCAAAATGGCACGTGGCACAGCCCTGTGGGAAAGCCTCATGGGAAAGCCTCGAGGGACAGCCTCGAGGGAAAGCCACAGATCCCTTGATCCACGTGACAGAAAGCGTGACACTACAGCTGCAGCTCGGGAGGAAAGCGCACGTGCATGCCCCCACTCGAGACGAGGCCTGACTCCCCTGGGGAGACTCAGAAGCACCCCAAGATCCATGGCAACACTGGAGAGGAATCCTCAGGTTCCGGCCCCGACTCCACACAAGGACTGAGGCCCCGGCATGGACGGGAGAGGAATCCCGAGAGGTCCCCTAGCAACTCGCATGGGGACTGGCCTTTTCTGAGGCCACCAGAGCGGGTCCCTGAGGTCCCCGTCGTAACTCGAGAAGACCTGCCGCAACTCGAGAAAATCCAGGAGGTTCTCCCCTCCAGGCGAGATGAGGCCCATTTCCGCTGAGGCGTCTCGAGGCTGATCACACCTCACCTCTGGAACTTCGAAAGGGTCCTTCACACCCTTGGTGCAAATCAAGAAGTTCCCCGACATACCCGTCTCCACTCGACAGGAATCACGAGGGTCCCGCCCACATCCAGAGGAGCCCCGTTTCCACCTCGTAGCTCGAGATGAGGGATCCTGTCCCTGCTTCGTCGGGAAAGAGTTCCCGGCGTTCCTGTTGCATCTCAAGAGGAGGCCCTCTCAACAGGAACGGCGAGAGGAACTCCAGGGTCGTGCCACCATTCCAAGAGTCCCCCAGATGTCTCAGTCCATTCCAGAGGAACCTCTTTTCCCTTCACCGGCTCGTCTTTCACGCCGAGGATCGACTCACACCAAGGTGGCACGTGGCACAGCCCTGTGGGAAAGCCTCGTGGGAAAGCCTCGAGGGACAGCCTCGAGGGAAAGCCACAGATCCCTTGATCCACGTGACAGGAAGCGTGACACTACTGCTGCAGCTAGGGAGGAAAGCGCACGTGCATGCCCCCACTCGAGACGAGGCCTGACTCCCCTGGGGAGACTCAGAAGCACCCCAAGATCCATGGCAACACTGGAGAGGAATCCTCAGGTTACGGCCCAGACTCCACACAAGGACTGAGGCCCCGGCATGGACGGGAGTGGAATCCCGAGAGGTCCCCTAGCAACTCGCATGGGGACTGGCCTTTCCTGAGGCCACCAGAGCGGGTCCCTGAGGTCCCCGTCGTAACTCGAGAAGACCTGCCGCAACTCGAGAAAATCCAGGAGGTTCTCCCCTCCAGGCGAGATGAGGCCCATTTCCGCTGAGGTGTCTCGAGGCGGATCACACCTCACCTCTGGAACTTCGAAAGGCTCCTTCACACCCTTGCTGCAAATCAAGAAGTTCCCCGACATACCCGTCTCCACTCGAGAGGAATCACGAGGGTCCCGCCCACATCCAGAGGAGCCCCGTTTCCGCCTCGTAGCTCGAGATGAGGGATCCTTTCCCTGCTTCGTCGGGAAAGAGTTCCCGGCGTTCCCGTCGCATCTCAAGAGGAGGCCCTCTCAACAGGAACGGCGAGAGGAACTCCAGGGTCGTGCCACCATTCCAAGAGTCCCCCAGATGTCTCAGTCCTTTCCAGAGGAACCTCTTTTCCCTTCACTGGCTCGTCTTTCACGCCGAGGATCGACTCACACCAAAGTGGCACGTGGCACAGCCCTGTGGGAAAGCCTCATGTGAAAGCCTCGAGGGACAGCCTCGAGGGAAAGCCACAGATCCCTTGATCCACGTGACAGAAAGCGTGACACTACTGCTGCAGCTCGGGAGGAAAGCGCACGTGCATGCCCCCACTCGAGACGAGGCCTGACTCCCCTGGGGAGACTCAGAAGCACCCCAAGATCCATGGCAACACTGGAGAGGAATCCTCAGGTTCCGGCCCCGACTCCACACAAGGACTGAGGCCCCGGCATGGACGGGAGAGGAATCCCGAGAGGTCCCCTAGCAACTCGCATGGGGACTGGCCTTTCCTGAGGCCACCAGAGCGGGTCCCTGAGGTCCCCGTCGTAACTCGAGAAGACCTGCCGCAACTCGAGAAAATCCAGGAGGTTCTCCCCTCCAGGCGAGATGAGGCCCATTTCCGCTGAGGCGTCTCGAGGCTGATCACACCTCACCTCTGGAACTTCGCAAGAGTCCTTCACACCCTTGGTGCAAATCAAGAAGTTCCCCGACATACCCGTCTCCACTCGAGAGGAATCACGAGGGTCCCGCCCACATCCAGAGGAGCCCCGTTTCCGCCTCGTAGCTCGAGATGAGGGATCCTTTCCCTGCTTCGTCGGGAAAGAGTTCCCGGCGTTCCCGTCGCATCTCAAGAGGAGGCCCTTTCAACAGGAACGGCGAGAGGAACTCCAGGGTCGTGCCACCATTCCAAGAGTCCCCCAGATGTCTCAGTCCATTCCAGAGGAACCTCTTTTCCCTTCACCGGCTCGCCTTTCACGCCGAGGATCGACTCACACCAAGGTGGCACGTGGCACAGCCCTGTGGGAAAGCCTCGTGGGAAAGCCTCGAGGGACAGCCTCGAGGGAAAGCCACAGATCCCTTGATCCACGTGACAGGAAGCGTGACACTACTGCTGCAGCTCGGGAGGAAAGCGCACGTGCATGCCCCCACTCGAGACGAGGCCTGACTCCCCTGGGGAGACTCAGAAGCACCCCAAGATCCATGGCAACACTGGAGAGGAATCCTCAGGTTCCGGCCCCGACTCCACACAAGGACTGAGGCCCCGGCATGGACGGGAGAGGAATCCCGAGAGGTCCCCTAGCAACTCGCATGGGGACTGGCCTTTTCTGAGGCCACCAGAGCGGGTCCCTGAGGTCCCCGTCGAAACTCGAGAAGACCTGCCCCAACTCGAGAAAATCCAGGAGGTTCTCCCCTCCAGGCGAGATGAGGCCCATTTCCGCTGAGGCGTCTCGAGGCTGATCACACCTCACCTCTGGAACTTCGAAAGGGTCCTTCACACCCTTGGTGCAAATCAAGAAGTTCCCCGACATACCCGTCTCCACTCGACAGGAATCACGAGGGTCCCGCCCACATCCAGAGGAGCCCCGTTTCCGCCTCGTAGCTCGAGATGAGGGATCCTGTCCCTGCTTCGTCGGGAAAGAGTTCCCGGCGTTCTCGTCGCATCTCAAGAGGAGGCCCTCTCAACAGGAACGGCGAGAGGAACTCCAGGGTCGTGCCACCATTCCAAGAGTCCACCAGATGTCTCAGTCCATTCCAGAGGAACCTCTTTTCCCTTCACCGGCTCGTCTTTCACGCCGAGGATCGACTCACACCAAGGTGACACGTGGCACAGCCCTGTGGGAAAGCCTCGTGGGAAAGCCTCGAGGGACAGCCTCGAGGGAAAGCCACAGATCCCTTGATCCACGTGACAGGAAGCGTGACACTACTGCTGCAGCTCGGGAGGAAAGCGCACGTGCATGCCCCCACTCGAGACGAGGCCTGACTCCCCTGGGGAGACTCAGAAGCACCCCAAGATCCATGGCAACACTGGAGAGGAATCCTCAGGTTCCGGCCCCGACTCCACACAAGGACTGAGGCCCCGGCATGGACGGGAGAGGAATCCCGAGAGGTCCCCTAGCAACTCGCATGGGGACTGGCCTTTCCTGAGGCCACCAGAGCGGGTCCCTGAGGTCCCCGTCGTAACTCGAGAAGACCTGCCGCAACTCGAGAAAATCCAGGAGGTTCTCCCCTCCAGGCGAGATGAGGCCCATTTCCGCTGAGGCGTCTCGAGGCTGATCACACCTCCCCTCTGGAACTTCGAAAGGGTCCTTCACACCCTTGGTGCAAATCAAGAAGTTCCCCGACATACCCGTCTCCACTCGAGAGGAATCACGAGGGTCCCGCCCACATCCAGAGGAGCCCCGTTTCCGCCTCGTAGCTCGAGATGAGGGATCCTTTCCCTGCTTCTTCGGGAAAGAGTTCCCGGCGTTCCCGTCGCATCTCAAGAGGAGGCCCTCTCAACAGGAACGGCGAGAGGAACTCCAGGGTCGTGCCACCATTCCAAGAGTCCCCCAGATGTCTCAGTCCATTCCAGAGGAACCTCTTTTCCCTTCACCGGCTCGTCTTTCACGCCGAGGATCGACTCACACCAAGGTGGCACGTGGCACAGCCCTGTGGGAAAGCCTCGAGGGACAGCCTCGAGGGAAAGCCACAGATCCCTTGATCCACGTGACAGGAAGAGTGACACTACTGCTGCAGCTCGGGAGGAAAGCGCACGTGCATGCCCCCACTCGAGACGAGGCCTGACTCCCCTGGGGAGACTCAGAAGCACCCCAAGATCCATGGCAACACTGGAGAGGAATCCTCAGGTTCCGGCCCCGACTCCACACAAGGACTGAGGCCCCGGCATGGACGGGAGAGGAATCCCGAGAGGTCCCCTAGCAACTCGCATGGGGACTGGCCTTTCCTGAGGCCACCAGAGCGGGTCCCTGAGGTCCCCGTCGTAACTCGAGAAGACCTGCCGCAACTCGAGAAAATCCAGGAGGTTCTCCCCTCCAGGCGAGATGAGGCCCATTTCCGCTGAGGCGTCTCGAGGCTGATCACACGTCACCTCTGGAACTTCGAAAGGGTCCTTCACACCCTTGGTGCAAATCAAGAAGTTCCCCGACATACCCGTCTCCACTCGAGAGGAATCACGAGGGTCCCGCCCACATCCAGAGGAGCCCCGTTTCCGCCTCGTAGCTCGAGATGAGGGATCCTTTCCCTGCTTCGTCGGGAAAGAGTTCCCGGCGTTCCCGTCGCATCTCAAGAGGAGGCCCTCTCAACAGGAACGGCGAGAGGAACTCCAGGGTCGTGCCACCATTCCAAGAGTCCCCCAGATGTCTCAGTCCATTCCAGAGGAACCTCTTTTCCTTCACCGGCTCGTCTTTCACGCCGAGGATCGACTCACACCAAGGTGGCACGTGGCACAGCCCTGTGGGAAAGCCTCGTGGGAAAGCCTCGAGGGACAGCCTCGAGGGAAAGCCACAGATCCCTTGATCCACGTGACAGGAAGCGTGACACTACTGCTGCAGCTCGGGAGGAAAGCGCACGTGCATGCCCCCACTCGAGACGAGGCCTGACTCCCCTGGGGAGACTCAGAAGCACCCCAAGATCCATGGCAACACTGGAGAGGAATCCTCAGGTTCCGGCCCCGACTCCACACAAGGACTGAGGCCCCGGCATGGACGGGAGAGGAATCCCGAGAGGTCCCCTAGCAACTCGCATGGGGACTGGCCTTTCCTGAGGCCACCAGAGCGGGTCCCTGAGGTCCCCGTCGTAACTCGAGAAGACCTGCCGCAACTCGAGAAAATCCAGGAGGTTCTCCCCTCCAGGCGAGATGAGGCCCATTTCCGCTGAGGCGTCTCGAGGCTGATCACACCTCACCTCTGGAACTTCGAAAGGGTCCTTCACACCCTTGGTGCAAATCAAGAAGTTCCCCGACATACCCGTCTCCACTCGAGAGGAATCACGAGGGTCCCGCCCACATCCAGAGGAGCCCCGTTTCCGCCTCGTAGCTCGAGATGAGGGATCCTTTCCCTGCTTGGTCGGGAAAGAGTTCCCGGCGTTCCCGTCGCATCTCAAGAGAAGGCCCTCTCAACAGGAACGGCGAGAGGAACTCCAGGGTCGTGCCACCATTCCAAGAGTCCCCCAGATGTCTCAGTCCATTCCAGGGGAACCTCTTTTCCCTTCACCGGCTCGTCTTTCACGCCGAGGATCGACTCACACCAAGGTGGCACGTGGCACAGCCCTGTGGGAAAGCATCTTGGGAAAGCCTCGAGGGACAGCCTCGAGGGAAAGCCACAGATCCCTTGATCCACGTGACAGGAAGCGTGACACTACTGCTGCAGCTCGGGAGGAAAGCGCACGTGCATGCCCCCACTCGAGACGAGGCCTGACTCCCCTGGGGAGACTCAGAAGCACCCCAAGATCCATGGCAACACTGGAGAGGAATCCTCACGTTCCGGCCCCGACTCCACACAAGGACTGAGGCCCCGGCATGGACGGGAGAGGAATCCCGAGAGGTCCCCTAGCAACTCGCATGGGGACTGGCCTTTTCTGAGGCCACCAGAGCGGGTCCCTGAGGTCCCCGTCGTAACTCGAGAAGACCTGCCGCAACTCGAGAAAATCCAGGAGGTTCTCCCCTCCAGGCGAGATGAGGCCCATTTCCGCTGAGGCGTCTCGAGGCTGATCACACCTCACCTCTGGAACTTCGAAAGGGTCCTTCACACCCTTGGTGCAAATCAAGAAGTTCCCCGACATACCCGTCTCCACTCGACAGGAATCACGAGGGTCCCGCCCACATCCAGAGGAGCCCCGTTTCCGCCTCGTAGCTCGAGATGAGGGATCCTGTCCCTGCTTCGTCGGGAAAGAGTTCCCGGCGTTCCTGTTGCATCTCAAGAGGAGGCCCTCTCAACAGGAACGGCGAGAGGAACTCTAGGGTCGTGCCACCATTCCAAGAGTCCCCCAGATGTCTCAGTCCATTCCAGAGGAACCTCTTTTCCCTTCACCGGCTCGTCTTTCACGCCGAGGATCGACTCACACCAAGGTGGCACGTGGCACAGCCCTGTGGGAAAGCCTCGTGGGAAAGCCTCGAGGGACAGCCTCGAGGGAAAGCCACAGATCCCTTGATCCACGTGACAGGAAGCGTGACACTTCTGCTGCAGCTCGGGAGGAAAGCGCACGTGCATGCCCCCACTCGAGACGAGGCCTGACTCCCCTGGGGAGACTCAGAAGCACCCCAAGATCCATGGCAACACTGGAGAGGAATCCTCAGTTTACGGCCCAGACTCCACACAAGGACTGAGGCCCCGGCATGGACGGGAGTGGAATCCCGATAGGTCCCCTAGCAACTCGCATGGGGACTGGCCTTTCCTGAGGCCACCAGAGCAGGTCCCTGAGGTCCCCGTCGTAACTCGAGAAGACCTGCCGCAACTCGAGAAAATCCAGGAGGTTCTCCCCTCCAGGCGAGATGAGGCCCATTTCCGCTGAGGTGTCTCGAGGCGGATCACACCTCACCTCTGGAACTTCGAAAGGCTCCTTCACACCCTTGCTGCAAATCAAGAAGTTCCCCGACATACCCGTCTCCACTCGAGAGGAATCACGTGGGTCCCGCCCACATCCAGAGGAGCCCCGTTTCCGCCTCGTAGCTCGAGATGAGGGATCCTTTCCCTGCTTCGTCGGGAAAGAGTTCCCGGCGTTCCCGTCGCATCTCAAGAGGAGGCCCTCTCAACAGGAACGGCGAGAGGAACTCCAGGGTCGTGCCACCATTCCAAGAGTCCCCCAGATGTCTCAGTCCTTTCCAGAGGAACCTCTTTTCCCTTCACTGGCTCGTCTTTCACGCCGAGGATCGACTCACACCAAAATGGCACGTGGCACAGCCCTGTGGCAAAGCCTCATGGGAAAGCCTCGAGGGACAGCCTCGAGGGAAAGCCACAGATCCCTTGATCCACGTGACAGAAAGCGTGACACTACAGCTGCAGCTCGGGAGGAAAGCGCACGTGCATGCCCCCACTCGAGACGAGGCCTGACTCCCCTGGGGAGACTCAGAAGCACCCCAAGATCCATGGCAACACTGGAGAGGAATCCTCAGGTTCCGGCCCCGACTCCACACAAGGACTGAGGCCCCGGCATGGACGGGAGAGGAATCCCGAGAGGTCCCCTAGCAACTCGCATGGGGACTGGCCTTTTCTGAGGCCACCAGAGCGGGTCCCTGAGGTCCCCGTCGTAACTCGAGAAGACCAGCCGCAACTCGAGAAACTCCAGGAGGTTCTCCCCTCCAGGCGAGATGAGGCCCATTTCCGCTGAGGCGTCTCGAGGCTGATCACACCTCACCTCTGGAACTTCGAAAGGGTCCTTCACACCCTTGGTGCAAATCAAGAAGTTCCCCGACATACCCGTCTCCACTCGACAGGAATCACGAGGGTCCCGCCCACATCCAGAGGAGCCCCGTTTCCGCCTCGTAGCTCGAGATGAGGGATCCTTTCCCTGCTTCGTCGGGAAAGAGTTCCCGGCGTTCCAGTCGCATCTCAAGAGGAGGCCCTCTCAACAGGAACGGCGAGAGGAACTCTAGGGTCGTGCCACCATTCCAAGAGTCCCCCAGATGTCTCAGTCCATTCCAGAGGAACCTCTTTTCCCTTCACCGGCTCGTCTTTCACGCCGAGGATCGACTCACACCAAGGTGGCACGTGGCACAGCCCTGTGGGAAAGCCTCGTGGGAAAGCCTCGAGGGACAGCCTCGAGGGAAAGCCACAGATCCCTTGATCCACGTGACAGGAAGCGTGACACTACTGCTGCAGCTCGGGAGGAAAGCGCACGTGCATGCCCCCACTCGAGACGAGGCCTGACTCCCCTGGGGAGACTCAGAAGCACCCCAAGATCCATGGCAACACTGGAGAGGAATCCTCAGTTTACGGCCCAGACTCCACACAAGGACTGAGGCCCCGGCATGGACGGGAGTGGAATCCCGATAGGTCCCCTAGCAACTCGCATGGGGACTGGCCTTTCCTGAGGCCACCAGAGCAGGTCCCTGAGGTCCCCGTCGTAACTCGAGAAGACCTGCCGCAACTCGAGAAAATCCAGGAGGTTCTCCCCTCCAGGCGAGATGAGGCCCATTTCCGCTGAGGTGTCTCGAGGCGGATCACACCTCACCTCTGGAACTTCGAAAGGCTCCTTCACACCCTTGCTGCAAATCAAGAAGTTCCCCGACATACCCGTCTCCACTCGAGAGGAATCACGAGGGTCCCGCCCACATCCAGAGGAGCCCCGTTTCCGCCTCGTAGCTCGAGATGAGGGATCCTTTCCCTGCTTCGTCGGGAAAGAGTTCCCGGCGTTCCCGTCGCATCTCAAGAGGAGGCCCTCTCAACAGGAACGGCCAGAGGAACTCCAGGGTCGTGCCACCATTCCAAGAGTCCCCCAGATGTCTCAGTCCATTCCAGAGGAACCTCTTTTCCCTTCACCGGCTCGTCTTTCACGCCGAGGATCGACTCACACCAAGGTGGCACGTGGCACAGCCCTGTGGGAAAGCCTCGTGGGAAAGCCTCGAGGGACAGCCTCGAGGGAAAGCCACAGATCCCTTGATCCACGTGACAGGAAGCGTGACACTACTGCTGCAGCTCGGGAGGAAAGCGCACGTGCATGCCCCCATTCGAGACGAGGCCTGACTCCCCTGGGGAGACTCAGAAGCACCCCAAGATCCATGGCAACACTGGAGAGGAAACCTCACGTTCCGGCCCCGACTCCACACAAGGACTGAGGCCCCGGCATGGACGGGAGAGGAATCCCGAGAAGTCCCCTAGCAACTCGCATGGGGACTGGCCTTTCCTGAGGCCACCAGAGCGGGTCCCTGAGGTCCCCGTCGTAACTCGAGAAGACCTGCCGCAACTCGAGAAAATCCAGGAGGTTCTCCCCTCCAGGCGAGATGAGGCCCATTTCCGCTGAGGCGTCTCGAGGCTGATCACACCTCCCCTCTGGAACTTCGAAAGGGTCCTTCACACCCTTGGTGCAAATCAAGAAGTTCCCCGACATACCCGTCTCCACTCGAGAGGAATCACGAGGGTCCCGCCCACATCCAGAGGAGCCCCGTTTCCGCCTCGTAGCTCGAGATGAGGGATCCTTTCCCTGCTTCGTCGGGAAAGAGTTCCCGGCGTTCCCGTCGCATCTCAAGAGGAGGCCCTCTCAACAGGAACGGCGAGAGGAACTCCAGGGTCGTGCCACCATTCCAAGAGTCCCCCAGATGTCTCAGTCCATTCCAGAGGAACCTCTTTTCCCTTCACCGGCTCGTCTTTCACGCCGAGGATCGACTCACACCAAGGTGGCACGTGGCACAGCCCTGTGGGAAAGCCTCGAGGGACAGCCTCGAGGGAAAGCCACAGATCCCTTGATCCACGTGACAGGAAGCGTGACACTACTGCTGCAGCTCGGGAGGAAAGCGCACGTGCATGCCCCCACTCGAGACGAGGCCTGACTCCCCTGGGGAGACTCAGAAGCACCCCAAGATCCATGGCAACACTGGAGAGGAATCCTCAGGTTCCGGCCCCGACTCCACACAAGGACTGAGGCCCCGGCATGGACGGGAGAGGAATCCCGAGAGGTCCCCTAGCAACTCGCATGGGGACTGGCCTTTCCTGAGGCCACCAGAGCGGGTCCCTGAGGTCCCCGTCGTAACTCGAGAAGACCTGCCGCAACTCGAGAAAATCCAGGAGGTTCTCCCCTCCAGGCGAGATGAGGCCCATTTCCGCTGAGGCGTCTCGAGGCTGATCACACGTCACCTCTGGAACTTCGAAAGGGTCCTTCACACCCTTGGTGCAAATCAAGAAGTTCCCCGACATACCCGTCTCCACTCGAGAGGAATCACGAGGGTCCCGCCCACATCCAGAGGAGCCCCGTTTCCGCCTCGTAGCTCGAGATGAGGGATCCTTTCCCTGCTTCGTCGGGAAAGAGTTCCCGGCGTTCCCGTCGCATCTCAAGAGGAGGCCCTCTCAACAGGAACGGCGAGAGGAACTCCAGGGTCGTGCCACCATTCCAAGAGTCCCCCAGATGTCTCAGTCCATTCCAGAGGAACCTCTTTTCCCTTCACCGGCTCGTCTTTCACGCCGAGGATCGACTCACACCAAGGTGGCTCGTGGCACAGCCCTGTGGGAAAGCCTCGTGGGAAAGCCTCGAGGGACAGCCTCGAGGGAAAGCCACAGATCCCTTGATCCACGTGACAGGAAGCGTGACACTACTGCTGCAGCTCGGGAGGAAAGCGCACGTGCATGCCCCCACTCGAGACGAGGCCTGACTCCCCTGGGGAGACTCAGAAGCACCCCAAGATCCATGGCAACACTGGAGAGGAATCCTTAGGTTCCGGCCCCGACGCCACACAAGGACTGAGGCCCCGGCATGGACGGGAGAGGAATCCCGAGAGGTCCCCTAGCAACTCGCATGGGGACTGGCCTTTTCTGAGGCCACCAGAGCGGGTCCCTGAGGTCCCCGTCGAAACTCGAGAAGACCTGCCGCAACTCGAGAAAATCCAGGAGGTTCTCCCCTCCAGGCGAGATGAGGCCCATTTCCGCTGAGGCGTCTCGAGGCTGATCACACCTCACCTCTGGAACTTCGAAAGGGTCCTTCACACCCTTGGTGCAAATCAAGAAGTTCCCCGACATACCCGTCTCCACTCGACAGGAATCACGAGGGTCCCGCCCACATCCAGAGGAGCCCCGTTTCCGCCTCGTAGCTCGAGATGAGGGATCCTGTCCCTGCTTCGTCGGGAAAGAGTTCCCGGCGTTCTCGTCGCATCTCAAGAGGAGGCCCTCTCAACAGGAACGGCGAGAGGAACTCCAGGGTCGTGCCACCATTCCAAGAGTCCACCAGATGTCTCAGTCCATTCCAGAGGAACCTCTTTTCCCTTCACCGGCTCGTCTTTCACGCCGAGGATCGACTCACACCAAGGTGACACGTGGCACAGCCCTGTGGGAAAGCCTCGTGGGAAAGCCTCGAGGGACAGCCTCGAGGGAAAGCCACAGATCCCTTGATCCACGTGACAGGAAGCGTGACACTACTGCTGCAGCTCGGGAGGAAAGCGCACGTGCATGCCCCCACTCGAGACGAGGCCTGACTCCCCTGGGGAGACTCAGAAGCACCCCAAGATCCATGGCAACACTGGAGAGGAATCCTCAGGTTCCGGCCCCGACTCCACACAAGGACTGAGGCCCCGGCATGGACGGGAGAGGAATCCCGAGAGGTCCCCTAGCAACTCGCATGGGGACTGGCCTTTCCTGAGGCCACCAGAGCGGGTCCCTGAGGTCCCCGTCGTAACTCGAGAAGACCTGCCGCAACTCGAGAAAATCCAGGAGGTTCTCCCCTCCAGGCGAGATGAGGCCCATTTCCGCTGAGGCCTCTCGAGGCTGATCACACCTCACCTCTGGAACTTCGAAAGGGTCCTTCACACCCTTGGTGCAAATCAAGAAGTTCCCCGACATACCCATCTCCACTCGAGAGGAATCACGAGGGTCCCGCCCACATCCAGAGGAGCCCCGTTTCCGCCTCGTAGCTCGAGATGAGGGATCCTTTCCCTGCTTGGTCGGGAAAGAGTTCCCGGCGTTCCCGTCGCATCTCAAGAGGAGGCCCTCTCAACAGGAACGGCGAGAGGAACTCCAGGGTCGTGCCACCATTCCAAGAGTCCCCCAGATGTCTCAGTCCATTCCAGGGGAAACTCTTTTCCCTTCACCGGCTCGTCTTTCACGCCGAGGATCGACTCACACCAAGGTGGCACGTGGCACAGCCCTGTGGGAAAGCCTCGTGGGAAAGCCTCGAGGGACAGCCTCGAGGGAAAGCCACAGATCCCTTGATCCACGTGACAGGAAGCGTGACACTACTGCTGCAGCTCGGGAGGAAAGCGCACGTGCATGCCCCCACTCGAGACGAGGCCTGACTCCCCTGGGGAGACTCAGAAGCACCCCAAGATCCATGGCAACACTGGAGAGGAATCCTCAGGTTCCGGCCCCGACTCCACACAAGGACTGAGGCCCCGGCATGGACGGGAGAGGAATCCCGAGAGGTCCCCTAGCAACTCGCATGGGGACTGGCCTTTCCTGAGGCCACCAGAGCGGGTACCTGAGGTCCCCGTCGTAACTCGAGAAGACCTGCCGCAACTCGAGAAAATCCAGGAGGTTCTCCCCTCCAGGCGAGATGAGGCCCATTTCCGCTGAGGCGTCTCGAGGCTGATCACACCTCACCTCTGGAACTTCGCAAGAGTCCTTCACACCCTTGGTGCAAATCAAGAAGTTCCCCGAGATACCCGTCTCCAGTCGAGAGGAATCACGAGGGTCCCGCCCACATCCAGAGGAGCCCCGTTTCCGCCTCGTAGCTCGAGATCAGGGATCCTTTCCCTGCTTCGTCGGGAAAGAGTTCCCGGCGTTCCCGTCGCATCTCAAGAGGAGGCCCTCTCAACAGGAACGGCGAGAGGAACTCCAGGGTCGTGCCACCATTCCAAGAGTCCCCCAGATGTCTCAGTCCATTCCAGAGGAACCTCTTTTCCCTTCACCGGCTCGTCTTTCACGCCGAGGATCGACTCACACCAAGGTGGCACGTGGCACAGCCCTGTGGGAAAGCCTCGTGGGAAAGCCTCGAGGGACAGCCTCGAGGGAAAGCCACAGATCCCTTGATCCACGTGACAGGAAGCGTGACGCTACTGCTGCAGCTCGGGAGGAAAGCGCACGTGCATGCCCCCACTCGAGACGAGGCCTGACTCCCCTGGGGAGACTCAGAAGCACCCCAAGATCCATGGCAACACTGGAGAGGAAACCTCAGGTTCCGGCCCCGACTCCACACAAGGACTGAGGCCCCGGCATGGACGGGAGAGGAATCCCGAGAGGTCCCCTAGCAACTCGCATGGGGACTGGCCTTTCCTGAGGCCACCAGAGCGGGTCCCTGAGGTCCCCGTCGTAACTCGAGAAGACCTGCCGCAACTCGAGAAAATCCAGGAGGTTCTCCCCTCCAGGCGAGATGAGGCCCATTTCCGCTGAGGCGTCTCGAGGCTGATCACACCTCCCCTCTGGAACTTCGAAAGGGTCCTTCACACCCTTGGTGCAAATCAAGAAGTTCCCCGACATACCCGTCTCCACTCGAGAGGAATCACGAGGGTCCCGCCCACATCCAGAGGAGCCCCGTTTCCGCCTCGTAGCTCGAGATGAGGGATCCTTTCCCTGCTTCGTCGGGAAAGAGTTCCCGGCGTTCCCTTCGCATCTCAAGAGGAGGCCCTCTCAACAGGAACGGCGAGAGGAACTCCAGGGTCGTGCCACCATTCCAAGAGTCCCCCAGATGTCTCAGTCCATTCCAGAGGAACCTCTTTTCCCTTCACCGGCTCGTCTTTCACGCCGAGGATCGACTCACACCAAGGTGGCACGTGGCACAGCCCTGTGGGAAAGCCTCGAGGGACAGCCTCGAGGGAAAGCCACAGATCCCTTGATCCACGTGACAGGAAGAGTGACACTACTGCTGCAGCTCGGGAGTAAAGCGCACGTGCATGCCCCCACTCGAGACGAGGCCTGACTCCCCTGGGGAGACTCAGAAGCACCCCAAGATCCATGGCAACACTGGAGAGGAATCCTCAGGTTCCGGCCCCGACTCCACACAAGGACTGAGGCCCCGGCATGGACGGGAGAGGAATCCCGAGAGGTCCCCTAGCAACTCGCATGGGGACTGGCCTTTCCTGAGGCCACCAGAGCGGGTCCCTGAGGTCCCCGTCGTAACTCGAGAAGACCTGCCGCAACTCGAGAAAATACAGGAGGTTCTCCCCTCCAGGCGAGATGAGGCCCATTTCCGCTGAGGCGTCTCGAGGCTGATCACACGTCACCTCTGGAACTTCGAAAGGCTCCTTCACACCCTTGGTGCAAATCAAGAAGTTCCCCGACATACCCGTCTCCACTCGAGAGGAATCACGAGGGTCCCGCCCACATCCAGAGGAGCCCCGTTTCCGCCTCGTAGCTCGAGATGTGGGATCCTTTCCCCGCTTCGTCGGGAAAGAGTTCCCGGCATTCCCGACGCATCTCAAGAGGAGGCCCTCTCAACAGGAACGGCGAGAGGAACTCCAGGGTCGTGCCACCATTCCAAGAGTCCCCCAGATGTCTCAGTCCATTCCAGAGGAACCTCTTTTCCCTTCACTGGCTCGTCTTTCACGCCGAAGATCGACTCACAGCAAAGTGGCACGTGGCACAGCCCTGTGGGAAAGCCTCGTGGGAAAGCCTCGAGGGACAGCCTCGAGGGAAAGCCACAGATCCCTTGATCCACGTGACAGGAAGGGTGACACCACAGCTGCAGCTCGGGAGGAAAGCGCACGTGCTTCCCCCCACTCGAGACGAGGCCTGACTCCCCTGGGGAGACTCAGAAGCACCCCAAGATCCATGGCAACACTGGAGAGGAATCCTCAGGTTCCGGCCCCGACTCCACACAAGGACTGAGGCCCCGGCATGGACGGGAGAGGAATCCCGAGAGGTCCCCTAGCAACTCGCATGGGGACTGGCCTTTCCTGAGGCCACCAGAGCGGGTCCCTCAGGTCCCCTTCGTAACTCGAGAAGACCTGCCGCAACTCGAGAAAATCCAGGAGGTTCTCCCCTCCAGGCGAGATGAGGCCCATTTCCGCTGAGGCGTCTCGAGGCTGATCACACCTCACCTCTGGAACTTCGAAAGGGTCCTTCACACCCTTGGTGCAAATCAAGAAGTTCCCCGACATACCCGTCTCCACTCGAGAGGAATCACGAGGGTCCCGCCCACATCCAGAGGAGACCCGTTTCCGCCTCGTAGCTCGAGATGAGGGATCCTTTCCCTGCTTCGTCGGGAAAGAGTTCCCGGCGTTCCCGTCGCATCTCAAGAGGAGGCCCTCTCAACAGGAACGGCGAGAGGAACTCCAGGGTCGTGCCACCATTCCAAGAGTCCCCCAGATGTCTCAGGCCATTCCAGAGGAACCTCTTTTCCCTTCACCGGCTCGTCTTTCACGCCGAGGATCGACTCACACCAAGGTGGCACGTGGCACAGCCCTGTGGGAAAGCCTCGTGGGAAAGCCTCGAGGGACAGCCTCGAGGGAAAGCCACAGATCCCTTGATCCACGTGACAGGAAGCGTGACACTACTGCTGCAGCTCGGGAGGAAAGCGCACGTGCATGCCCCCACTCGAGACGAGGCCTGACTCCCCTGGGGAGACTCAGAAGCACCCCAAGATCCATGGCAACACTGGAGAGGAATCCTCAGGTTCCGGCCCCGACTCCACACAAGGACTGAGGCCCCGGCATGGACGGGAGAGGAATCCCGAGAGGTCCCCTAGCAACTCGCATGGGGACTGGCCTTTCCTGAGGCCACCAGAGCGGGTCCCTGAGGTCCCCGTCGTAACTCGAGAAGACCTGCCGCAACTCGAGAAAATACAGGAGGTTCTCCCCTCCAGGCGAGATGAGGCCCATTTCCGCTGAGGCGTCTCGAGGCTGATCACACGTCACCTCTGGAACTTCGAAAGGGTCCTTCACACCCTTGGTGCAAATCAAGAAGTTCCCCGACATACCCGTCTCCACTCGAGAGGAATCACGAGGGTCCCGCCCACATCCAGAGGAGCCCCGTTTCCGCCTCGTAGCTCGAGATGTGGGATCCTTTCCCCGCTTCGTCGGGAAAGAGTTCCCGGCATTCCCGACGCATCTCAAGAGGAGGCCCTCTCAACAGGAACGGCGAGAGGAACTCCAGGGTCGTGCCACCATTCCAAGAGTCCCCCAGATGTCTCAGTCCATTCCAGAGGAACCTCTTTTCCCTTCACTGGCTCGTCTTTCACGCCGAAGATCGACTCACAGCAAAGTGGCACGTGGCACAGCCCTGTGGGAAAGCCTCGTGGGAAAGCCTCGAGGGACAGCCTCGAGGGAAAGCCACAGATCCCTTGATCCACGTGACAGGAAGGGTGACACCACAGCTGCAGCTCGGGAGGAAAGCGCACGTGCATGCCCCCACTCGAGACGAGGCCTGACTCCCCTGGGGAGACTCAGAAGCACCCCAAGATCCATGGCAACACTGGAGAGGAATCCTCAGGTTCCGGCCCCGACTCCACACAAGGACTGAGGCCCCGGCATGGACGGGAGAGGAATCCCGAGAGGTCCCCTAGCAACTCGCATGGGGACTGGCCTTTCCTGAGGCCACCAGAGCGGGTCCCTCAGGTCCCCTTCGTAACTCGAGAAGACCTGCCGCAACTCGAGAAAATCCAGGAGGTTCTCCCCTCCAGGCGAGATGAGGCCCATTTCCGCTGAGGCGTCTCGAGGCTGATCACACCTCACCTCTGGAACTTCGAAAGGGTCCTTCACACCCTTGGTGCAAATCAAGAAGTTCCCCGACATACCCGTCTCCACTCGAGAGGAATCACGAGGGTCCCGCCCACATCCAGAGGAGACCCGTTTCCGCCTCGTAGCTCGAGATGAGGGATCCTTTCCCTGCTTCGTCGGGAAAGAGTTCCCGGCGTTCCCGTCGCATCTCAAGAGGAGGCCCTCTCAACAGGAACGGCGAGAGGAACTCCAGGGTCGTGCCACCATTCCAAGAGTCCCCCAGATGTCTCAGGCCATTCCAGAGGAACCTCTTTTCCCTTCACCGGCTCGTCTTTCACGCCGAGGATCGACTCACACCAAGGTGGCACGTGGCACAGCCCTGTGGGAAAGCCTCGTGGGAAAGCCTCGAGGGACAGCCTCGAGGGAAAGCCACAGATCCCTTGATCCACGTGACAGGAAGCGTGACACTACTGCTGCAGCTCGGGAGGAAAGCGCACGTGCATGCCCCCACTCGAGACGAGGCCTGACTCCCCTGGGGAGACTCAGAAGCACCCCAAGATCCATGGCAACACTGGAGAGGAATCCTCAGGTTCCGGCCCCGACTCCACACAAGGACTGAGGCCCCGGCATGGACGGGAGAGGAATCCCGAGAGGTCCCCTAGCAACTCGCATGGGGACTGGCCTTTCCTGAGGCCACCAGAGCGGGTCCCTGAGGTCCCCGTCGTAACTCGAGAAGACCTGCCGCAACTCGAGAAAATCCAGGAGGTTCTCCCCTCCAGGCGAGATGAGGCCCATTTCCGCTGAGGCGTCTCGAGGCTGATCACACCTCACCTCTGGAACTTCGAAAGGGTCCTTCACACCCTTGGTGCAAATCAAGAAGTTCCCCGACATACCCATCTCCACTCGAGAGGAATCACGAGGGTCCCGCCCACATCCAGAGGAGCCCCGTTTCCGCCTCGTAGCTCGAGATGAGGGATCCTTTCCCTGCTTGGTCGGGAAAGAGTTCCCGGCGTTCCCGTCGCATCTCAAGAGGAGGCCCTCTCAACAGGAACGGCGAGAGGAACTCCAGGGTCGTGCCACCATTCCAAGAGTCCCCCAGATGTCTCAGTCCATTCCAGGGGAACCTCTTTTCCCTTCACCGGCTCGTCTTTCACGCCGAGGATCGACTCACACCAAGGTGGCACGTGGCACAGCCCTGTGGGAAAGCCTCGTGGGAAAGCCTCGAGGGACAGCCTCGAGGGAAAGCCACAGATCCCTTGATCCACGTGACAGGAAGCGTGACACTACTGCTGCAGCTCGGGAGGAAAGCGCACGTGCATGCCCCCACTCGAGACGAGGCCTGACTCCCCTGGGGAGACTCAGAAGCACCCCAAGATCCATGGCAACACTGGAGAGGAATCCTCAGGTTCCGGCCCCGACTCCACACAAGGACTGAGGCCCCGGCATGGACGGGAGAGGAATCCCGAGAGGTCCCCTAGCAACTCGCATGGGGACTGGCCTTTTCTGAGGCCACCAGAGCGGGTCCCTGAGGTCCCCGTCGTAACTCGAGAAGACCTGCCGCAACTCGAGAAAATCCAGGAGGTTCTCCCCTCCAGGCGAGATGAGGCCCATTTCCGCTGAGGCGTCTCGAGGCTGATCACACCTCACCTCTGGAACTTCGCAAGAGTCCTTAACACCCTTGGTGCAAATCAAGAAGTTCCCCGAGATACCCGTCTCCAGTCGAGAGGAATCACGAGGGTCCCGCCCACATCCAGAGGAGCCCCGTTTCCGCCTCGTAGCTCGAGATGAGGGATCCTTTCCCTGCTTCGTCGGGAAAGAGTTCCCGGCGTTCCCGTCGCATCTCAAGAGGAGGCCCTCTCAACAGAAACGGCGAGAGGAACTCCAGGGTCGTGCCACCATTCCAAGAGTCCCCCAGATGTCTCAGTCCATTCCAGAGGATCCTCTTTTCCCTTCACCGGCTCGTCTTTCACGCCGAGGATCGACTCACACCAAGGTGGCACGTGGCACAGCCCTGTGGGAAAGCCTCGTGGGAAAGCCTCGAGGGACAGCCTCGAGGGAAAGCCACAGATCCCTTGATCCACGTGACAGGAAGCGTGACGCTACTGCTGCAGCTCGGGAGGAAAGCGCACGTGCATGCCCCCACTCGAGACGAGGCCTGACTCCCCTGGGGAGACTCAGAAGCACCCCAAGATCCATGGCAACACTGGAGAGGAAACCTCAGGTTCCGGCCCCGACTCCACACAAGGACTGAGGCCCCGGCATGGACAGGAGAGGAATCCCGAGAGGTCCCCTAGCAACTCGCATGGGGACTGGCCTTTCCTGAGGCCAACAGAGCGGGTCCCTGAGGTCCCCGTCGTAACTCGAGAAGACCTGCCGCAACTCGAGAAAATCCAGGAGGTTCTCCCCTCCAGGCGAGATGAGGCCCATTTCCGCTGAGGCGTCTCGAGGCTGATCACACCTCACCTCTGGAACTTCGAAAGGATCCTTCACACCCTTGGTGCAAATCAAGAAGTTCCCCGACATACCCGTCTCCACTCGAGAGGAATCACGAGGGTCCCGCCCACATCCAGAGGAGCCCCGTTTCCGCCTCGTAGCTCGAGATGAGGGATCCTTTCCCTGCTTCGTCGGGAAAGAGTTCCCGGCGTTCCCGTCGCATCTCAAGAGGAGGCCCTCTCAACAGGAACGGCCAGAGGAACTCCAGGGTCGTGCCACCATTCCAAGAGTCCCCCAGATGTCTCAGTCCATTCCAGAGGAACCTCTTTTCCCTTCACCGGCTCGTCTTTCACGCCGAGGATCGACTCACACCAAGGTGGCACGTGGCACAGCCCTGTGGGAAAGCCTCGTGGGAAAGCCTCGAGGGACAGCCTCGAGGGAAAGCCACAGATCCCTTGATCCACGTGACAGGAAGCGTGACACTACTGCTGCAGCTCGGGAGGAAAGCGCACGTGCATGCCCCCATTCGAGACGAGGCCTGACTCCCCTGGGGAGACTCAGAAGCACCCCAAGATCCATGGCAACACTGGAGAGGAAACCTCACGTTCCGGCCCCGACTCCACACAAGGACTGAGGCCCCGGCATGGACGGGAGAGGAATCCCGAGAAGTCCCCTAGCAACTCGCATGGGGACTGGCCTTTCCTGAGGCCACCAGAGCGGGTCCCTGAGGTCCCCGTCGTAACTCGAGAAGACCTGCCGCAACTCGAGAAAATCCAGGAGGTTCTCCCCTCCAGGCGAGATGAGGCCCATTTCCGCTGAGGCGTCTCGAGGCTGATCACACCTCCCCTCTGGAACTTCGAAAGGGTCCTTCACACCCTTGGTGCAAATCAAGAAGTTCCCCGACATACCCGTCTCCACTCGAGAGGAATCACGAGGGTCCCGCCCACATCCAGAGGAGCCCCGTTTCCGCCTCGTAGCTCGAGATGAGGGATCCTTTCCCTGCTTCGTCGGGAAAGAGTTCCCGGCGTTCCCTTCGCATCTCAAGAGGAGGCCCTCTCAACAGGAACGGCGAGAGGAACTCCAGGGTCGTGCCACCATTCCAAGAGTCCCCCAGATGTCTCAGTCCATTCCAGAGGAACCTCTTTTCCCTTCACCGGCTCGTCTTTCACGCCGAGGATCGACTCACACCAAGGTGGCACGTGGCACAGCCCTGTGGGAAAGCCTCGAGGGACAGCCTCGAGGGAAAGCCACAGATCCCTTGATCCACGTGACAGGAAGAGTGACACTACTGCTGCAGCTCGGGAGGAAAGCGCACGTGCATGCCCCCACTCGAGACGAGGCCTGACTCCCCTGGGGAGACTCAGAAGCACCCCAAGATCCATGGCAACACTGGAGAGGAATCCTCAGGTTCCGGCCCCGACTCCACACAAGGACTGAGGCCCCGGCATGGACGGGAGAGGAATCCCGAGAGGTCCCCTAGCAACTCGCATGGGGACTGGCCTTTCCTGAGGCCACCAGAGCGGGTCCCTGAGGTCCCCGTCGTAACTCGAGAAGACCTGCCGCAACTCGAGAAAATACAGGAGGTTCTCCCCTCCAGGCGAGATGAGGCCCATTTCCGCTGAGGCGTCTCGAGGCTGATCACACGTCACCTCTGGAACTTCGAAAGGGTCCTTCACACCCTTGGTGCAAATCAAGAAGTTCCCCGACATACCCGTCTCCACTCGAGAGGAATCACGAGGGTCCCGCCCACATCCAGAGGAGCCCCGTTTCCGCCTCGTAGCTCGAGATGAGGGATCCTTTCCCCGCTTCGTCGGGAAAGAGTTCCCGGCATTCCCGACGCATCTCAAGAGGAGGCCCTCTCAACAGGAACGGCGAGAGGAACTCCAGGGTCGTGCCACCATTCCAAGAGTCCCCCAGATGTCTCAGTCCATTCCAGAGGAACCTCTTTTCCCTTCACTGGCTCGTCTTTCACGCCGAAGATCGACTCACAGCAAAGTGGCACGTGGCACAGCCCTGTGGGAAAGCCTCGTGGGAAAGCCTCGAGGGACAGCCTCGAGGGAAAGCCACAGATCCCTTGATCCACGTGACAGGAAGGGTGACACCACAGCTGCAGCTCGGGAGGAAAGCGCACGTGCATGCCCCCACTCGAGACGAGGCCTGACTCCCCTGGGGAGACTCAGAAGCACCCCAAGATCCATGGCAACACT
The DNA here is from genome assembly GCF_023091745.1 of Budorcas taxicolor. Taxonomy (NCBI): domain Eukaryota; kingdom Metazoa; phylum Chordata; class Mammalia; order Artiodactyla; family Bovidae; genus Budorcas; species Budorcas taxicolor. The sequence continues at coordinate 33,969 of NW_026291546.1, forward strand.
GGAGAGGAATCCTCAGGTTCCGGCCCCGACTCCACACAAGGACTGAGGCCCCGGCATGGACGGGAGAGGAATCCCGAGAGGTCCCCTAGCAACTCGCATGGGGACTGGCCTTTCCTGAGGCCACAAGAGCGGGTCCCTCAGGTCCCCTTCGTAACTCGAGAAGACCTGCCGCAACTCGAGAAAATCCAGGAGGTTCTCCCCTCCAGGCGAGATGAGGCCCATTTCCGCTGAGGCGTCTCGAGGCTGATCACACCTCACCTCTGGAACTTCGAAAGGGTCCTTCACACCCTTGGTGCAAATCAAGAAGTTCCCCGACATACCCGTCTCCACTCGAGAGGAATCACGAGGGTCCCGCCCACATCCAGAGTAGACCCGTTTCCGCCTCGTAGCTCGAGATGAGGGATCCTTTCCCTGCTTCGTCGGGAAAGAGTTCCCGGCGTTCCCGTCGCATCTCAAGAGGAGGCCCTCTCAACAGGAACGGCGAGAGGAACTCCAGGGTCGTGCCACCATTCCAAGAGTCCCCCAGATGTCTCAGTCCATTCCAGAGGAATCTCTTTTCCCTTCACCGGCTCGTCTTTCACGCCGAGGATCGACTCACACCAAGGTGGCACGTGGCACAGCCCTGTGGGAAAGCCTCGTGGGAAAGCCTCGAGGGACAGCCTCGAGGGAAAGCCACAGATCCCTTGATCCACGTGACAGGAAGCGTGACACTACTGCTGCAGCTCGGGAGGAAAGCGCACGTGCATGCCCCCATTCGAGACGAGTCCTGACTCCCCTGGGGAGACTCAGAAGCACCCCAAGATCCATGGCAACACTGGAGAGGAAACCTCACGTTCCGGCCCCGACTCCACACAAGGACTGAGGCCCCGGCATGGACGGGAGAGGAATCCCGAGAGGTCCCCTAGCAACTCGCATGGGGACTGGCCTTTCCTGAGGCCACCAGAGCGGGTCCCTGAGGTCCCCGTCGTAACTCGAGAAGACCTGCCGCAACTCGAGAAAATCCAGGAGGTTCTCCCCTCCAGGCGAGATGAGGCCCATTTCCGCTGAGGCGTCTCGAGGCTGATCACACCTCCCCTCTGGAACTTCGAAAGGGTCCTTCACACCCTTGGTGCAAATCAAGAAGTTCCCCGACATACCCGTCTCCACTCGAGAGGAATCACGAGGGTCCCGCCCACATCCAGAGGAGCCCCGTTTCCGCCTCGTAGCTCGAGATGAGGGATCCTTTCCCCGCTTCTTCGGGAAAGAGTTCCCGGCGTTCCCGTCGCATCTGAAGAGGAGGCCCTCTCAACAGGAACGGTGAGAGGAACTCCAGGGTCGTGCCACCATTCCAAGAGTCCCCCAGATGTCTCAGTCCATTCCAGAGGAACCTCTTTTCCCTTCACCGGCTCATCTTTCACGCCGAGGATCGACTCACACCAAGGTGGCACGTGGCACAGCCCTGTGGGAAAGCCTCATGGGAAAGCCTCGAGGGACAGCCTCGAGGGAAAGCCACAGATCCCTTGATCCACGTGACAGGAAGCGTGACACTACTGCTGCAGCTCGGGAGGAAAGCGCACGTGCATGCCCCCACTCGAGACGAGGCCTGACTCCCCTGGGGAGACTCAGAAGCACCCCAAGATCCATGGCAACACTGGAGAGGAATCCTCACGTTCCGGCCCCGACTCCTCACAAGGACTGAGGCCCCGGCATGGACGGGAGAGGAATCCCGAGAGGTCCCCTAGCAACTCGCATGGGGACTGGCCTTTTCTGAGGCCACCAGAGCGGGTCCCTGAGGTCCCCGTCGTAACTCGAGAAGACCTGCCGCAACTCGAGAAAATCCAGGAGGTTCTCCCCTCCAGGCGAGATGAGGCCCATTTCCGCTGAGGCATCTCGAGGCTGATCACACCTCACCTCTGGAACTTCGAAAGGCTCCTTCACACCCTTGGTGCAAATCAAGAAGTTCCCCGACATACCCGTCTCCACTCGAGAGGAATCACGAGGGTCCCGCCCACATCCAGAGGAGCCCCGTTTCCGCCTCGTAGCTCGAGATGAGGGATCCTTTCCCTGCTTCGTCGGGAAAGAGTTCCCGGCGTTCCCGTCGCATCTCAAGAGGAGGCCCTCTCAACAGGAACGGCGAGAGGAACTCCAGGGTCGTGCCACCATTCCAAGAGTCCCCCAGATGTCTCAGTCCATTCCAGAGGAACCTCTTTTCCCTTCACCGGCTCATCTTTCACGCCGAGTATCGACTCACACCAAGGTGGCACGTGGCACAGCCCTGTGGGAAAGCCTCGTGGGAAAGCCTCGAGGGACAGCCTCGAGGGAAAGCCACAGATCCCTTGATCCACGTGACAGGAAGCGTGACACTACTGCTGCAGCTCGGGAGGAAAGCGCACGTGCATGCCCCCATTCGAGACGAGGCCTGACTCCCCTGGGGAGACTCAGAAGCACCCCAAGATCCATGGCAACACTGGAGAGGAATCCTCAGGTTCCGGCCCCGACTCCACACAAGGACTGAGGCCCCGGCATGGACGGGAGAGGAATCCCGAGAGGTCCCCTAGCAACTCGCATGGGGACTGGCCTTTCCTGAGGCCACCAGAGCGGGTCCCTGAGGTCCCCGTCGTAACTCGAGAAGACCTGCCGCAACTCGAGAAAATCCAGGAGGTTCTCCCCTCCAGGCGAGATGAGGCCCATTTCCGCTGAGGCCTCTCGAGGCTGATCACACCTCACCTCTGGAACTTCGAAAGGGTCCTTCACACCCTTGGTGCAAATCAAGAAGTTCCCCGACATACCCGTCTCCACTCGACAGGAATCACGAGGGTCCCGCCCACATCCAGAGGAGCCCCGTTTCCGCCTCGTAGCTCGAGATGAGGGATCCTTTCCCCGCTTCGTCGGGAAAGAGTTCCCGGCGTTCCCGACGCATCTCAAGAGGAGGCCCTCTCAACAGGAACGGCGAGAGGAACTCCAGGGTCGTGCCACCATTCCAAGAGTCCCCCAGATGTCTCAGTCCATTCCAGAGGAACCTCTTTTCCCTTCACTGGCTCGTCTTTCACGCCGAAGATCGACTCACACCAAAGTGGCACGTGGCACAGCCCTGTGGGAAAGCCTCATGGGAAAGCCTCGAGGGACAGCCTCGAGGGAAAGCCACAGATCCCTTGATCCACGTGACAGGAAGGGTGACACCACAGCTGCAGCTCGGGAGGAAAGCGCACGTGCATGCCCCCACTCGAGACGAGGCCTGACTCCCCTGGGGAGACTCAGAAGCACCCCAAGATCCATGGCAACACTGTAGAGGAATCCTCACGTTCCGGCCCCGACTCCACACAAGGACTGAGGCCCCGGCATGGACGGGAGAGGAATCCCGAGAGGTCCCCTAGCAACTCGCATGGGGACTGGCCTTTCCTGAGGCCACCAGAGCGGGTCCCTCAGGTCCCCTTCGTAACTCGAGAAGACCTGCCGCAACTCGAGAAAATCCAGGAGGTTCTCCCCTCCAGGCGAGATGAGGCCCATTTCCACTGAGGCGTCTCGAGGCTGATCACACCTCACCTCTGGAACTTCGAAAGGGTCCTTCACACCCTTGGTGCAAATCAAGAAGTTCCCCGACATACCCGTCTCCACTCGAGAGGAATCACGAGGGTCCCGCCCACATCCAGAGGAGCCCCGTTTCCGCCTCGTAGCTCGAGATGAGGGATCCTTTCCCCGCTTCGTCGGGAAAGAGTTCCCGGCGTTCCCGACGCATCTCAAGACGAGGCCCTCTCAACAGGAACGGCGAGAGGAACTCCAGGGTCGTGCCACCATTCCAAGAGTCCCCCAGATGTCTCAGTCCATTCCAGAGGAACCTCTTTTCCCTTCACTGGCTCGTCTTTCACGCCGAAGATCGACTCACAGCAAAGTGGCACGTGGCACAGCCCTGTGGGAAAGCCTCATGGGAAAGCCTCGAGGGACAGCCTCGAGGGAAAGCCACAGATCCCTTGATCCACGTGACAGGAAGCGTGACACTACTGCTGCAGCTCGGGAGGAAAGCGCACGTGCATGCCCCCACTCGAGACGAGGCCTGACTCCCCTGGGGAGACTCAGAAGCACCCCAAGATCCATGGCAACACTGGAGAGGAATCCTCACGTTCCGGCCCCGACTCCACACAAGGACTGAGGCCCCGGCATGGACGGGAGAGGAATCCCGAGAGGTCCCCTAGCAACTCGCATGGGGACTGGCCTTTCCTGAGGCCACCAGAGCGGGTCCCTGAGGTCCCCGTCGTAACTCGAGAAGACCTGCCGCAACTCGAGAAAATCCAGGAGGTTCTCCCCTCCAGGCGAGATGAGGCCCATTTCCGCTGAGGCCTCTCGAGGCTGATCACACCTCACCTCTGGAACTTCGAAAGGGTCCTTCACACCCTTGGTGCAAATCAAGAAGTTCCTCGACATACCCGTCTCCACTCGAGAGGAATCACGAGGGTCCCGCCCACATCCAGAGGAGCCCCGTTTCCGCCTCGTAGCTCGAGATGAGGGATCCTTTCCCTGCTTCGTCGGGAAAGAGTTCCCGGCGTTCCCGACGCATCTCAAGAGGAGGCCCTCTCAACAGGAACGGCGAGAGGAACTCCAGGGTCGTGCCACCATTCCAAGAGTCCCCCAGATGTCTCAGTCCATTCCAGAGGAACCTCTTTTCCCTTCACCGGCTCGTCTTTCACGCCGAGGATCGACTCACACCAAGGTGGCACGTGGCACAGCCCTGTGGGAAAGCCTCGTGGGAAAGCCTCGAGGGACAGCCTCGAGGGAAAGCCACAGATCCATTGATCCACGTGACAGGAAGCGTGACACTACTGCTGCAGCTCGGGAGGAAAGCGCACGTGCATGCCCCCACTCGAGACGAGGCCTGACTCCCCTGGGGAGACTCAGAAGCACACCAAGATCCATGGCAACACTGGAGAGGAATCCTCAGGTTCCGGACCCGACTCCACACAAGGACTGAGGCCCCGGCATGGACGGGAGAGGAATCCCGAGAGGTCCCCTAGCAACTCGCATGGGGACTGGCCTTTCCTGAGGCCACCAGAGCGGGTCCCTGAGGTCCCCGTCGTAACTCGAGAAGACCTGCCGCAACTCGAGAAAATCCAGGAGGTTCTCCCCTCCAGGCGAGATGAGGCCCATTTCCGCTGAGGCGTCTCGAGGCTGATCACACGTCACCTCTGGAACTTCGAAAGGGTCCTTCACACCCTTGGTGCAAATCAAGAAGTTCCCCGACATACCCGTCTCCACTCGACAGGAATCACGAGGGTCCCGCCCACATCCAGAGGAGCCCCGTTTCCGCCTCGTAGCTCGAGATGAGGGATCCTTTCCCCGCTTCGTCGGGAAAGAGTTCCCGGCGTTCCCGACGCATCTCAAGAGGAGGCCCTCTCAACAGGAACGGCGAGAGGAACTCCAGGGTCGTGCCACCATTCCAAGAGTGCCCCAGATGTCTCAGTCCATTCCAGAGGAACCTCTTTTCCCTTCACCGGCTCGTCTTTCACGCCGAGGATCGACTCACACCAAGGTGGCACGTGGCACAGCCCTGTGGGAAAGCCTCGTGGGAAAGCCTCGAGGGACAGCCTCGAGGGAAAGCCACAGATCCCTTGATCCACGTGACAGGAAGCGTGACACTACTGCTGCAGCTCGGGAGGAAAGCGCACGTGCATGCCCCCACTCGAGACGAGGCCTGCCTCCCCTGGGGAGACTCAGAAGCACACCAAGATCCATGGCAACACTGGAGAGGAATCCTCAGTTTCCGGACCCGACTCCACACAAGGACTGAGGCCCCGGCATGGACGGGAGAGGAATCCCGAGAGGTCCCCTAGCAACTCGCATGGGGACTGGCCTTTCCTGAGGCCACCAGAGCGGGTCCCTGAGGTCCCCGTCGTAACTCGAGAAGACCTGCCGCAACTCGAGAAAATCCAGGAGGTTCTCCCCTCCAGGCGAGATGAGGCCCATTTCCGCTGAGGCGTCTCGAGGCTGATCACACCTCACCTCTGGAACTTCGAAAGGGTCCTTAACACCCTTGGTGCAAATCAAGAAGTTCCCCGACATACCCGTCTCCACTCGACAGGAATCACGAGGGTCCCGCCCACATCCAGAGGAGCCCCGTTTCCGCCTCGTAGCTCGAGATGAGGGATCCTTTCCCTGCTTCGTCGGGAAAGAGTTCCCGGCGTTCCCGTCGCATCTCAAGAGGAGGCCCTCTCAACAGGAACGGCGAGAGGAACTCCAGGGTCGTGCCACCATTCCAAGAGTCCCCCAGATGTCTCAGTCCATTCCAGAGGAACCTCTTTTCCCTTCACTGGCTCGTCTTTCACGCCGAGGATCGACACACACCAAGGTGGCACGTGGCACAGCCCTGTGGGAAAGCCTCTTGGGAAAGCCTCGAGGGACAGCCTCGAGGGAAAGCCACAGATCCCTTGATCCACGTGACAGGAAGCGTGACACTACTGCTGCAGCTCGGGAGGAAAGCGCACGTGCATGCCCCCATTCGAGACGAGGCCTGACTCCCCTGGGGAGACTCAGAAGCACCCCAAGAACCATGGCAACACTGGAGAGGAATCCTCACGTTCCGGCCCCGACTCCACACAAGGACTGAGGCCCCGGCATGGACGGGAGAGGAATCCCGAGAGGTCCCCTAGCAACTCGCATGGGGACTGGCCTTTCCTGAGGCCACCAGAGCGGGTCCCTGAGGTCCCCGTCGTAACTCGAGAAGACCTGCCGCAACTCGAGAAAATCCAGGAGGTTCTCCCCTCCAGGCGAGATGAGGCCCATTTCCGCTGAGGCCTCTCGAGGCTGATCACACCTCCCCTCTGGAACTTCGAAAGGGTCCTTCACACCCTTGGTGCAAATCAAGAAGTTCCCCGACATACCCGTCTCCACTCGAGAGGAATCACGAGGGTCCCGCCCACATCCAGAGGAGCCCCGTTTCCGCCTCGTAGCTCGAGATGAGGGATCCTTTCCCTGCTTCGTCGGGAAAGAGTTCCCGGCATTCCCGTCGCATCTCAAGAGGAGGCCCTCTCAACAGGAACGGCGAGAGGAACTCCAGGGTCGTGCCACCATTCCAAGAGTCCCCCAGATGTCTCAGTCCATTCCAGAGGAACCTCTTTTCCCTTCACCGGCTCGTCTTTCACGCCGAGGATCGACTCACACCAAGGTGGCACGTGGCACAGCCCTGTGGGAAAGCCTCGTGGGAAAGCCTCGAGGGACAGCCTCGAGGGAAAGCCACAGATCCCTTGATCCATGTGACAGGAAGCGTGACACTACTGCTGCAGCTCGGGAGGAAAGCGCACGTGCATGCCCCCACTCGAGACGAGGCCTGACTCCCCTGGGGAGACTCAGAAGCACCCCAAGATCCATGGCAACACTGGAGAGGAATCCTCAGGTTCCGGACCCGACTCCACACAAGGACTGAGGCCCCGGCATGGACGGGAGAGGAATCCCGAGAGGTCCCCTAGCAACTCGCATGGGGACTGGCCTTTCCTGAGGCCACCAGAGCGGGTCCCTGAGGTCCCCGTCGTAACTCGAGAAGACCTGCCGCAACTCGAGAAAATCCAGGAGGTTCTCCCCTCCAGGCGAGATGAGGCCCATTTCCGCTGAGGCGTCTCGAGGCTGATCACACCTCACCTCTGGAACTTCGAAAGGGTCATTCACACCCTTGGTGCAAATCAAGAAGTTCCCCGACATACCCGTCTCCACTCGACAGGAATCACGAGGGTCCCGCCCACATCCAGAGGAGCCCCGTTTCCGCCTCGTAGCTCGAGATGAGGGATCCTTTCCCTGCTTCGTCGGGAAAGAGTTCCCGGCGTTCCCGTCGCATCTCAAGAGGAGGCCCTCTCAACAGGAACGGCGAGAGGAACTCCAGGGTCGTGCCACCATTCCAAGAGTCCCCCAGATGTCTCAGTCCATTCCAGAGGAACCTCTTTTCCCTTCACTGGCTCGTCTTTCACGCCGAGGATCGACACACACCAAGGTGGCACGTGGCACAGCCCTGTGGGAAAGCCTCATGGGAAAGCCTCGAGGGACAGCCTCGAGGGAAAGCCACAGATCCCTTGATCCACGTGACAGGAAGCGTGACACTACTGCTGCAGCTCGGGAGGAAAGCGCACGTGCATGCCCCCACTCGAGACGAGGCCTGACTCCCCTGGGGAGACTCAGAAGCACCCCAAGATCCATGGCAACACTGGAGAGGAATCCTCACGTTCCGGCCCCGACTCCTCACAAGGACTGAGGCCCCGGCATGGACGGGAGAGGAATCCCGAGAGGTCCCCTAGCAACTCGCATGGGGACTGGCCTTTTCTGAGGCCACCAGAGCGGGTCCCTGAGGTCCCCGTCGTAACTCGAGAAGACCTGCCGCAACTCGAGAAAATCCAGGAGGTTCTCCCCTCCAGGCGAGATGAGGCCCATTTCCGCTGAGGCATCTCGAGGCTGATCACACCTCACCTCTGGAACTTCGAAAGGCTCCTTCACACCCTTGGTGCAAATCAAGAAGTTCCCCGACATACCCGTCTCCACTCGAGAGGAATCACGAGGGTCCCGCCCACATCCAGAGGAGCCCCGTTTCCGCCTCGTAGCTCGAGATGAGGGATCCTTTCCCTGCTTCGTCGGGAAAGAGTTCCCGGCGTTCCCGTCGCATCTCAAGAGGAGGCCCTCTCAACAGGAACGGCGAGAGGAACTCCAGGGTCGTGCCACCATTCCAAGAGTCCCCCAGATGTCTCAGTCCATTCCAGAGGAACCTCTTTTCCCTTCACCGGCTCATCTTTCACGCCGAGTATCGACTCACACCAAGGTGGCACGTGGCACAGCCCTGTGGGAAAGCCTCGTGGGAAAGCCTCGAGGGACAGCCTCGAGGGAAAGCCACAGATCCCTTGATCCACGTGACAGGAAGCGTGACACTACTGCTGCAGCTCGGGAGGAAAGCGCACGTGCATGCCCCCATTCGAGACGAGGCCTGACTCCCCTGGGGAGACTCAGAAGCACCCCAAGATCCATGGCAACACTGGAGAGGAATCCTCAGGTTCCGGCCCCGACTCCACACAAGGACTGAGGCCCCGGCATGGACGGGAGAGGAATCCCGAGAGGTCCCCTAGCAACTCGCATGGGGACTGGCCTTTCCTGAGGCCACCAGAGCGGGTCCCTGAGGTCCCCGTCGTAACTCGAGAAGACCTGCCGCAACTCGAGAAAATCCAGGAGGTTCTCCCCTCCAGGCGAGATGAGGCCCATTTCCGCTGAGGCCTCTCGAGGCTGATCACACCTCACCTCTGGAACTTCGAAAGGGTCCTTCACACCCTTGGTGCAAATCAAGAAGTTCCCCGACATACCCGTCTCCACTCGACAGGAATCACGAGGGTCCCGCCCACATCCAGAGGAGCCCCGTTTCCGCCTCGTAGCTCGAGATGAGGGATCCTTTCCCCGCTTCGTCGGGAAAGAGTTCCCGGCGTTCCCGACGCATCTCAAGAGGAGGCCCTCTCAACAGGAACGGCGAGAGGAACTCCAGGGTCGTGCCACCATTCCAAGAGTCCCCCAGATGTCTCAGTCCATTCCAGAGGAACCTCTTTTCCCTTCACTGGCTCGTCTTTCACGCCGAAGATCGACTCACACCAAAGTGGCACGTGGCACAGCCCTGTGGGAAAGCCTCATGGGAAAGCCTCGAGGGACAGCCTCGAGGGAAAGCCACAGATCCCTTGATCCACGTGACAGGAAGGGTGACACCACAGCTGCAGCTCGGGAGGAAAGCGCACGTGCATGCCCCCACTCGAGACGAGGCCTGACTCCCCTGGGGAGACTCAGAAGCACCCCAAGATCCATGGCAACACTGTAGAGGAATCCTCACGTTCCGGCCCCGACTCCACACAAGGACTGAGGCCCCGGCATGGACGGGAGAGGAATCCCGAGAGGTCCCCTAGCAACTCGCATGGGGACTGGCCTTTCCTGAGGCCACCAGAGCGGGTCCCTCAGGTCCCCTTCGTAACTCGAGAAGACCTGCCGCAACTCGAGAAAATCCAGGAGGTTCTCCCCTCCAGGCGAGATGAGGCCCATTTCCACTGAGGCGTCTCGAGGCTGATCACACCTCACCTCTGGAACTTCGAAAGGGTCCTTCACACCCTTGGTGCAAATCAAGAAGTTCCCCGACATACCCGTCTCCACTCGAGAGGAATCACGAGGGTCCCGCCCACATCCAGAGGAGCCCCGTTTCCGCCTCGTAGCTCGAGATGAGGGATCCTTTCCCCGCTTCGTCGGGAAAGAGTTCCCGGCGTTCCCGACGCATCTCAAGACGAGGCCCTCTCAACAGGAACGGCGAGAGGAACTCCAGGGTCGTGCCACCATTCCAAGAGTCCCCCAGATGTCTCAGTCCATTCCAGAGGAACCTCTTTTCCCTTCACTGGCTCGTCTTTCACGCCGAAGATCGACTCACAGCAAAGTGGCACGTGGCACAGCCCTGTGGGAAAGCCTCATGGGAAAGCCTCGAGGGACAGCCTCGAGGGAAAGCCACAGATCCCTTGATCCACGTGACAGGAAGCGTGACACTACTGCTGCAGCTCGGGAGGAAAGCGCACGTGCATGCCCCCACTCGAGACGAGGCCTGACTCCCCTGGGGAGACTCAGAAGCACCCCAAGATCCATGGCAACACTGGAGAGGAATCCTCACGTTCCGGCCCCGACTCCACACAAGGACTGAGGCCCCGGCATGGACGGGAGAGGAATCCCGAGAGGTCCCCTAGCAACTCGCATGGGGACTGGCCTTTCCTGAGGCCACCAGAGCGGGTCCCTGAGGTCCCCGTCGTAACTCGAGAAGACCTGCCGCAACTCGAGAAAATCCAGGAGGTTCTCCCCTCCAGGCGAGATGAGGCCCATTTCCGCTGAGGCCTCTCGAGGCTGATCACACCTCACCTCTGGAACTTCGAAAGGGTCCTTCACACCCTTGGTGCAAATCAAGAAGTTCCTCGACATACCCGTCTCCACTCGAGAGGAATCACGAGGGTCCCGCCCACATCCAGAGGAGCCCCGTTTCCGCCTCGTAGCTCGAGATGAGGGATCCTTTCCCTGCTTCGTCGGGAAAGAGTTCCCGGCGTTCCCGACGCATCTCAAGAGGAGGCCCTCTCAACAGGAACGGCGAGAGGAACTCCAGGGTCGTGCCACCATTCCAAGAGTCCCCCAGATGTCTCAGTCCATTCCAGAGGAACCTCTTTTCCCTTCACCGGCTCGTCTTTCACGCCGAGGATCGACTCACACCAAGGTGGCACGTGGCACAGCCCTGTGGGAAAGCCTCGTGGGAAAGCCTCGAGGGACAGCCTCGAGGGAAAGCCACAGATCCATTGATCCACGTGACAGGAAGCGTGACACTACTGCTGCAGCTCGGGAGGAAAGCGCACGTGCATGCCCCCACTCGAGACGAGGCCTGACTCCCCTGGGGAGACTCAGAAGCACACCAAGATCCATGGCAACACTGGAGAGGAATCCTCAGGTTCCGGACCCGACTCCACACAAGGACTGAGGCCCCGGCATGGACGGGAGAGGAATCCCGAGAGGTCCCCTAGCAACTCGCATGGGGATTGGCCTTTCCTGAGGCCACCAGAGCGGGTCCCTGAGGTCCCCGTCGTAACTCGAGAAGACCTGCCGCAACTCGAGAAAATCCAGGAGGTTCTCCCCTCCAGGCGAGATGAGGCCCATTTCCGCTGAGGCGTCTCGAGGCTGATCACACGTCACCTCTGGAACTTCGAAAGGGTCCTTCACACCCTTGGTGCAAATCAAGAAGTTCCCCGACATACCCGTCTCCACTCGACAGGAATCACGAGGGTCCCGCCCACATCCAGAGGAGCCCCGTTTCCGCCTCGTAGCTCGAGATGAGGGATCCTTTCCCCGCTTCGTCGGGAAAGAGTTCCCGGCGTTCCCGACGCATCTCAAGAGGAGGCCCTCTCAACAGGAACGGCGAGAGGAACTCCAGGGTCGTGCCACCATTCCAAGAGTGCCCCAGATGTCTCAGTCCATTCCAGAGGAACCTCTTTTCCCTTCACCGGCTCGTCTTTCACGCCGAGGATCGACTCACACCAAGGTGGCACGTGGCACAGCCCTGTGGGAAAGCCTCGTGGGAAAGCCTCGAGGGACAGCCTCGAGGGAAAGCCACAGATCCCTTGATCCACGTGACAGGAAGCGTGACACTACTGCTGCAGCTCGGGAGGAAAGCGCACGTGCATGCCCCCACTCGAGACGAGGCCTGCCTCCCCTGGGGAGACTCAGAAGCACACCAAGATCCATGGCAACACTGGAGAGGAATCCTCAGTTTCCGGACCCGACTCCACACAAGGACTGAGGCCCCGGCATGGACGGGAGAGGAATCCCGAGAGGTCCCCTAGCAACTCGCATGGGGACTGGCCTTTCCTGAGGCCACCAGAGCGGGTCCCTGAGGTCCCCGTCGTAACTCGAGAAGACCTGCCGCAACTCGAGAAAATCCAGGAGGTTCTCCCCTCCAGGCGAGATGAGGCCCATTTCCGCTGAGGCGTCTCGAGGCTGATCACACCTCACCTCTGGAACTTCGAAAGGGTCCTTAACACCCTTGGTGCAAATCAAGAAGTTCCCCGACATACCCGTCTCCACTCGACAGGAATCACGAGGGTCCCGCCCACATCCAGAGGAGCCCCGTTTCCGCCTCGTAGCTCGAGATGAGGGATCCTTTCCCTGCTTCGTCGGGAAAGAGTTCCCGGCGTTCCCGTCGCATCTCAAGAGGAGGCCCTCTCAACAGGAACGGCGAGAGGAACTCCAGGGTCGTGCCACCATTCCAAGAGTCCCCCAGATGTCTCAGTCCATTCCAGAGGAACCTCTTTTCCCTTCACTGGCTCGTCTTTCACGCCGAGGATCGACACACACCAAGGTGGCACGTGGCACAGCCCTGTGGGAAAGCCTCTTGGGAAAGCCTCGAGGGACAGCCTCGAGGGAAAGCCACAGATCCCTTGATCCACGTGACAGGAAGCGTGACACTACTGCTGCAGCTCGGGAGGAAAGCGCACGTGCATGCCCCCATTCGAGACGAGGCCTGACTCCCCTGGGGAGACTCAGAAGCACCCCAAGAACCATGGCAACACTGGAGAGGAATCCTCACGTTCCGGCCCCGACTCCACACAAGGACTGAGGCCCCGGCATGGACGGGAGAGGAATCCCGAGAGGTCCCCTAGCAACTCGCATGGGGACTGGCCTTTCCTGAGGCCACCAGAGCGGGTCCCTGAGGTCCCCGTCGTAACTCGAGAAGACCTGCCGCAACTCGAGAAAATCCAGGAGGTTCTCCCCTCCAGGCGAGATGAGGCCCATTTCCGCTGAGGCCTCTCGAGGCTGATCACACCTCCCCTCTGGAACTTCGAAAGGGTCCTTCACACCCTTGGTGCAAATCAAGAAGTTCCCCGACATACCCGTCTCCACTCGAGAGGAATCACGAGGGTCCCGCCCACATCCAGAGGAGCCCCGTTTCCGCCTCGTAGCTCGAGATGAGGGATCCTTTCCCTGCTTCGTCGGGAAAGAGTTCCCGGCATTCCCGTCGCATCTCAAGAGGAGGCCCTCTCAACAGGAACGGCGAGAGGAACTCCAGGGTCGTGCCACCATTCCAAGAGTCCCCCAGATGTCTCAGTCCATTCCAGAGGAACCTCTTTTCCCTTCACCGGCTCGTCTTTCACGCCGAGGATCGACTCACACCAAGGTGGCACGTGGCACAGCCCTGTGGGAAAGCCTCGTGGGAAAGCCTCGAGGGACAGCCTCGAGGGAAAGCCACAGATCCCTTGATCCATGTGACAGGAAGCGTGACACTACTGCTGCAGCTCGGGAGGAAAGCGCACGTGCATGCCCCCACTCGAGACGAGGCCTGACTCCCCTGGGGAGACTCAGAAGCACCCCAAGATCCATGGCAACACTGGAGAGGAATCCTCAGGTTCCGGACCCGACTCCACACAAGGACTGAGGCCCCGGCATGGACGGGAGAGGAATCCCGAGAGGTCCCCTAGCAACTCGCATGGGGACTGGCCTTTCCTGAGGCCACCAGAGCGGGTCCCTGAGGTCCCCGTCGTAACTCGAGAAGACCTGCCGCAACTCGAGAAAATCCAGGAGGTTCTCCCCTCCAGGCGAGATGAGGCCCATTTCCGCTGAGGCGTCTCGAGGCTGATCACACCTCACCTCTGGAACTTCGAAAGGGTCATTCACACCCTTGGTGCAAATCAAGAAGTTCCCCGACATACCCGTCTCCACTCGACAGGAATCACGAGGGTCCCGCCCACATCCAGAGGAGCCCCGTTTCCGCCTCGTAGCTCGAGATGAGGGATCCTTTCCCTGCTTCGTCGGGAAAGAGTTCCCGGCGTTCCCGTCGCATCTCAAGAGGAGGCCCTCTCAACAGGAACGGCGAGAGGAACTCCAGGGTCGTGCCACCATTCCAAGAGTCCCCCAGATGTCTCAGTCCATTCCAGAGGAACCTCTTTTCCCTTCACTGGCTCGTCTTTCACGCCGAGGATCGACACACACCAAGGTGGCACGTGGCACAGCCCTGTGGGAAAGCCTCGTGGGAAAGCCTCGAGGGACAGCCTCGAGGGAAAGCCACAGATCCCTTGATCCACGTGACAGGAAGTGTGACACTACTGCTGCAGCTCGGGAGGAAAGCGCACGTGCATGCCCCCATTCGAGACGAGGCCTGACTCCCCTGGGGAGACTCAGAAGCACCCCAAGAACCATGGCAACACTGGAGAGGAATCCTCACGTTCCGGCCCCGACTCCACACAAGGACTGAGGCCCCGGCATGGACGGGAGAGGAATCCCGAGAGGTCCCCTAGCAACTCGCATGGGGACTGGCCTTTCCTGAGGCCACCAGAGCGGGTCCCTGAGGTCCCCGTCGTAACTCGAGAAGACCTGCCGCAACTCGAGAAAATCCAGGAGGTTCTCCCCTCCAGGCGAGATGAGGCCCATTTCCGCTGAGGCGTCTCGAGGCTGATCACACCTCACCTCTGGAACTTCGAAAGGGTCCTTCACACCCTTGGGGCAAATCAAGAAGTTCCCCGACCTAGCCGTCTCCACTCGAGAGGAATCACTAGGGTCCCGCCCACATCCAGAGGAGCCCCGTTTCCGCCTCGTAGCTCGAGATGAGGGATCCTTTCCCCGCTTCTTCGGGAAAGAGTTCCCGGCGTTCCCGTCGCATCTCAAGAGGAGGCCCTCTCAACAGGGACGGCGAGAGGAACTCCAGGGTCGTGCCACCATTCCAAGAGTCCCCCAGATGTCTCAGTCCATTCCAGAGGAACCTCTTTCCCTTCACCGGCTCGTCTTTCACGCCGAGGATCGACTCACACCAAGGTGGCACGTGGCACAGCCCTGTGGGAAAGCCTCGTGTGAAAGCCTCGAGGGACAGCCTCGAAGGAAAGCCACAGATCCCTTGATCCACGTGACAGGAAGCGTGACACTACTGCTGCAGCTCGGGAGGAAAGCGCACGTGCATGCCCCCATTCGAGACGAGGCCTGACTCCCCTGGGGAGACTCAGAAGCACCCCAAGATCCATGGCAACACTGGAGAGGAATCCTCAGGTTCCGGCCCCGACTCCACACAAGGACTGAGGCCCCGGCATGGACGGGAGAGGAATCCCGAGAGGTCCCCTAGCAACTCGCATGGGGACTGGCCTTTCCTGAGGCCACCAGAGCGGGTCCCTCAGGTCCCCTTCGTAACTCGAGAAGACCTGCCGCAACTCGAGAAAATCCAGGAGGTTCTCCCCTCCAGGCGAGATGAGGCCCATTTCCGCTGAGGCGTCTCAAGGCTGATCACACCTCACCTCTGGAACTTCGAAAGGGTCCTTTACACCCTTGGTGCAAATCAAGAAGTTCCCCGACATACCCGTCTCCACTCGACAGGAATCACGAGGGTCCCGCCCACATCCAGAGGAGCCCCGTTTCCGCCTCGTAGCTCGAGATGAGGGATCCTTTCCCTGCTTCGTCGGGAAAGAGTTCCCGGCGTTCCCGTCGCATCTCAAGAGGAGGCCCTCTCAACAGGAACGGCGAGAGGAACTCCAGGGTCGTGCCACCATTCCAAGAGTCCCCCAGATGTCTCAGTCCATTCCAGAGGAACCTCTTTCCCTTCACCGGCTCGTCTTTCATGCCGAGGATCGACTCACACCAAGGTGGCACGTGGCACAGCCCTGTGGGAAAGCCTCGTGGGAAAGCCTCGAGGGACAGCCTCGAAGGAAAGCCACAGATCCCTTGATCCACGTGACAGGAAGCGTGACACTACTGCTGCAGCTCGGGAGGAAAGCGCACGTGCATGCCCCCATTCGAGACGAGGCCTGACTCCCCTGGGGAGACTCAGAAGCACCCCAAGATCCATGGCAACACTGGAGAGGAATCCTCAGGTTCCGGCCCCGACTCCACACAAGGACTGAGGCGCCGGCATGGACGGGAGAGGAATCCCGAGAGGTCCCCTAGCAACTCGCATGGGGACTGGCCTTTCCTGAGGCCACCAGAGCGGGTCCCTGAGGTCCCCGTCGTAACTCGAGAAGACCTGCCGCAACTCGAGAAAATCCAGGAGGTTCTCCCCTCCAGGCGAGATGAGGCCCATTTCCGCTGAGGCGTCTCGAGGCTGATCACACCTCACCTCTGGAACTTCGAAAGGGTCCTTCACACCCTTGGTGCAAATCAAGAAGTTCCCCGACATACCCGTCTCCACTCGAGAGGAATCACGAGGGTCCCGCCCACATCCAGAGGAGCCCCGTTTCCGCCTCGTAGCTCGAGATGAGGGATCGTTTCCCCGCTTCGTCGGGAACGAATTCCCGGCGTTCCCGTCGCATCTCAAGAGGAGGCCCTCTCAACAGGGACGGCGAGAGGAACTCCAGGGTCGTGCCACCATTCCAAGAGTCCCCCAGATGTCTCAGTCCATTCCAGAGGAACCTCTTTTCCCTTCACTGGCTCGTCTTTCACGCCGAGGATCGACTCACACCAAAGTGGCACGTGGCACAGCCCTGTGGGAAAGCCTCATGGGAAAGCCTCGAGGGACAGCCTCGAGGGAAAGCCACAGATCCCTTGATCCACGTGACAGGAAGCGTGACACTACTGCTGCAGCTCGGGAGGAAAGCGCACGTGCATGCCCCCACTCGAGACGAGGCCTGACTCCCCTGGGGAGACTCAGAAGCACCCCAAGATCCATGGCAACACTGGAGAGGAATCCTCAGGTTCCGGCCCCGACTCCACACAAGGACTGAGGCCCCGGCATGGACGGGAGAGGAATCCCGAGAGGTCCCCTAGCAACTCGCATGGGGACTGGCCTTTCCTGAGGCCACCAGAGCGGGTCCCTGAGGTCCCCGTCGTAACTCGAGAAGACCTGCCGCAACTCGAGAAAATCCAGGAGGTTCTCCCCTCCAGGCGAGATGAGGCCCATTTCCGCTGAGGCGTCTCGAGGCTGATCACACCTCACCTCTGGAACTTCGAAAGGGTCCTTCACACCCTTGGTGCAAATCAAGAAGTTCCCCGACATACCCGTCTCCACTCGACAGGAATCACGAGGGTCCCGCCCACATCCAGAGGAGCCCCGTTTCCGCCTCGTAGCTCGAGATGAGGGATCCTTTCCCTGCTTCGTCGGGAAAGAGTTCCCGGCGTTCCCGTCGCATCTCAAGAGGAGGCCCTCTCAACAGGAACGGCGAGAGGAACTCCAGGGTCGTGCCACCATTCCAAGAGTCCCCCAGATGTCTCAGTCCATTCCAGAGGAACCTCTTTTCCCTTCACTGGCTCGTCTTTCACGCCGAGGATCGACACACACCAAGGTGGCACGTGGCACAGCCCTGTGGGAAAGCCTCGTGGGAAAGCCTCGAGGGACAGCCTCGAGGGAAAGCCACAGATCCCTTGATCCACGTGACAGGAAGCGTGACACTACTGCTGCAGCTCGGGAGGAAAGCGCACGTGCATGCCCCCACTCGAGACGAGGCCTGACTCCCCTGGGGAGACTCAGAAGCACCCCAAGATCCATGGCAACACTGGAGAGGAATCCTCAGGTTCCGGCCCCGACTCCACACAAGGACTGAGGCCCCGGCATGGACGGGAGAGGAATCCCGAGAGGTCCCCTAGCAACTCGCATGGGGACTGGCCTTTCCTGAGGCCACCAGAGCGGGTCCCTGAGGTCCCCGTCGTAACTCGAGAAGACCTGCCGCAACTCGAGAAAATCCAGGAGGTTCTCCCCTCCAGGCGAGATGAGGCCCATTTCCGCTGAGGCGTCTCGAGGCTGATCACACCTCACCTCTGGAACTTCGAAAGGGTCCTTCACACCCTTGGTGCAAATCAAGAAGTTCCCCGACATAGCCGTCTCCACTCGAGAGGAATCACGAGGGTCCCGCCCACATCCAGAGGAGCCCCGTTTCCGCCTCGTAGCTCGAGATGAGGGATCCTTTCCCCGCTTCGTCGGGAAAGAGTTCCCGGCGTTCCCGTCGCATCTCAAGAGGAGGCCCTCTCAACAGGAACGGCGAGAGGAACTCCAGGGTCGTGCCACCATTCCAAGAGTCCCCCAGATGTCTCAGTCCATTCCAGAGGAACCTCTTTTCCCTTCACCGGCTCGTCTTTCACGCCGAGGATCGACTCACACCAAAGTGGCACGTGGCACAGCCCTGTGGGAAAGCCTCATGGGAAAGCCTCGAGGGACAGCCTCGAGGGAAAGCCACAGATCCCTTGATCCACGTGACAGGAAGCGTGACACTGCAGCTGCAGCTCGGGAGGAAAACGCACGTGCATGCCCCCACTCGAGACGAGGCCTGACTCCCCTGGGGAGACTCAGAAGCACCCCAAGATCCATGGCAACACTGGAGAGGAATCCTCAGGTTCCGGCCCCGACTCCACACAAGGACTGAGGCCCCGGCATGGACGGGAGAGGAATCCCGAGAGGTCCCCTAGCAACTCGCATGGGGACTGGCCTTTCCTGAGGCCACCAGAGCGGGTCCCTGAGGTCCCCGTCGTAACTCGAGAAGACCTGCCGCAACTCGAGAAAATCCAGGAGGTTCTCCCCTCCAGGCGAGATGAGGCCCATTTCCGCTGAGGCGTCTCGAGGCTGATCACACCTCACCTCTGGAACTTCGAAAGGGTCCTTCACACCCTTGGTGCAAATCAAGAAGTTCCCCGACCTAGCCGTCTCCACTCGAGAGGAATCACGAGGGTCCCGCCCACATCCAGAGGAGCCCCGTTTCCGCCTCGTAGCTCGAGATGAGGGATCCTTTCCCTGCTTCGTCGGGAAAGAGTTCCCGGCGTTCCCGTCGCATCTCAAGAGGAGGCCCTCTCAACAGGAACGGCGAGAGGAACTCCAGGGTCGTGCCACCATTCCAAGAGTCCCCCAGATGTCTCAGTCCATTCCAGAGGAACCTCTTTTCCCTTCACCGGCTCGTCTTTCACGCCGAGGATCGACTGACACCAAGGTGGCACGTGGCACAGCCCAGTGGGAAAGCCTCGTGGGAAAGCCTCGAGGGACAGCCTCGAGGGAAAGCCACAGATCCCTTGATCCACGTGACAGGAAGCGTGACACTACTGCTGCAGCTCGGGAGGAAAGCGCACGTGCATGCCCCCACTCGAGACGAGGCCTGACTCCCCTGGGGAGACTCAGAAGCACCCCAAGATCCATGGCAACACTGGAGAGGAATCCTCAGGTTCCGGCCCCGACTCCACACAAGGACTGAGGCGCCGGCATGGACGGGAGAGGAATCCCGAGAGGTCCCCTAGCAACTCGCATGGGGACTGGCCTTTCCTGAGGCCACCAGAGCGGGTCCCTGAGGTCCCCGTCGTAACTCGAGAAGACCTGCCGCAACTGGAGAAAATCCAGGAGGTTCTCCCCTCCAGGCGAGATGAGGCCCATTTCCGCTGAGGCGTCTCGAGGCTGATCACACCTCCCCTCTGGAACTTCGAAAGGGTCATTCACACCCTTGGTGCAAATCAAGAAGTTCCCCGACATACCCGTCTCCACTCGACAGGAATCACGAGGGTCCCGCCCACATCCAGAGGAGCCCCGTTTCGGCCTCGTAGCTCGAGATGAGGGATCCTTTCCCTGCTTCGTCGGGAAAGAGTTCCCGGCATTCCTGTCGCATCTCAAGAGGAGGCCCTCTCAACAGGAACGGCGAGAGGAACTCCAGGGTCGTGCCACCATTCCAAGAGTCCCCCAGATGTCTCAGTCCATTCCAGAGGAACCTCTTTTCCCTTCACCGGCTCGTCTTTCACGCCGAGGATCGACTCACACCAAGGTGGCACGTGGCACAGCCCTGTGGGAAAGCCTCGTGGGAAAGCCTCGAGGGACAGCCTCGAGGGAAAGCCACAGATCCCTTGATCCACGTGACCGGAAGCGTGACACTACTGCTGCAGCTCGGGAGGAAAGCGCACGTGCATGCCCCCACTCGAGACGAGGCCTGACTCCCCTGGGGAGACTCAGAAGCACCCCAAGATCCATGGCAACACTGGAGAGGAATCCTCAGGTTCCGGCCCCGACTCCACACAAGGACTGAGGCCCCGGCATGGACGGGAGAGGAATCCCGAGAGGTCCCCTAGCAACTCGCATGGGGATTGGCCTTTCCTGAGGCCACCAGAGCGGGTCCCTGAGGTCCCCGTCGTAACTCGAGAAGACCTGCCGCAACTCGAGAAAATCCAGGAGGTTCTCCCCTCCAGGCGAGATGAGGCCCATTTCCGCTGAGGCGTCTCGAGGCTGATCACACCTCAACTCTGGAACTTCGAAAGGGTCCTTCACACCCTTGGTGCAAATCAAGAAGTTCCCCGACCTAGCCGTCTCCACTCGAGAGGAATCACGAGGGTCCCGCCCACATCCAGAGGAGCCCCGTTTCCGCCTCGTAGCTCGAGATGAGGGATCCTTTCCCTGCTTCGTCGGGAAAGAGTTCCCGGCGTTCCCGTCGCATCTCAAGAGGAGGCCCTCTCAACAGGAACGGCGAGAGGAACTCCAGGGTCGTGCCACCATTCCAAGAGTCCCCCAGATGTCTCAGTCCATTCCAGAGGAACCTCTTTTCCCTTCACCGGCTCGTCTTTCACGCCAAGGATCGACTCACACCAAGGTGGCACGTGGCACAGCCCTGTGGGAAAGCCTCGTGGGAAAGCCTCGAGGGACAGCCTCGAGGGAAAGCCACAGATCCCTTGATCCACGTGACCGGAAGCGTGACACTACTGCTGCAGCTCGGGAGGAAAGCGCACGTGCATGCCCCCACTCGAGACGAGGCCTGACTCCCCTGGGGAGACTCAGAAGCACCCCAAGATCCATGGCAACACTGGAGAGGAATCCTCAGGTTCCGGCCCCGACTCCACACAAGGACTGAGGCCCCGGCATGGACGGGAGAGGAATCCCGAGAGGTCCCCTAGCAACTCGCATGGGGATTGGCCTTTCCTGAGGCCACCAGAGCGGGTCCCTGAGGTCCCCGTCGTAACTCGAGAAGACCTGGGCAACTCGAGAAAATCCAGGAGGTTCTCCCCTCCAGGCGAGATGAGGCCCATTTCCGCTGAGGCGTCTCGAGGCTGATCACACCTCACCTCTGGAACTTCGAAAGGGTCCTTCACACCCTTGGTGCAAATCAAGAAGTTCCCCGACATACCCGTCTCCACTCGAGAGGAATCACGAGGGTCCCGCCCACATCCAGAGGAGCCCCGTTTCCGCCTCGTAGCTCGAGATGAGGGATCCTTTCCCTGCTTCGTCGGGAAAGAGTTCCCGGCGTTCCCGTCGCATCTCA
Source organism: Budorcas taxicolor (assembly GCF_023091745.1). Classification (NCBI taxonomy): domain Eukaryota; kingdom Metazoa; phylum Chordata; class Mammalia; order Artiodactyla; family Bovidae; genus Budorcas; species Budorcas taxicolor. Next base: position 55,637 of record NW_026291546.1, read on the forward strand.
AGAGGAGGCCCTCTCAACAGGAACGGCGAGAGGAACTCCAGGGTCGTGCCACCATTCCAAGAGTCCCCCAGATGTCTCAGTCCATTCCAGAGGAACCTCTTTTCCCTTCACCGGCTCGTCTTTCACGCCAAGGATCGACTCACACCAAGGTGGCACGTGGCACAGCCCTGTGGGAAAGCCTCGTGGGAAAGCCTCGAGGGACAGCCTCGAGGGAAAGCCACAGATCCCTTGATCCACGTGACCGGAAGCGTGACACTACTGCTGCAGCTCGGGAGGAAAGCGCACGTGCATGCCCCCACTCGAGACGAGGCCTGACTCCCCTGGGGAGACTCAGAAGCACCCCAAGATCCATGGCAACACTGGAGAGGAATCCTCAGGTTCCGGCCCCGACTCCACACAAGGACTGAGGCCCCGGCATGGACGGAAGAGGAATCCCGAGAGGTCCCCTAGCAACTCGCATGGGGATTGGCCTTTCCTGAGGCCACCAGAGCGGGTCCCTGAGGTCCCCGTCGTAACTCGAGAAGACCTGCCGCAACTCGAGAAAATCCAGGAGGTTCTCCCCTCCAGGCGAGATGAGGCCCATTTCCGCTGAGGCGTCTCGAGGCTGATCACACCTCAACTCTGGAACTTCGAAAGTGTCCTTCACACCCTTGGTGCAAATCAAGAAGTTCCCCGACCTAGCCGTCTCCACTCGAGAGGAATCACGAGGGTCCCGCCCACATCCAGAGGAGCCCCGTTTCCGCCTCGTAGCTCGAGATGAGGGATCCTTTCCCTGCTTCGTCGGGAAAGAGTTCCCGGCGTTCCCGTCGCATCTCAAGAGGAGGCCCTCTCAACAGGAACGGCGAGAGGAACTCCAGGGTCGTGCCACCATTCCAAGAGTCCCCCAGATGTCTCAGTCCATTCCAGAGGAACCTCTTTTCCCTTCACCGGCTCGTCTTTCACGCCAAGGATCGACTCACACCAAGGTGGCACGTGGCACAGCCCTGTGGGAAAGCCTCGTGGGAAAGCCTCGAGGGACAGCCTCGAGGGAAAGCCACAGATCCCTTGATCCACGTGACCGGAAGCGTGACACTACTGCTGCAGCTCGGGAGGAAAGCGCACGTGCATGCCCCCACTCGAGACGAGGCCTGACTCCCCTGGGGAGACTCAGAAGCACCCCAAGATCCATGGCAACACTGGAGAGGAATCCTCAGGTTCCGGCCCCGACTCCACACAAGGACTGAGGCCCCGGCATGGACGGGAGAGGAATCCCGAGAGGTCCCCTAGCAACTTGCATGCGGATTGGCCTTTCCTGAGGCCACCAGAGCGGGTCCCTGAGGTCCCCGTCGTAACTCGAGAAGACCTGGGCAACTCGAGAAAATCCAGGAGGTTCTCCCCTCCAGGCGAGATGAGGCCCATTTCCGCTGAGGCGTCTCGAGGCTGATCACACCTCACCTCTGGAACTTCGAAAGGGTCCTTCACACCCTTGGTGCAAATCAAGAAGTTCCCCGACCTAGCCGTCTCCACTCGAGAGGAATCACGAGGGTCCCGCCCACATCCAGAGGAGCCCCGTTTCCGCCTCGTAGCTCGAGATGAGGGATCCTTTCCCTGCTTCGTCGGGAAAGAGTTCCCGGCGTTCCCGTCGCATCTCAAGAGGAGGCCCTCTCAACAGGAACGGCGAGAGGAACTCCAGGGTCGTGCCACCATTCCAAGAGTCCCCCAGATGTCTCAGTCCATTCCAGAGGAACCTCTTTTCCCTTCACCGGCTCGTCTTTCACGCCAAGGATCGACTCACACCAAGGTGGCACGTGGCACAGCCCTGTGGGAAAGCCTCGTGGGAAAGCCTCGAGGGACAGCCTCGAGGGAAAGCCACAGATCCCTTGATCCACGTGACCGGAAGCGTGACACTACTGCTGCAGCTCGGGAGGAAAGCGCACGTGCATGCCCCCACTCGAGACGAGGCCTGACTCCCCTGGGGAGACTCAGAAGCACCCCAAGATCCATGGCAACACTGGAGAGGAATCCTCAGGTTCCGGCCCCGACTCCACACAAGGACTGAGGCCCCGGCATGGACGGGAGAGGAATCCCGAGAGGTCCCCTAGCAACTCGCATGGGGACTGGCCTTTCCTGAGGCCACCAGAGCGGGTCCCTGAGGTCCCCGTCGTAACTCGAGAAGACCTGCCGCAACTGGTGAAAATCCAGGAGGTTCTCCCCTCCAGGCGAGATGAGGCCCATTTCCGCTGAGGCGTCTCGAGGCTGATCACACCTCCCCTCTGGAACTTCGAAAGGGTCCTTCACACCCTTGGTGCAAATCAAGAAGTTCCCCGACATACCCGTCTCCACTCGAGAGGAATCACGAGGGTCCCGCCCACATCCAGAGGAGCCCCGTTTCGGCCTCGTAGCTCGAGATGAGGGATCCTTTCCCTGCTTCGTCGGGAAAGAGTTCCCGGCATTCCCGTCGCATCTCAAGAGGAGGCCCTCTCAACAGGAACGGCGAGAGGAACTCCAGGGTCGTGCCACCATTCCAAGAGTCCCCCAGATGTCTCAGTCCATTCCAGAGGAACCTCTTTTCCCTTCACCGGCTCGTCTTTCACGCCGAGGATCGACTCACACCAAGGTGGCACGTGGCACAGCCCTGTGGGAAAGCCTCGTGGGAAAGCCTCGAGGGACAGCCTCGAGGGAAAGCCACAGATCCCTTGATCCACGTGACCGGAAGCGTGACACTACTGCTGCAGCTCGGGAGGAAAGCGCACGTGCATGCCCCCACTCGAGACGAGGCCTGACTCCCCTGGGGAGACTCAGAAGCACCCCAAGATCCATGGCAACACTGGAGAGGAATCCTCAGGTTCCGGCCCCGACTCCACACAAGGACTGAGGCCCCGGCATGGATGGGAGAGGAATCCCGAGAGGTCCCCTAGCAACTCGCATGGGGACTGGCCTTTCCTGAGGCCACCAGAGCGGGTCCCTGAGGTCCCCGTCGTAACTCGAGAAGACCTGCCGCAACTCGAGAAAATCCAGGAGGTTCTCCCCTCCAGGCGAGATGAGGCCCATTTCCGCTGAGGCGTCTCGAGGCTGATCACACCTCCCCTCTGGAACTTCGAAAGGGTCCTTCACACCCTTGGTGCAAATCAAGAAGTTCCCCGACATACCCGTCTCCACTCGAGAGGAATCACGAGGGTCCCGCCCACATTCAGAGGAGCCCCGTTTCCGCCTCGTAGCTCGAGATGAGGGATCCTTTCCCTGCTTCGTCGGGAAAGAGTTCCCGGCGTTCCCGTCGCATCTCAAGAGGAGGCCCTCTCAACAGGAACGGCGAGAGGAACTCCAGGGTCGTGCCACCATTCCACGAGTCCCCCAGATGTCTCAGTCCATTCCAGAGGAAACTCTTTTCCCTTCACCGGCTCGTCTTTCACGCCGAGGATCGACTCACACCAAGGTGGCACGTGGCACAGCCCTGTGGGAAAGCCTCGTGGGAAAGCCTCGAGGGACAGCCTCGAGGGAAAGCCACAGATCCCTTGATCCACGTGACCGGAAGCGTGACACTACTGCTGCAGCTCGGGAGGAAAGCGCACGTGCATGCCCCCACTCGAGACAAGGCCTGACTCCCCTGGGGAGGCTCAGAAGCACCCCAAGATCCATGGCAACACTGGAGAGGAATCCTCAGGTTCCGGCCCCGACTCCACACAAGGACTGAGGCCCCGGCATGGACGGGAGAGGAATCCCGAGAGGTCCCCTAGCAACTCGCATGGGGATTGGCCTTTCCTGAGGCCACCAGAGCGGGTCCCTGAGGTCCCCGTCGTAACTCGAGAAGACCTGCCGCAACTCGAGAAAATCCAGGAGGTTCTCCCCTCCAGGCGAGATGAGGCCCATTTCCGATGAGGCGTCTCGAGGCTGATCACACCTCACCTCTGGAACTTCGAAAGGGTCCTTCACACCCTTGGTGCAAATCAAGAAGTTCCCCGACCTAGCCGTCTCCACTCGAGAGGAATCACGAGGGTCCCGCCCACATCCAGAGGAGCCCCGTTTCCGCCTCGTAGCTCGAGATGAGGGATCCTTTCCCTGCTTCGTCGGGAAAGAGTTCCCGGCGTTCCCGTCGCATCTCAAGAGGAGGCCCTCTCAACAGGAACGGCGAGAGGAACTCCAGGGTCGTGCCACCATTCCAAGAGTCCCCCAGATGTCTCAGTCCATTCCAGAGGAACCTCTTTTCCCTTCACCGGCTCGTCTTTCACGCCAAGGATCGACTCACACCAAGGTGGCACGTGGCACAGCCCTGTGGGAAAGCCTCGTGGGAAAGCCTCGAGGGACAGCCTCGAGGGAAAGCCACAGATCCCTTGATCCACGTGACCGGAAGCGTGACACTACTGCTGCAGCTCGGGAGGAAAGCGCACGTGCATGCCCCCACTCGAGACGAGGCCTGACTCCCCTGGGGAGACTCAGAAGCACCCCAAGATCCATGGCAACACTGGAGAGGAATCCTCAGGTTCCGGCCCCGACTCAACACAAGGACTGAGGCCCCGGCATGGACGGGAGAGGAATCCCGAGAGGTCCCCTAGCAACTCGCATGGGGACTGGCCTTTCCTAAGGCCACCAGAGCGGGTCCCTGAGGTCCCCGTCGTAACTCGAGAAGACCTGCCGCAACTCGAGAAAATCCAGGAGGTTCTCCCCTCCAGGCGAGATGAGGCCCATTTCCGCTGAGGCGTCTCGAGGCTGATCACACCTCCCCTCTGGAACTTCGAAAGGGTCCTTCACACCCTTGGTGCAAATCAAGAAGTTCCCCGACATACCCGTCTCCACTCGAGAGGAATCACGAGGGTCCCGCCCACATTCAGAGGAGCCCCGTTTCCGCCTCGTAGCTCGAGATAAGGGATCCTTTCCCTGCTTCGTCGGGAAAGAGTTCCCGGCGTTCCCGTCGCATCTCAAGAGGAGGCCCTCTCAACAGGAACGGCGAGAGGAACTCCAGGGTCGTGCCACCATTCCAAGAGTCCCCCAGATGTCTCAGTCCATTCCAGAGGAACCTCTTTTCCCTTCACCGGCTCGTCTTTCACGCCGAGGATCGACTCACACCAAGGTGGCACGTGGCACAGCCCTGTGGGAAAGCCTCGTGGGAAAGCCTCGAGGGACAGCCTCGAGGGAAAGCCACAGATCCCTTGATCCACGTGACCGGAAGCGTGACACTACTGCTGCAGCTCGGGAGGAAAGCGCACGTGCATGCCCCCACTCGAGACGAGGCCTGACTCCCCTGGGGAGACTCAGAAGCACCCCAAGATCCATGGCAACACTGGAGAGGAATCCTCAGGTTCCGGCCCCGACTCCACACAAGGACTGAGGCCCCGGCATGGACGGGAGAGGAATCCCGAGAGGTCCCCTAGCAACTCGCATGGGGACTGGCCTTTCCTGAGGCCACCAGAGCGGGTCCCTGAGGTCCCCGTCGTAACTCGAGAAGACCTGCCGCAACTCGAGAAAATCCAGGAGGTTCTCCCCTCCAGGCGAGATGAGGCCCATTTCCGCTGAGGCGTCTCGAGGCTGATCACACCTCACCTCTGGAACTTCGAAAGGGTCCTTCACACCCTTGGTGCAAATCAGGAAGTTCCCCGACCTAGCCGTCTCCACTCGAGAGGAATCACGAGGGTCCCGCCCACATCCAGAAGAGCCCCGTTTCCGCCTCGTAGCTCGAGATGAGGGATCCTTTCCCTGCTTCGTCGGGAAAGAGTTCCCGGCGTTCCCGTCGCATCTCAAGAGGAGGCCCTTTCAACAGGAACGGCGAGAGGAACTCCAGGGTCGTGCCACCATTCCAAGAGTCCCCCAGATGTCTCAGTCCATTCCAGAGGAACCTCTTTTCCCTTCACCGGCTCGTCTTTCACGCCAAGGATCGACTCACACCAAGGTGGCACGTGGCACAGCCCTGTGGGAAAGCCTCGTGGGAAAGCCTCGAGGGACAGCCTCGAGGGAAAGCCACAGATCCCTTGATCCACGTGACAGGAAGCGTGACACTACTGCTGCAGCTCGGGAGGAAAGCGCACGTGCATGCCCCCAATCGAGAAGAGGCCTGACTCCCCTGGGGAGACTCAGAAGCACCCCAAGATCCATGGCAACACTGGAGAGGAATCCTCAGGTTCCGGCCCCGACTCCACACAAGGACTGAGGCCCCGGCATGGACGGGAGAGGAATCCCGAGAGGTCCCCTAGCAACTCGCATGGGGACTGGCCTTTCCTGAGGCCACCAGAGCGGGTCCCTGAGGTCCCCGTCGTAACTCGAGAAGACCTGCCGCAACTCGAGAAAATCCAGGAGGTTCTCCCCTCCAAGCGAGATGAGGCCCATTTCCGCTGAGGCGTCTCGAGGCTGATCACACCTCCCCTCTGGAACTTCGAAAGGGTCCTTCACACCCTTGGTGCAAATCAAGAAGTTCCCCGACCTAGCCGTCTCCACTCGAGAGGAATCACGAGGGTCCCGCCCACATCCAGAGGAGCCCCGTTTCCGCCTCGTAGCTCGAGATAAGGGATCCTTTCCCTGCTTCGTCGGGAAAGAGTTCCCGGCGTTCCCGTCGCATCTCAAGAGGAGGCCCTCTCAACAGGAACGGCGAGAGGAACTCCAGGGTCGTGCCACCATTCCAAGAGTCCCCCAGATGTCTCAGTCCATTCCAGAGGAACCTCTTTTCCCTTCACCGGCTCGTCTTTCACGCCGAGGATCGACTCACACCAAGGTGGCACGTGGCACAGGCCTGTGGGAAAGCCTCGTGGGAAAGCCTCGAGGGACAGCCTCGAGGGAAAGCCACAGATCCCTTGATCCACGTGACCGGAAGCGTGACACTACTGCTGCAGCTCGGGAGGAAAGCGCACGTGCATGCCCCCACTCGAGACGAGGCCTGACTCCCCTGGGGAGACTCAGAAGCACCCCAAGATCCATGGCAACACTGGAGAGGAATCCTCAGGTTCCGGCCCCGACTCCACACAAGGACTGAGGCCCCGGCATGGACGGGAGAGGAATCCCGAGAGGTCCCCTAGCAACTCGCATGGGGATTGGCCTTTCCTGAGGCCACCAGAGCGGGTCCCTGAGGTCCCCGTCGTAACTCGAGAAGACCTGCCGCAACTCGAGAAAATCCAGGAGGTTCTCCCCTCCAGGCGAGATGAGGCCCATTTCCGCTGAGGCGTCTCGAGGCTGATCACACCTCACCTCTGGAACTTCGAAAGGGTCCTTCACACCCTTGGTGCAAATCAAGAAGTTCCCCGACCTAGCCGTCTCCACTCGAGAGGAATCACGAGGGTCCCGCCCACATCCAGAGGAGCCCCGTTTCCGCCTCGTAGCTCGAGATGAGGGATCCTTTCCCTGCTTCGTCGGGAAAGAGTTCCCGGCGTTCCCGTCGCATCTCAAGAGGAGGCCCTCTCAACAGGAACGGCGAGAGGAACTCCAGGGTCGTGCCACCATTCCAAGAGTCCCCCAGATGTCTCAGTCCATTCCAGAGGAACCTCTTTTCCCTTCACCGGCTCGTCTTTCACGCCAAGGATCGACTCACACCAAGGTGGCACGTGGCACAGCCCTGTGGGAAAGCCTCGTGGGAAAGCCTCGAGGGACAGACTCGAGGGAAAGCCACAGATCCCTTGATCCACGTGACCGGAAGCGTGACACTACTGCTGCAGCTCGGGAGGAAAGCGCACGTGCATGCCCCCACTCGAGACGAGGCCTGACTCCCCTGGGGAGACTCAGAAGCACCCCAAGATCCATGGCAACACTGGAGAGGAATCCTCAGGTTCCGGCCCCGACTCAACACAAGGACTGAGGCCCCGGCATGGACGGTAGAAGAATCCCGAGAGGTCCCCTAGCAACTCGCATGGGGACTGGCCTTTCCTGAGGCCACCAGAGCGGGTCCCTGAGGTCCCCGTCGTAACTCGAGAAGACCTGCCGCAACTCGAGAAAATCCAGGAGGTTCTCCCCTCCAGGCGAGATGAGGCCCATTTCCGCTGAGGCGTCTCGGGGCTGATCACACCTCACCTCTGGAACTTCGAAAGGGTCCTTCACACCCTTGGTGCAAATCAAGAAGTTCCCCGACCTAGCCGTCTCCACTCGAGAGGAATCACGAGGGTCCCGCCCACATCCAGAAGAGCCCCGTTTCCGCCTCGTAGCTCGAGATGAGGGATCCTTTCCCTGCTTCGTCGGGAAAGAGTTCCCGGCGTTCCCGTCGCATCTCAAGAGGAGGCCCTTTCAACAGGAACGGCGAGAGGAACTCCAGGGTCGTGCCACCATTCCAAGAGTCCCCCAGATGTCTCAGTCCATTCCAGAGGAACCTCTTTTCCCTTCACCGGCTCGTCTTTCACGCCAAGGATCGACTCACACCAAGGTGGCACGTGGCACAGCCCTGTGGGAAAGCCTCGTGGGAAAGCCTCGAGGGACAGCCTCGAGGGAAAGCCACAGATCCCTTGATCCACGTGACAGGAAGCGTGACACTACTGCTGCAGCTCGGGAGGAAAGCGCACGTGCATGCCCCCACTCGAGAAGAGGCCTGACTCCCCTGGGGAGACTCAGAAGCACCCCAAGATCCATGGCAACACTGGAGAGGAATCCTCAGGTTCCGGCCCCGACTCCACACAAGGACTGAGGCCCCGGCCTGGACGGGAGAGGAATCCCGAGAGGTCCCCTAGCAACTCGCATGGGGACTGGCCTTTCCTGAGGCCACCAGAGCGGGTCCCTGAGGTCCCCGTCGTAACTCGAGAAGACCTGCCGCAACTCGAGAAAATCCAGGAGGTTCTCCCCTCCAGGCGAGATGAGGCCCATTTCCGCTGAGGCGTCACGAGGCTGATCACACCTCCCCTCTGGAACTTCGAAAGGTTCCTTCACACCCTTGGTGCAAATCAAGAAGTTCCCCGACATACCCGTCTCCACTCGAGAGGAATCACGAGGGTCCCGCCCACATCCAGAGGAGCCCCATTTCCGCCTCGTAGCTCGAGATAAGGGAACCTTTCCCTGCTTCGTCGGGAAAGAGTTCCCGGCGTTCCCGTCGCATCTCAAGAGGAGGCCCTCTCAACAGGAACGGCGAGAGGAACTCCAGGGTCGTGCCACCATTCCAAGAGTCCCCCAGATGTCTCAGTCCATTCCAGAGGAACCTCTTTTCCCTTCACCGGCTCGTCTTTCACGCCGAGGATCGACTCACACCAAGGTGGCACGTGGCACAGCCCTGTGGGAAAGCCTCGTGGGAAAGCCTCGAGGGACAGCCTCGAGGGAAAGACACAGATCCCTTGATCCACGTGACCGGAAGCGTGACACTACTGCTGCAGCTCGGGAGGAAAGCGCACGTGCATGCCCCCACTCGAGACGAGGCCTGACTCCCCTGGGGAGACTCAGAAGCACCCCAAGATCCATGGCAACACTGGAGAGGAATCCTCAGGTTCCGGCCCCGACTCCACACAAGGACTGAGGCCCCGGCATGGACGGGAGAGGAATCCCGAGAGGTCCCCTAGCAACTCGCATGGGGACTGGCCTTTCCTGAGGCCACCAGAGCGGGTCCCTGAGGTCCCCGTCGTAACTCGAGAAGACCTGCCGCAACTCGAGAAAATCCAGGAGGTTCTCCCCTCCAGGCGAGATGAGGCCCATTTCCGCTGAGGCGTCTCGAGGCTGATCACACCTCCCCTCTGGAACTTCGAAAGGGTCCTTCACACCCTTGGTGCAAATCAAGAAGTTCCCCGACATACCCGTCTCCACTCGACAGGAATCACGAGGGTCCCGCCCACATCCAGAGGAGCCCCGTTTCCGCCTCGTAGCTCGAGATAAGGGATCCTTTCCCTGCTTCGTCGGGAAAGAGTTCCCGGCGTTCCCGTCGCATCTCAAGAGGAGGCCCTCTCAACAGGAACGGCGAGAGGAACTCCAGGGTCGTGCCACCATTCCAAGAGTCCCCCAGATGTCTCAGTCCATTCCAGAGGAACCTCTTTTCCCTTCACCGGCTCGTCTTTCACGCCGAGGATCGACTCACACCAAGGTGGCACGTGGCACAGCCCTGTGGGAAAGCCTCGTGGGAAAGCCTCGAGGGACAGCCTCGAGGGAAAGCCACAGATCCCTTGATCCACGTGACCGGAAGCGTGACACTACTGCTGCAGCTCGGGAGGAAAGCGCACGTGCATGCCCCCACTCGAGACGAGGCCTGACTCCCCTGGGGAGACTCAGAAGCACCCCAAGATCCATGGCAACACTGGAGAGGAATCCTCAGGTTCCGGCCCCGACTCCACACAAGGACTGAGGCCCCGGCATGGACGGGAGAGGAATCCCGAGAGGTCCCCTAGCAACTCGCATGGGGACTGGCCTTTCCTGAGGCCACCAGAGCGGGTCCCTGAGGTCCCCGTCGTAACTCGAGAAGACCTGCCGCAACTCGAGAAAATCCGGGAGGTTCTCCCCTCCAGGCGAGATGAGGCCCATTTCCGCTGAGGCGTCTCGAGGCTGATCACACCTCACCTCTGGAACTTCGAAAGGGTCCTTCACACCCTTGGTGCAAATCAAGAAGTTCCCCGACATACCCGTCTCCGCTCGAGGGGAATCACGAGGGTCCCGCCCACATCCAGAGTAACCCCGTTTCCGCCTCGTAGCTCGAGATGAGGGATCCTTTCCCTGCTTCATCGGGAAAGAGTTCCTGGCATTCCCGTCGCATCTCAAGAGGAGGCCCTCTCAACAGGAACGGTGTGAGGAACTCCAGGGTCGTGCCACCATTCCAAGAGTTCCCCAGATGTCTCAGTCCATTCCAGAGGAACCTCTTTTCCCTTCACCGGCTCGTCTTTCACGCCGAGGATCGACTCACACCAAGGTGGCACGTGGCACAGCCCTGTGGGAAAGCCTCGTGGGAAAGCCTCGAGGGACAGCCTCGAGGGAAAGCCACAGATCCCTTGATCCACGTGACAGGAAGCGTGAAGCTACTGCTGCAGCTCGGGAGGAATGCGCACGTGCATGCCCCCACTAGAGACGAGGCCTGACTCCCCTGGGAAAACTCAGAAGCACCCCAAGATCCATGGCAACACTGGAGAGGAATCCTCAGGTTCCGGCCCCGACTCCACACAAGGACTGAGGCCCCGGCATGGACGGGAGAGGAATCCCGAGAGGTCCCCTAGCAACTCGCATGGGGACTGGCCTTTCCTGAGGCCACCAGAGCGGGTCCCTGAGGTCCCCGTCGTAACTCGAGAAGACCTGCCGCAACTCGAGAAAATCCAGGAGGTTCTCCCCTCCAGGCGAGATGAGGCCCATTTCCGCTGAGGCGTCTCGAGGCTGATCACACCTCACCTCTGGAACTTCGAAAGGGTCCTTCACACCCTTGGTGCAAATCAAGAAGTTCCCCGACATACCCGTCTCCACGCGAGAGGAATCACGAGGGTCCCGCCCACATCCAGAGGAGCCCCGTTTCCGCCTCGTAGCTCGAGATGAGGGATCCTTTCCCTGCTTCGTCGGGAAAGAGTTCCCGGCCTTCCGGTCGCATCTCAAGAGGAGGCCCTCTCAACAGGAACGGCGAGAGGAACTCCAGGGTCGTGCCACCATTCCAAGAGTCCCCCAGATGTCTCAGTCCATTCCAGAGGAACCTCTTTTCCCTTCACCGGCTCGTCTTTCACGCCGAGGATCGACTCACACCAAGGTGGCACGTGGCACAGCCCTGTGGGAAAGCCTCGTGGGAAAGCCTCGAGGGACAGCCTCGAGGGAAAGCCACAGATCCCTTGATCCACGTGACAGGAAGCGTGACACTACTGCTGCAGCTCGGGAGGAAAGCGCACGTGCCTGCCCCCACTCGAGACGAGGCCTGACTCCCCTGGGGAGACTCAGAAGCACCCCAAGATCCATGGCAACACTGGAGAGGAATCCTCAGGTTCCGGCCCCGACTCCACACAAGGACTGAGGCCCCGGAATGGACGGGAGAGGAATCCTGAGAGGCCCCCTAGCAACTCGCATGGGGACTGGCCTTTCCTGAGGCCACCAGAGCGGGTCCCTGAGGTCCCCGTCGTAACTCGAGAAGACCTGCCGCAACTCGAGAAAATCCAGGAGGTTCTCCCCTCCAGGCGAGATGAGGCCCATTTCCGCTGAGGCGTCTCGAGGCTGATCACACCTCACCTCTGGAACTTCGAAAGGGTCCTTCACACCCTTGGTGCAAATCAAGAAGTTCCCCGACCTAGCCGTCTCCACTCGAGAGGAATCACGAGGGTCCCGCCCACATCCAGAGGAGCCCCGTTTCCGCCTCGTAGCTCGAGATGAGGGATCCTTTCCCTGCTTCGTCGGGAAAGAGTTCCCGGCGTTCCCGTCGCATCTCAAGAGGAGGCCCTTTCAACAGGAACGGCGAGAGGAACTCCAGGGTCGTGCCACCATTCCAAGAGTACCCCAGATGTCTCATTCCATTCCAGAGGAACCTCTTTTCCCTTCACCGGCTCGTCTTTCACGCCAAGGATCGACTAACACCAAGGTGGCACGTGGCACAGCCCTGTGGGAAAGCCTCGTGGGAAAGCCTCGAGGGACAGCCTCGAGGGAAAGCCACAGATCCCTTGATCCACGTGACAGGAAGCGTGACACTACTGCTGCAGCTCGGGAGGAAAGCGCACGTGCATGCCCCCACTCGAGAAGAGGCCTGACTCCCCTGGGGAGACTCAGAAGCACCCCAAGATCCATGGCAACACTGGAGAGGAATCCTCATGTTCCGGCCCCGACTCCACACAAGGACTGAGGCCCCGGCATGGACGGGAGAGGAATCCCGAGAGGTCCCCTAGCAACTCGCATGGGGACTGGCCTTTCCTGAGGCCACCAGAGCGGGTCCCTGAGGTCCCCGTCGTAACTCGAGAAGACCTGCCGCAACTCGAGAAAATCCAGGAGGTTCTCCCCTCCAGGCGAGATGAGGCCCATTTCCGCTGAGTCGTCACGAGGCTGATCACACCTCCCCTCTGGAACTTCGAAAGGTTCCTTCACACCCTTGGTGCAAATCAAGAAGTTCCCCGACATACCCGTCTCCACTCGAGAGGAATCACGAGGGTCCCGCCCACATCCAGAGGAGCCCCGTTTCCGCCTCGTAGCTCGAGATAAGGGAACCTTTCCCTGCTTCGTCGGGAAAGAGTTCCCGGCGTTCCCGTCGCATCTCAAGAGGAGGCCCTCTCAACAGGAACGGCGAGAGGAACTCCAGGGTCGTGCCACCATTCCAAGAGTCCCCCAGATGTCTCAGTCCATTCCAGAGGAACCTCTTTTCCCTTCACCGGCTCGTCTTTCACGCCAAGGATCGACTCACACCAAGGTGGCACGTGGCACAGCCCTGTGGGAAAGCCTCGTGGGAAAGCCTCGAGGGACAGACTCGAGGGAAAGCCACAGATCCCTTGATCCACGTGACCGGAAGCGTGACACTACTGCTGCAGCTCGGGAGGAAAGCGCACGTGCATGCCCCCACTCGAGACGAGGCCTGACTCCCCTGGGGAGACTCAGAAGCACCCCAAGATCCATGGCAACACTGGAGAGGAATCCTCAGGTTCCGGCCCCGACTCCACACAAGGACTGAGGCCCCGGCATGGACGGGAGAGGAATCCCGAGAGGTCCCCTAGCAACTCGCATGGGGACTGGCCTTTCCTGAGGCCACCAGAGCGGGTCCCTGAGGTCCCCGTCGTAACTCGAGAAGACCTGCCGCAACTCGAGAAAATCCAGGAGGTTCTCCCCTCCAGGCGAGATGAGGCCCATTTCCGCTGAGGCGTCTCGAGGCTGATCACACCTCCCCTCTGGAACTTCGAAAGGGTCCTTCACACCCTTGGTGCAAATCAAGAAGTTCCCCGACATACCCGTCTCCACTCGAGAGGAATCACGAGGGTCCCGCCCACATTCAGAGGAGCCCCGTTTCCGCCTCGTAGCTCGAGATGAGGGATCCTTTCCCTGCTTCGTCGGGAAAGAGTTCCCGGCGTTCCCGTCGCATCTCAAGAGGAGGCCCTCTCAACAGGAACGGCGAGAGGAACTCCAGGGTCGTGCCACCATTCCAAGAGTCCCCGAGATGTCTCAGTCCATTCCAGAGGAACCTCTTTTCCCTTCACCGGCTCGTCTTTCACGCCGAGGAACGACTGACACCAAGGTGGCACGTGGCACAGCCCTGTGGGAAAGCCTCGTGGGAAAGCCTCGAGGGACAGCCTCGAGGGAAAGCCACAGATCCCTTGATCCACGTGACCGGAAGCGTGACACTACTGCTGCAGCTCGGGAGGAAAGCGCACGTGCATGCCCCCACTCGAGACGAGGCCTGACTCCCCTGGGGAGACTCAGAAGCACCCCAAGATCCATGGCAACACTGGAGAGGAATCCTCACGTTCTGGCCCCGACTCCACACAAGGACTGAGGCCCCGGCATGGACGGGAGAGGAATCCCGAGAGGTCCCCTAGCAACTCGCATGGGGACTGGCCTTTCCTGAGGCCACCAGAGCGGGTCCCTGAGGTCCCCGTCGTAACTCGAGAAGACCTGCCGCAACTCGAGAAAATCCGGGAGGTTCTCCCCTCCAGGCGAGATGAGGCCCATTTCCGCTGAGGCGTCTCGAGGCTGATCACACCTCACCTCTGGAACTTCGAAAGGGTCCTTCACACCCTTGGTGCAAATCAAGAAGTTCCCCGACATACCCGTCTCTGCTCGAGGGGAATCACGAGGGTCCCGCCCACATCCAGAGTAACCCCGTTTCCGCCTCGTAGCTCGAGATGAGGGATCCTTTCCCTGCTTCATCGGGAAAGAGTTCCTGGCATTCCCGTCGCATCTCAAGAGGAGGCCCTCTCAACAGGAACGGTGTGAGGAACTCCAGGGTCGTGCCACCATTCCAAGAGTTCCCCAGATGTCTCAGTCCATTCCAGAGGAACCTCTTTTCCCTTCACCGGCTCGTCTTTCACGCCGAGGATCGACTCACACCAAGGTGGCACGTGGCACAGCCCTGTGGGAAAGCCTCGTGGGAAGCCTCGAGGGACAGCCTCGAGGGAAAGCCACAGATCCCTTGATCCACGTGACAGGAAGCGTGACGCTACTGCTGCAGCTCGGGAGGAATGCGCACGTGCATGCCCCCACTAGAGACGAGGCCTGACTCCCCTGGGAAAACTCAGAAGCACCCCAAGATCCATGGCAACACTGGAGAGGAATCCTCAGGTTCCGGCCCCGACTCCACACAAGGACTGAGGCCCCGGCATGGACGGGAGAGGAATCCCGAGAGGTCCCCTAGCAACTCGCATGGGGACTGGCCTTTCCTGAGGCCACCAGAGCGGGTCCCTGAGGTCCCCGTCGTAACTCGAGAAGACCTGCCGCAACTCGAGAATATCCAGGAGGTTCTCCCCTCCAGGCGAGATGAGGCCCATTTCCGCTGAGGCGTCTCGAGGCTGATCACACCTCACCTCTGGAACTTCGAAAGGGTCCTTCACACCCTTGGTGCAAATCAAGAAGTTCCCCGACATACCCGTCTCCACGCGAGAGGAATGACGAGGGTCCCGCCCACATCCAGAGGAGCCCCGTTTCCGCCTCGTAGCTCGAGATGAGGGATCCTTTCCCTGCTTCGTCGGGAAAGAGTTCCCGGCCTTCCCGTCGCATCTCAAGAGGAGGCCCTCTCAACAGGAACGGCGAGAGGAACTCCAGGGTCGTGCCACCATTCCAAGAGTCCCCCAGATGTCTCAGTCCATTCCAGAGGAGCCTCTTTTCCCTTCACCGGCTCGTCTTTCACGCCGAGGATCGACTCACACCAAGGTGGCACGTGGCACAGCCCTGTGGGAAAGCCTCGTGGGAAAGCCTCGAGGGACAGCCTCGAGGGAAAGCCACAGATCCCTTGATCCACGTGACAGGAAGCGTGACGCTACTGCTGCAGCTCGGGAGGAAAGCGCACGTGCATGCCCCCACTCGAGACGAGGCCTGACTCCCCTGGGGAGACTCAGAAGCACCCCAAGATCCATGGCAACACTGGAGAGGAATCCTCAGGTTCCGGCCCCGACTCCACACAAGGACTGAGGCCCCGGCATGGACGGGAGAGGAATCCCGAGAGGTCCCCTAGCAACTCGCATGGGGACTGGCCTTTCCTGAGGCCACCAGAGCGGGTCCCTGAGGTCCCCGTCGTAACTCGAGAAGACCTGCCGCAACTCGAGAAAATCCAGGAGGTTCTCCCCTCCAGGCGAGATGAGGCCCATTTCCGCTGAGGCTTCTCGAGGCTGATCACACCTCCCCTCTGGAACTTCGAAAGGATCCTTCACACCCTTGGTGCAAATCAAGAAGTTCCCCGACATACCCGTCTCCACTCGAGAGGAATCACGAGGGTCCCGCCCACATCCAGAGGAGCCCCGTTTCCGCCTCGTAGCTCGAGATAAGGGATCCTTTCCCTGCTTCGTCGGGAAAGAGTTCCCGGCGTTCCCGTCGCATCTCAAGAGGAGGCCCTCTCAACAGGAACGGCGAGAGGAACTCCAGGGTCGTGCCACCATTCCAAGAGTCCCCCAGATGTCTCAGTCCATTCCAGAGGAACCTCTTTTCCCTTCACCGGCTCGTCTTTCACGCCGAGGATCGACTCACACCAAGGTGGCACGTGGCACAGCCCTGTGGGAAAGCCTCGTGGGAAAGCCTTGAGGGACAGCCTCTAGGGAAAGCCACAGATCCCTTGATCCACGTGACCGGAAGCGTGACACTACTGCTGCAGCTCGGGAGGAAAGCGCACGTGCATGCCCCCACTCGAGACGAGGCCTGACTCCCCTGGGGAGACTCAGAAGCACCCCAAGATCCATGGCAACACTGGAGAGGAATCCTCAGGTTCCGGCCCCGACTCCACACAAGGACTGAGGCCCCGGCATGGACGGGAGAGGAATCCCGAGAGGTCCCCTAGCAACTCGCATGGGGACTGGCCTTTCCTGAGGCCACCAGAGCGGGTCCCTGAGGTCCCCGTCGTAACTCGAGAAGACCTGCCGCAACTCCGAAAATCCGGGAGGTTCTCCCCTCTAGGCGAGATGAGGCCCATTTCCGCTGAGGCGTCTCGAGGCTGATCACACCTCACCTCTGGAACTTCGAAAGGGTCCTTCACACCCTTGGTGCAAATCAAGAAGTTCCCCGACATACCCGTCTCCGCTCGAGGGGAATCACGAGGGTCCCGCCCACATCCAGAGGAGCCCCGTTTCCGCCTCGTAGCTCGAGATGAGGGATCCTTTCCCTGCTTCGTCGGGAAAGAGTTCCCGGCGTTCCCGTCGCATCTCAAGAGGAGGCCCTCTCAACAGGAACGGCGAGAGGAACTCCAGGGTCGTGCCACCATTCCAAGAGTCCCCCAGATGTCTCAGTCCATTCCAGAGGAACCTCTTTTCCCTTCACCGGCTCGTCTTTCACGCCGAGGATCGACTCACACCAAGGTGGCACGTGGCACAGCCCTGTGGGAAAGCCTCGTGGGAAAGCCTCGAGGGACAGCCTCGAGGGAAAGCCACAGATCCCTTGATCCACGTGACAGGAAGGGTGACACCACAGCTGCAGCTCGGGAGGAAAGCGCACGTGCATGCCCCCACTCGAGACGAGGCCTGACTCCCCTGGGGAGACTCAGAAGCACCCCAAGATCCATGGCAACACTGGAGAGGAATCCTCAGGTTCCGGCCCCGACTCCACACAAGGACTGAGGCCCCGGAATGGACGGGAGAGGAATCCCGAGAGGTCCCCTAGCAACTCGCATGGGGACTGGCCTTTCCTGAGGCCACCAGAGTGGGTCCCTGAGGTCCCCGTCGTAACTCGAGAAGACCTGCCGCAACTCGAGAAAATCCAGGAGGTTCTCCCCTCCAGGCGGGATGAGGCCCATTTCTGCTGAGGCGTCTCGAGGCTGATCACATCTCACCTCTGGAACTTCGAAAGGCTCCTTCACACCCTTGGTGCAAATCAAGAAGGTCCCCGACATAGCCGTCTCCACGCGAGAGGAATCACGAGGGTCCCGCCCACATCCAGAGGAGCCCCGTTTCCGCCTCGTAACTCGAGATGAGGGATCCTTTCCCTGCTTCGTCGGGAAAGAGTTCTCGGCGTTCCCGTCGCATCTCAAGAGGAGGCCCTCTCAACAGGAACGGCGAGAGGAACTCCAGGGTCGTGCCACCATTCCAAGCGTCTCCCAGATGCTTCAGTCCATTGCAGAGGAAACTCTTTTCCCTTCACCGGCTCGTCTTTCACGCCGAGGATCGACTCACACCGAGGTGGCACGTGGCACAGCCCTGTGGGAAAGCCTCGTGGGAAAGCCTCGAGGGACAGCCTCGAGGGAAAGCCACAGATCCCTTGATCCACGTGACAGGAAGCGTGACACTACTGCTGCAGCTCGGGAGGAAAGCGCACGTGCATGCCCCCACTAGAGACGAGGCCTGACTCCCCTGGGGAAACTCAGAAGCACCCCAAGATCCATGGCAACACTGGAGAGGAATCCTCAGGTTCCGGCCCCGACTCCACACAAGGACTGAGGCCCCGGCATGGACGGGAGAGGAATCCCGAGAGGTCCCCTAGCAACTCGCATGGGGACTGGCCTTTCCTGAGGCCACCAGAGCGGTCCCTGAGGTCCCCGTCTTAACTCGAGAAGACCTGCCGCAACTCAAGAAAATCCAGGAGGTTCTCCCCTCCAGGCGAGATGAGGCCCATTTCCGCTGAGGCGTCTCGAGGCTGATCACACCTCACCTCTGGAACTTCGAAAGGCTCCTTCACACCCTTGGTGCAAATCAAGAAGTTCCCCGACATACCCGTCTCCACTCGAGGGGAACTACGAGGGTCCCGCCCACATCCAGAGGAGCCCCGTTTCCGCCTCGTAGCTCGAGATGAGGGATCCTTTCCCTGCTTCATCGGGAAAGAGTTCCCGGCGTTCCCGTCGCATCTCAAGTGGAGGCCCTCTCAACAGGAACGGTGAGAGGAACTCCAGGGTCGTGCCACCATTCCAAGAGTTCCCCGGATGTCTCAGTCCATTCCAGAGGAACCTCTTTTCCCTTCACCGGCTCGTCTTTCACGCCGAGGATCGACTCACACCAAGGTGGCACGTGGCACAGCCCTGTGGGAAAGCCTCGTGGGAAAGCCTCGAGGGACAGCCTCGAGGGAAAGCCACAGATCCCTTGATCCACGTGACAGGAAGCGTGACACTACTGCTGCAGCTCGGGAGGAAAGCGCACGTGCATGCCCCCACTCGAGACGAGGCCTGACTCCCCTGGGGAGACTCAGAAGCACCCCAAGATCCATGGCAACACTGGAGAGGAATCCTCAGGTTCCGGCCCCGACTCCACACAAGGACTGAGGCCCCGGCCTGGACGGGAGAGGAATCCCGAGAGGTCCCCTAGCAACTCGCATGGGGACTGGCCTTTCCTGAGGCCACCAGAGCGGGTCCCTGAGGTCCCCGTCGTAACTCGAGAAGACCTGCCGCAACTCGAGAAAATCCAGGAGGTTCTCCCCTCCAGGCGAGATGAGGCCCATTTCCTCTGAGGCGTCTCGAGGCTGATCACCCCTCACCTCTGGAACTTCGAAAGGGTCCTTCACACCCTTGGTGCAAATCAAGAAGTTCCCCGACTTACCCGTCTCCACGCGAGAGGAATAACGAGGGTCCCGCCCACATCCAGAGGAGCCCCGTTTCCGCCTCGTAGCTCGAGATGAGGGATCCTTTCCCTGCTTCGTCGGGAAAGAGTTCGCGGCGTTCCGGTCGCATCTCAAGAGGAGGCCCTCTCAACAGGAACGGCGAGAGGAACTCCAGGGTCGTGCCACCATTCCAAGAGTCCCCCAGATGTCTCAGTCCATTCCAGAGGAACCTCTTTTCCCTTCACCGGCTCGTCTTTCACGCCGAGGATCGACTCACACCAAGGTGGCACGTGGCACAGCCCTGTGGGAAAGCCTCGTGGGAAAGCCTCGAGGGACAGCCTCGAGGGAAAGCCACAGATCCCTTGATCCACGTGACAGGAAGGGTGACACCACAGCTGCAGCTCGGGAGGGAAGCGCACGTGCATGCCCCCACTCGAGACGAGGCCTGACTCCCCTGGGGAGACTCAGAAGCACCCCAAGATCCATGGCAACACTGGAGAGGAATCCTCAGGTTCCGGCCCCGACTCCACACAAGGACTGAGGCCCCGGCATCGACGGGAGAGGAATCCCGATAGGTCCCCTAGCAACTCGCATGGGGACTGGCCTTTCCTGAGGCCACCAGAGCGGGTCCCTGAGGTCCCCGTCGTAACTCGAGAAGACCTGCCGCAACTCGAGAAAATCCGGGAGGTTCTCCCCTCCAGGCGAGATGAGGCCCATTTCCACTGAGGCGTCTCGAGGCTGATCACACCTCACCTCTGGAACTTCGAAAGGCTCCTTCACACCCTTGGTGCAAATCAAGATGTTCCCCGACATACCCGTCTCCACTCGAGAGGAATCACGAGGGTCCCGCCCACATCCAGAGGAGCCCCGTTTCTGCCTCGTAGCTCGAGATGAGGGATCCTTTCCCTGCTTCGTCGGGGAAAGAGTTCCCGGCGTTCCCGTCGCATCTCAAGAGGAGGCCCTCTCAACAGGAACGGCGAGAGGAAACTCCAGGGTCGTGCCACACCATTCCAAGAGTCCCCCAGATGTCTCAGTCCATTCCAGAGGAACCTCTTCACCTGCACGTCTTTCACGCCGAGATCGACTCACACCAAGGTGGCCGTGGCACACCTGTGGCACAGCCCTGTGTGGGAAAGCCTCGTGGGAAAGCCTCGAGGGACAGCCTCGAGGGAAAGCCACAGATCCCATGATCCACGTGACAGGAAGGGTGACACCACAGCTGCAGCTCGGGAGAAAAGCGCACGTGCATGCCCCCACTCGAGACGAGGCCTGACTCCCCTGGGGAGACTCAGAATCACCCCAAGATCCATGGCAACACTGGAGAGGAATCCTCAGGTTCCGGCCCCGACTCCACACAAGGACTGAGGCCCCGGAATGGACGGGAGAGGAATCCCGAGAGGTCCCCTAGCAACTCGCATGGGGACTGGCCTTTCCTGAGGCCACCAGAGTGGGTCCCTGAGGTCCCCGACGTAACTCGAGAAGACCTGCCGCAACTCGAGAAAATCCAGGAGGTTCTCCCCTCCAGGCGAGATGAGGCCCATTTCTGCTGAGGCGTCTCGAGGCTGATCACACCTCACCTCTGGAACTTCGAAAGGCTCCTTCACACCCTTGGTGCAAATCAAGAAGATTCCCCGTCTCCACTCGCGGGGAACTACGAGGGTCCCGCCCACATCCAGAGGAGCCCCGTTTCCGCCTCGTAGCTCGAGATGAGGGATCCTTTCCCTGCTTCATCGGGAAAGAGTTCCCGGCGTTCCCGTCGCATCTCAAGTGGAGGCCCTCTCAACAGGAACGGTGAGAGGAACTCCAGGGTCGTGCCACCATTCCAAGAGTTCCCCGGATGTCTCAGTCCATTCCAGAGGAACCTCTTTTCCCTTCACCGGCTCGTCTTTCACGCCGAGGATCGACTCACACCAAGGTGGCACGTGGCACAGCCCTGTGGGAAAGCCTCGTGGGAAAGCCTCGAGGGACAGCCTCGAGGGAAAGCCACAGATCCCTTGATCCACGTGACAGGAAGCGTGACACTACTGCTGCAGCTCGGGAGGAAAGCGCACGTGCATGCCCCCACTCGAGACGAGGCCTGACTCCCCTGGGGAGACTCAGAAGCACCCCAAGATCCATGGCAACACTGGAGAGGAATCCTCAGGTTCCGGCCCCGACTCCACACAAGGACTGAGGCCCCGGCCTGGACGGGAGAGGAATCCCGAGAGGTCCCCTAGCAACTCGCATGGGGACTGGCCTTTCCTGAGGCCACCAGAGCGGGTCCCTGAGGTCCCCGTCGTAACTCGAGAAGACCTGCCGCAACTCGAGAAAATCCAGGAGGTTCTCCCCTCCAGGCGAGATGAGGCCCATTTCCTCTGAGGCGTCTCGAGGCTGATCACCCCTCACCTCTGGAACTTCGAAAGGGTCCTTCACACCCTTGGTGCAAATCAAGAAGTTCCCCGACTTACCCGTCTCCACGCGAGAGGAATCACGAGGGTCCCGCCCACATCCAGAGGAGCCCCGTTTCCGCCTCGTAGCTCGAGATGAGGGATCCTTTCCCTGCTTCGTCGGGAAAGAGTTCCCGGCGTTCCCGTCGCATCTCAAGAGGAGGCCCTCTCAACAGGAACGGCGAGAGGAACTCCAGGGTCGTGCCACCATTCCAAGAGTCCCCCAGATGTCTCAGTCCATTCCAGAGGAACCTCTTTTCCCTTCACCGGCTCGTCTTTCACGCCGAGGATCGACTCACACCAATGTGGCACGTGGCACAGCCCTGTGGGAAAGCCTCGTGGGAAAGCCTCGAGGGACAGCCTCGAGGGAAAGCCACAGATCCCTTGATCCACGTGACAGGAAGGGTGACACCACAGCTGCAGCTCGGGAGGGAAGCGCACGTGCATGCCCCCACTCGAGACGAGGCCTGACTCCCCTGGGGAGACTCAGAAGCACCCCAAGATCCATGGCAACACTGGAGAGGAATCCTCAGGTTCCGGCCCCGACTCCACACAAGGACTGAGGCCCCGGCATCGACGGGAGAGGAATCCCGATAGGTCCCCTAGCAACTCGCATGGGGACTGGCCTTTCCTGAGGCCACCAGAGCGGGTCCCTGAGGTCCCCGTCGTAACTCGAGAAGACCTGCCGCAACTCGAGAAAATCCGGGAGGTTCTCCCCTCCAGGCGAGATGAGGCCCATTTCCACTGAGGCGTCTCGAGGCTGATCACACCTCACCTCTGGAACTTCGAAAGGCTCCTTCACACCCTTGGTGCAAATCAAGATGTTCCCCGACATACCCGTCTCCACTCGAGAGGAATCACGAGGGTCCCGCCCACATCCAGAGGAGCCCCGTTTCTGCCTCGTAGCTCGAGATGAGGGATCCTTTCCCTGCTTCGTCGGGAAAGAGTTCCCGGCGTTCCCGTCGCATCTCAAGAGGAGGCCCTCTTAACAGGAACGGCGAGAGGAACTCCAGGGTCGTGCCACCATTCCACGAGTCCCCCAGATGTCTCAGTCCATTCCAGAGGAACCTCTTTTCCCTTCACCGGCTCGTCTTTCACGCCGAGGATCGACTCACACCAAGGTGGCACGTGGCACAGCCCTGTGGGAAAGCCTCGTGGGAAAGCCTCGAGGGACAGCCTCGAGGGAAAGCCACAGATCCCTTGATCCACGTGACAGGAAGCGTGACGCTACTGCTGCAGCTCGGGAGGAAATTGCACGTGCATGCCCCCACTCGAGACGAGGCCTGACTCCCCTGGGGAGACTCAGAAGCACCCCAAGATCCATGGCAACACTGGAGAGGAATCCTCAGGTTCCGGCCCCGACTCCACACAAGGACTGAGGCCCCGGAATGGACGGGAGAGGAATCCCGAGAGGCCCCCTAGCAACTCGCATGGGGACTGGCCTTTCCTGAGGCCACCAGAGCGGGTCCCTGAGGTCCCCGACGTAACTCGAGAAGACCTGCCGCAACTCGAGAAAATCCAATAGGTTCTCCCCTCCAGGCGAGATGAGGCCCATTTCTGCTGAGGCGTCTCGAGGCTGATCACATCTCACCTCTGGAACTTCGAAAGGCTCCTTCACACCCTTGGTGCAAATCAAGAAGGTCCCCGACATAGCCGTCTCCACGCGAGAGGAATCACGAGGGTCCCGCCCACATCCAGAGGAGCCCCGTTTCCGCCTCGTAACTCGAGATGAGGGATCCTTTCCCTGCTTCGTCGGGAAAGAGTTCTCGGCGTTCCCGTCGCATCTCAAGAGGAGGCCCTCTCAACAGGAACGGCGAGAGGAACTCCAGGGTCGTGCCACCATTCCAAGCGTCCCCCAGATGCTTCAGTCCATTGCAGAGGAAACTCTTTTCCCTTCACCGGCTCGTCTTTCACGCCGAGGATCGACTCACACCGAGGTGGCACGTGGCACAGCCCTGTGGGAAAGCCTCGTGGGAAAGCCTCGAGGGACAGCCTCGAGGGAAAGCCACAGATCCCTTGATCCACGTGACAGGAAGCGTGACACTACTGCTGCAGCTCGGGAGGAAAGCGCACGTGCATGCCCCCACTAGAGACGAGGCCTGACTCCCCTGGGGAAACTCAGAAGAACCCCAAGATCCATGGCAACACTGGAGAGGAATCCTCAGGTTCCGGCCCCGACTCCACACAAGGACTGAGGCCCCGGCATGGACGGGAGAGGAATCCCGAGAGGTCCCCTAGCAACTCGCATGGGGACTGGCCTTTCCTGAGGCCACCAGAGCGGTCCCTGAGGTCCCCGTCGTAACTCGAGAAGACCTGCCGCAACTCAAGAAAATCCAGGAGGTTCTCCCCTCCAGGCGAGATGAGGCCCATTTCCGCTGAGGCGTCTCGAGGCTGATCACACCTCACCTCTGGAACTTCGAAAGGCTCCTTCACACCCTTGGTGCAAATCAAGAAGTTCCCCGACATACCCGTCTCCACTCGAGGGGAACTACGAGGGTCCCGCCCACATCCAGAGGAGCCCCGTTTCCGCCTCGTAGCTCGAGATGAGGGATCCTTTCCCTGCTTCATCGGGAAAGAGTTCCCGGCGTTCCCGTCGCATCTCAAGTGGAGGCCCTCTCAACAGGAACGGTGAGAGGAACTCCAGGGTCGTGCCACCATTCCAAGAGTTCCCCGGATGTCTCAGTCCATTCCAGAGGAACCTCTTTTCCCTTCACCGGCTCGTCTTTCACGCCGAGGATCGACTCACACCAAGGTGGCACGTGGCACAGCCCTGTGGGAAAGCCTCGTGGGAAAGCCTCGAGGGACAGCCTCGAGGGAAAGCCACAGATCCCTTGATCCACGTGACAGGAAGCGTGACACTACTGCTGCAGCTCGGGAGGAAAGCGCACGTGCATGCCCCCACTCGAGACGAGGCCTGACTCCCCTGGGGAGACTCAGAAGCACCCCAAGATCCATGGCAACACTGGAGAGGAATCCTCAGGTTCCGGCCCCGACTCCACACAAGGACTGAGGCCCCGGCATGTACGGGAGAGGAATCCCGAGAGGTCCCATAGCAACTCGCATGGGGACTGGCCTTTCCTGAGGCCACCAGAGCGGGTCCCTGAGGTCCCCGTCGTAACTCGAGAAGACCTGCCGCAACTCGAGAAAATCCAGGAGGTTCTCCCCTCCAGGCGAGATGAGGCCCATTTCCGCTGAGGCGTCTCGAGGCTGATCACACCTCCCCTCTGGAACTTCGAAAGGGTCCTTCACACCCTTGGTGCAAATCAAGAAGTTCCCCGACCTAGCCGTCTCCACGCGAGAGGAATCACGAGGGTCCCGCCCACATCCAGAGGAGCCCCGTTTCCGCCTCGGAGCTCGAGATGAGGGATCCTTTCCCTGCTTCGTCGGGAAAGAGTTCCCGGCGATCCCGTCGCATCTCAAGAGGAGGCCCTCTCAACAGGAACGGCGAGAGGAACTCCAGGGTCGTGCCACCATTCCAAGAGTCCCCCAGATGTCTCAGTCCATTCCAGAGGAACCTCTTTTCCCTTCACCGGCTCGTCTTTCACGCCAAGTATCGACTCACACCAAGGTGGCACGTGGCACAGCCCTGTGGGAAAGCCTCGTGGGAAAGCCTCGAGGGACAGCCTCGAGGGAAAGCCACAGATCCCTTGATCCACGTGACCGGAAGCGTGACACTACTGCTGCAGCTCGGGAGGAAAGCGCACGTGCATGCCCCCACTCGAGAAGAGGCCTGACTCCCCTGGGGAGACTCAGAAGCACCCCAAGATCCATGGCAACACTGGAGAGGAATCCTCAGGTTCCGGCCCCGACTCCACACAAGGACTGAGGCCCCGGCCTGGACGGGAGAGGAATCCCGAGAGGTCCCCTAGCAACTCGCATGGGGACTGGCCTTTCCTGAGGCCACCAGAGCGGGTCCCTGAGGTCCCCGTCGTAACTCGAGAAGACCTGCCGCAACTCGAGAAAATCCAGGAGGTTCTCCCCTCCAGGCGAGATGAGGCCCATTTCCGCTGAGGCGTCACGAGGCTGATCACACCTCCCCTCTGGAACTTCGAAAGGTTCCTTCACACCCTTGGTGCAAATCAAGAAATTCCCCGACATACCCGTCTCCACTCGAGAGGAATCACGAGGGTCCCGCCCACATCCAGAGGAGCCCCATTTCCGCCTCGTAGCTCGAGATAAGGGAACCTTTCCCTGCTTCGTCGGGAAAGAGTTCCCGGCGTTCCCGTCGCATCTCAAGAGGAGGCCCTCTCAACAGGAACGGCGAGAGGAACTCCAGGGTCGTGCCACCATTCCAAGAGTCCCCCAGATGTCTCAGTCCATTCCAGAGGAACCTCTTTTCCCTTCACCGGCTCGTCTTTCACGCCGAGGATCGACTCACACCAAGGTGGCACGTGGCACAGCCCTGTGGGAAAGCCTCGTGGGAAAGCCTCGAGGGACAGCCTCGAGGGAAAGCCACAGATCCCTTGATCCACGTGACCGGAAGCGTGACACTTGTGCCGCAGCTCGGGAGGAAAGCGCACGTGCATGCCCCCACTCGAGACGAGGCCTGACTCCCCTGGGGAGACTCAGAAGCACCCCAAGATCCATGGCAACACTGGAGAGGAATCCTCAGGTTCCGGCCCCGACTCCACACAAGGACTGAGGCCCCGGCATGGACGGGAGAGGAATCCCGAGAGGTCCCCTAGCAACTCGCATGGGGACTGGCCTTTCCTGAGGCCACCAGAGCGGGTCCCTGAGGTCCCCGTCGTAACTCGAGAAGACCTGCCGCAACTCGAGAAAATCCAGGAGGTTCTCCCCTCCAGGCGAGATGAGGCCCATTTCCGCTGAGGCGTCACGAGGCTGATCACACCTCCCCTCTGGAACTTCGAAAGGTTCCTTCACACCCTTGGTGCAAATCAAGAAGTTCCCCGACATACCCGTCTCCACTCGAGAGGAATCACGAGGGTCCCGCCCACATCCAGAGGAGCCCCATTTCCGCCTCGTAGCTCGAGATAAGGGATCCTTTCCCTGCTTCGTCGGGAAAGAGTTCCCGGCGTTCCCGTCGCATCTCAAGAGGAGGCCCTCTCAACAGGAACGGCGAGAGGAACTCCAGGGTCGTGCCACCATTCCAAGAGTCCCCCAGATGTCTCAGTCCATTCCAGAGGAACCTCTTTTCCCTTCACCGGCTGGTCTTTCACGCCGAGGATCGACTGACACCAAGGTGGCACGTGGCACAGCCCTGTGGGAAAGCCTCGTGGGAAAGCCTCGAGGGACAGCCTCGAGGGAAAGCCACAGATCCCTTGATCCACGTGACCGGAAGCGTGACACTACTGCTGCAGCACGGGAGGAAAGCGCACGTGCATGCCCCCACTCGAGACGAGGCCTGACTCCCCTGGGGAGACTCAGAAGCACCCCAAGATCCATGGCAACACTGGAGAGGAATCCTCAGGTTCCGGCCCCGACTCCACACAAGGACTGAGGCCCCGGCATGGACGGGAGAGGAATCCCGAGAGGTCCCCTAGCAACTCGCATGGGGACTGGCCTTTCCTGAGGCCACCAGAGCGGGTCCCTGAGGTCCCCGTCGTAACTCGAGAAGACATGCCGCAACTCGAGAAAATCCAGGAGGTTCTCCCCTCCAGGCGAGATGAGGCCCATTTCCGCTGAGGCGTCTCGAGGCTGATCACACCTCCCCTCTGGAACTTCGAAAGGGTCCTTCACACCCTTGGTGCAAATCAAGAAGTTCCCCGACCTAGCCGTCTCCACTCGAGAGGAATCACGAGGGTCCCGCCCACATCCAGAGGAGCCCCGTTTCCGCCTCGGAGCTCGAGATGAGGGATCCTTTCCCTGCTTCGTCGGGAAAGAGTTCCCGGCGTTCCCGTCGCATCTCAAGAGGAGGCCCTCTCAACAGGAACGGCGAGAGGAACTCCAGGGTCGTGCCACCATTCCAAGAGTCCCCCAGATGTCTCAGTCCATTCCAGAGGAACCTCTTTTCCCTTCACCGGCTCGTCTTTCACGCCAAGTATCGACTCACACCAAGGTGGCACGTGGCACAGCCCTGTGGGAAAGCCTCGTGGGAAAGCCTCGAGGGACAGCCTCGAGGGAAAGCCACAGATCCCTTGATCCACGTGACAGGAAGCGTGACACTACTGCTGCAGCTCGGGAGGAAAGCGCACGTGCATGCCCCCACTCGAGAAGAGGCCTGACTCCCCTGGGGAGACTCAGAAGCACCCCAAGATCCATGGCAACACTGGAGAGGAATCCTCAGGTTCCGGCCCCGACTCCACACAAGGACTGAGGCCCCGGCCTGGACGGGAGAGGAATCCCGAGAGGTCCCCTAGCAACTCGCATGGGGACTGGCCTTTCCTGAGGCCACCAGAGCGGGTCCCTGAGGTCCCCGTCGTAACTCGAGAAGACCTGCCGCAACTCGAGAAAATCCAGGAGGTTCTCCCCTCCAGGCGAGATGAGGCCCATTTCCGCTGAGGCGTCACGAGGCTGATCACACCTCCCCTCTGGAACTTCGAAAGGTTCCTTCACACCCTTGGTGCAAATCAAGAAGTTCCCCGACATACCCGTCTCCACTCGAGAGGAATCACGAGGGTCCCGCCCACATCCAGAGGAGCCCCATTTCCGCCTCGTAGCTCGAGATAAGGGAACCTTTCCCTGCTTCGTCGGGAAAGAGTTCCCGGCGTTCCCGTCGCATCTCAAGAGGAGGCCCTCTCAACAGGAACGGCGAGAGGAACTCCAGGGTCGTGCCACCATTCCAAGAGTCCCCCAGATGTCTCAGTCCATTCCAGAGGAACCTCTTTTCCCTTCACCGGCTCGTCTTTCACGCCGAGGATCGACTCACACCAAGGTGGCACGTGGCACAGCCCTGTGGGAAAGCCTCGTGGGAAAGCCTCGAGGGACAGCCTCGAGGGAAAGCCACAGATCCCTTGATCCACGTGACCGGAAGCGTGACACTTGTGCCGCAGCTCGGGAGGAAAGCGCACGTGCATGCCCCCACTCGAGACGAGGCCTGACTCCCCTGGGGAGACTCAGAAGCACCCCAAGATCCATGGCAACACTGGAGAGGAATCCTCAGGTTCCGGCCCCGACTCCACACAAGGACTGAGGCCCCGGCATGGACGGGAGAGGAATCCCGAGAGGTCCCCTAGCAACTCGCATGGGGACTGGCCTTTCCTGCGGCCACCAGAGCGGGTCCCTGAGGTCCCCGTCGTAACTCGAGAAGACCTGCCGCAACTCGAGAAAATCCAGGAGGTTCTCCCCTCCAGGCGAGATGAGGCCCATTTCCGCTGAGGCGTCACGAGGCTGATCACACCTCCCCTCTGGAACTTCGAAAGGTTCCTTCACACCCTTGGTGCAAATCAAGAAGTTCCCCGACATACCCGTCTCCACTCGAGAGGAATCACGAGGGTCCCGCCCACATCCAGAGGAGCCCCATTTCCGCCTCGTAGCTCGAGATAAGGGATCCTTTCCCTGCTTCGTCGGGAAAGAGTTCCCGGCGTTCCCGTCGCATCTCAAGAGGAGGCCCTCTCAACAGGAACGGCGAGAGGAACTCCAGGGACGTGCCACCATTCCAAGAGTCCCCCAGATGTCTCAGTCCATTCCAGAGGAACCTCTTTTCCCTTCACCGGCTGGTCTTTCACGCCGAGGATCGACTGACACCAAGGTGGCACGTGGCACAGCCCTGTGGGAAAGCCTCGTGGGAAAGCCTCGAGGGACAGCCTCGAGGGAAAGCCACAGATCCCTTGATCCACGTGACCGGAAGCGTGACACTACTGCTGCAGCACGGGAGGAAAGCGCACGTGCATGCCCCCACTCTAGACGAGGCCTGACTCCCCTGGGGAGACTCAGAAGCACCCCAAGATCCATGGCAACACTGGAGAGGAATCCTCAGGTTCCGGCCCCGACTCCACACAAGGACTGAGGCCCCGGCATGGACGGGAGAGGAATCCCGAGAGGTCCCCTAGCAACTCGCATGGGGACTGGCCTTTCCTGAGGCCACCAGAGCGGGTCCCTGAGGTCCCCGTCGTAACTCGAGAAGACCTGCCGCAACTCGAGAAAATCCAGGAGGTTCTCCCCTCCAGGCGAGATGAGGCCCATTTCCGCTGAGGCGTCTCGAGGCTGATCACACCTCCCCTCTGGAACTTCGAAAGGGTCCTTCACACCCTTGGTGCAAATCAAGAAGTTCCCCGACATAACCGTCTCCACTCGAGAGGAATCACGAGGGTCCCGCCCACATCCAGAGGAGCCCCGTTTCCGCCTCGTAGCTCGAGATAAGGGATCCTTTCCCTGCTTCGTCGGGAAAGAGTTCCCGGCGTTCCCGTCGCATCTCAAGAGGAGGCCCTCTCAACAGGAACGGCGAGAGGAACTCCAGGGTCGTGCCACCATTCCAAGAGTCCCCCAGATGTCTCAGTCCATTCCAGAGGAACCTCTTTTCCCTTCACCGGCTCGTCTTTCACGCCGAGGATCGACTCACACCAAGGTGGCACGTGGCACAGCCCTGTGGGAAAGCCTCGTGGGAAAGCCTCGAGGGACAGCCTCGAGGGAAAGCCACAGATCCCTTGATCCACGTGACAGGAAGCGTGACACTACTGCTGCAGCTCGGGAGGAAAGCGCACGTGCATGCCCCCACTCGAGAAGAGGCCTGACTCCCCTGGGGAGACTCAGAAGCACCCCAAGATCCATGGCAACACTGGAGAGGAATCCTCAGGTTCCGGCCCCGACTCCACACAAGGACTGAGGCCCCGGCCTGGACGGGAGTGGAATCCCGAGAGGTCCCCTAGCAACTCGCATGGGGACTGGCCTTTCCTGAGGCCACCAGAGCGGGTCCCTGAGGTCCCTGTCGTAACTCGAGAAGACCTGCCGCAACTCGAGAAAATCCAGGAGGTTCTCCCCTCCAGGCGAGATGAGGCCCATTTCCGCTGAGGCGTCACGAGGCTGATCACACCTCCCCTCTGGAACTTCGAAAGGTTCCTTCACACCCTTGGTGCAAATCAAGAAGTTCCCCGACATACCCGTCTCCACTCGAGAGGAATCACGAGGGTCCCGACCACATCCAGAGGAGCCCCATTTCCGCCTCGTAGCTCGAGATAAGGGAACCTTTCCCTGCTTCGTCGGGAAAGAGTTCCCGGCGTTCCCGTCGCATCTCAAGAGGAGGCCCTCTCAACAGGAACGGCGAGAGGAACTCCAGGGTCGTGCCACCATTCCAAGAGTCCCCCAGATGTCTCAGTCCATTCCAGAGGAACCTCTTTTCCCTTCACCGGCTCGTCTTTCACGCCGAGGATCGACTCACACCAAGGTGGCACGTGGCACAGGCCTGTGGGAAAGCCTCGTGGGAAAGCCTCGAGGGACAGCCTCGAGGGAAAGCCACAGATCCCTTGATCCACGTGACCGGAAGCGTGACACTATTGCTGCAGCACGGGAGGAAAGCGCACGTGCATGCCCCCACTCGAGACGAGGCCTGACTCCCCTGGGGAGACTCATAAGCACCCCAAGATCCATGGCAACACTGGAGAGGAATCCTCAGTTTCCGGCCCCGACTCCACACAAGGACTGAGGCCCCGGCATGGACGGGAGAGGAATCCCGAGAGGTCCCCTAGCAACTCGCATGGGGACTGGCCTTTCCTGAGGCCACCAGAGCGGGTCCCTGAGGTCCCCGTCGTAACTCGAGAAGACCTGCCGCAACTCGAGAAAATCCAGGAGGTTCTCCCCTCCAGGCGAGATGAGGCCCATTTCCGCTGAGGCGTCTCGAGGCTGATCACACCTCCCCTCTGGAACTTCGAAAGGGTCCTTCACACCCTTGGTGCAAATCAAGAAGTTCCCCGACCCAGCCGTCTCCACTCGAGAGGAATCACGAGGGTCCCGCCCACATCCAGAGGAGCCCCGTTTCCGCCTCGTAGCTCGAGATAAGGGATCCTTTCCCTGCTTCGTCGGGAAAGAGTTCCCGGCGTTCCCGTCGCATCTCAAGAGGAGGCCCTCTCAACAGGAACGGCGAGAGGAACTCCAGGGTCGTGCCACCATTCCAAGAGTCCCCCAGATGTCTCAGTCCATTCCAGAGGAACCTCTTTTCCCTTCACCGGCTCGTCTTTCACGCCGAGGATCGACTCACACCAAGGTGGCACGTGGCACAGCCCTGTGGGAAAGCCTCGTGGGAAAGCCTCGAGGGACAGCCTCGAGGGAAAGCCACAGATCCCTTGATCCACGTGACCGGAAGCGTGACACTTGTGCCGCAGCTCGGGAGGAAAGCGCACGTGCATGCCCCCACTCGAGACGAGGCCTGACTCCCCTGGGGAGACTCAGAAGCACCCCAAGATCCATGGCAACACTGGAGAGGAATCCTCAGGTTCCGGCCCCGACTCCACACAAGGACTGAGGCCCCGGCATGGACGGGAGAGGAATCCCGAGAGGTCCCCTAGCAACTCGCATGGGGACTGGCCTTTCCTGAGGCCACCAGAGCGGGTCCCTGAGGTCCCCGTCGTAACTCGAGAAGACCTGCCGCAACTCGAGAAAATCCAGGAGGTTCTCCCCTCCAGGCGAGATGAGGCCCATTTCCGCTGAGGCGTCTCGAGGCTGATCACACCTCCCCTCTGGAACTTCGAAAGGGTCCTTCACACCCTTGGTGCAAATCAAGAAGTTCCCCGACCTTGCCGTCTCCACTCGAGAGGAATCACGAGGGTCCCGCCCACATCCAGAGGAGCCCCGTTTCCGCCTCGTAGCTCGAGATAAGGGATCCTTTCCCTGCTTCGTCGGGAAAGAGTTCCCGGCGTTCCCGTCGCATCTCAAGAGGAGGCCCTCTCAACAGGAACGGCGAGAGGAACTCCAGGGTCGTGCCACCATTCCAAGAGTCCCCCAGATGTCTCAGTCCATTCCAGAGGAACCTCTTTTCCCTTCACCGGCTCGTCTTTTACGCCGAGGATCGACTCACACCAAGGTGGCACGTGGCACAGCCCTGTGGGAAAGCCTCGTGGGAAAGCCTCGAGGGACAGCCTCGAGGGAAAGCCACAGATCCCTTGATCCACGTGACCGGAAGCGTGACACTACTGCTGCAGCTCGGGAGGAAAGCGCACGTGCATGCCCCCACTCGAGACGAGGCCTGACTCCCCTGGGGAGACTCAGAAGCACCCCAAGATCCATGGCAACACTGGAGAGGAATCCTCAGGTTCTGGCCCCGACTCCACACAAGGACTGAGGCCCCGGCATGGACGGGAGAGGAATCCCGAGAGGTCCCCTAGCAACTCGCATGGGGACTGGCCTTTCCTGAGGCCACCAGAGCGGGTCCCTGAGGTCCCCGTCGTAACTCGAGAAGACCTGCCGCAACTCGAGAAAATCCAGGAGGTTCTCCCGTCCAGGCGAGATGAGGCCCATTTCCGCTGAGGCGTCTCGAGGCTGATCACACCTCACCTCTGGAACTTCGAAAGGGTCCTTCACACCCTTGGTGCAAATCAAGAAGTTCCCCGACATACCCGTCTCCACTCGAGAGGAATCACGAGGGTCCCGCCCACATCCAGAGGAGCCCCGTTTCCGCCTCGGAGCTTGAGATGAGGGATCCTTTCCCTGCTTCGTCGGGAAAGAGTTCCCGGCGTTCCCGTCGCATCTCAATAGGAGGCCCTCTCAACAGGAACGGCGAGAGGAACTCCAGGGTCGTGCCACCATTCCAAGAGTCCCCCAGATGTCTCAGTCCATTCCAGAGGAACCTCTTTTCCCTTCACCGGCTCGTCTTTCACGCCAAGGATCGACTAACACCAAGGTGGCACGTGGCACAGCCCTGTGGGAAAGCCTCGTGGGAAAGCCTCGAGGGACAGCCTCGAGGGAAAGCCACAGATCCCTTGATCCACGTGACAGGAAGCGTGACACTACTGCTGCAGCTCGGGAGGAAAGCGCACGTGCATGCCCCCACTCGAGAAGAGGCCTGACTCCCCTGGGGAGACTCAGAAGCACCCCAAGATCCATGGCAACACTGGAGAGGAATCCTCAGGTTCCTGCCCCGACTCCACACAAGGACTGAGGCCCCGGCCTGGACGGGAGAGGAATCCCGAGAGGTCCCCTAGCAACTCGCATGGGGACTGGCCTTTCCTGAGGCCAACAGAGCGGGTCCCTGAGGTCCCCGTCGTAACTCGAGAAGACCTGCAGCAACTCGAGAAAATCCAGGAGGTTCTCCCCTCCAAGCGAGATGAGGCCCATTTCCGCTGAGGCGTCACGAGGCTGATCACACCTCCCCTCTGGAACTTCGAAAGGTTCCTTCACACCCTTGGTGCAAATCAAGAAGTTCCCCGACATACCCGTCTCCACTCGAGAGGAATCACGAGGGTCCCGCCCACATCCAGAGGAGCCCCATTTCCGCCTCGTAGCTCGAGATAAGGGAACCTTTCCCTGCTTCGTCGGGAAAGAGTTCCCGGCGTTCCCGTCGCATCTCAAGAGGAGGCCCTCTCAACAGGAACGGCGAGAGGAACTCCAGGGTCGTGCCACCATTCCAAGAGTCCCCCAGATGTCTCAGTCCATTCCAGAGGAACCTCTTTTCCCTTCACCGGCTCGTCTTTCACGCCGAGGATCGACTCACACCAAGGTGGCACGTGGCACAGCCCTGTGGGAAAGCCTCGTGGGAAAGCCTCGAGGGACAGCCTCGAGGGAAAGCCACAGATCCCTTGATCCACGTGACCGGAAGCGTGACACTACTGCTGCAGCTCGGGAGGAAAGCGCACGTGCATGCCCCCACTCGAGACGAGGCCTGACTCCCCTGGGGAGACTCAGAAGCACCCCAAGATCCATGGCAACACTGGAGAGGAATCCTCAGGTTCCGGCCCCGACTCCACACAAGGACTGAGGCCCCGGCATGGACGGGAGAGGAATCCCGAGAGGTCCCCTAGCAACTCGCATGGGGACTGGCCTTTCCTGAGGCCACCAGAGCGGGTCCCTGAGGTCCCCGTCGTAACTCGAGAAGACCTGCCGCAACTCGAGAAAATCAAGGAGGTTCTCCCCTCCAGGCGAGATGAGGCCCATTTCCGCTGAGGCGTCTCGAGGCTGATCACACCTCCCCTCTGGAACTTCGAAAGGGTCCTTCACACCCTTGGTGCAAATCAAGAAGTTCCCCGACATACCCGTCTCCACTCGAGAGGAATCACGAGGGTCCCGCCCACATCCAGAGGAGCCCCGTTTCCGCCTCGTAGCTCGAGATAAGGGATCCTTTCCCTGCTTCGTCGGGAAAGAGTTCCCGGCGTTCCCGTCGCATCTCAAGAGGAGGCCCTCTCAACAGGAACGGCGAGAGGAACTCCAGGGTCGTGCCACCATTCCAAGAGTCCCCCAGATGTCTCAGTCCATTCCAGAGGAACCTCTTTTCCCTTCACCGGCTCGTCTTTCACGCCGAGGATCGACTCACACCAAGGTGGCACGTGGCACAGCCCTGTGGGAAAGCCTCGTGGGAAAGCCTCGAGGGACAGCCTCGAGGGAAAGCCACAGATCCCTTGATCCACGTGACCGGAAGCGTGACACTACTGCTGCAGCTCGGGAGGAAAGCGCACGTGCATGCCCCCACTCGAGACGAGGCCTGACTCCCCTGGGGAGACTCAGAAGCACCCCAAGATCCATGGCAACACTGGAGAGGAATCCTCAGGTTCCGGCCCCGACTCCACACAAGGACTGAGGCCCCGGCATGGACGGGAGAGGAATCCCGAGAGGTCCCCTAGCAACTCGCATGGGGACTGGCCTTTCCTGAGGCCACCAGAGCGGGTCCCTGAGGTCCCCGTCGTAACTCGAGAAGACCTGCCGCAACTCGAGAAAATCCAGGAGGTTCTCCCGTCCAGGCGAGATGAGGCCCATTTCCGCTGAGGCGTCTCGAGGCTGATCACACCTCCCCTCTGGAACTTCGAAAGGGTCCTTCACACCCTTGGTGCAAATCAAGAAGTTCCCCGACCTAGCCGTCTCCACTCGAGAGGAATCACGAGGGTCCCGCCCACATCCAGAGGAGCCCCGTTTCCGCCTCGGAGCTTGAGATGAGGGATCCTTTCCCTGCTTCGTCGGGAAAGAGTTCCCGGCGTTCCCGTCGCATCTCAATAGGAGGCCCTCTCAACAGGAACGGCGAGAGGAACTCCAGGGTCGTGCCACCATTCCAAGAGTCCCCCAGATGTCTCAGTCCATTCCAGAGGAACCTCTTTTCCCTTCACCGGCTCGTCTTTCACGCCAAGGATCGACTAACACCAAGGTGGCACGTGGCACAGCCCTGTGGGAAAGCCTCGTGGGAAAGCCTCGAGGGACAGCCTCGAGGGAAAGCCACAGATCCCTTGATCCACGTGACAGGAAGCGTGACACTACTGCTGCAGCTCGGGAGGAAAGCGCACGTGCATGCCCCCACTCGAGAAGAGGCCTGACTCCCCTGGGGAGACTCAGAAGCACCCCAAGATCCATGGCAACACTGGAGAGGAATCCTCAGGTTCCTGCCCCGACTCCACACAAGGACTGAGGCCCCGGCCTGGACGGGAGAGGAATCCCGAGAGGTCCCCTAGCAACTCGCATGGGGACTGGCCTTTCCTGAGGCCAACAGAGCGGGTCCCTGAGGTCCCCGTCGTAACTCGAGAAGACCTGCAGCAACTCGAGAAAATCCAGGAGGTTCTCCCCTCCAGGCGAGATGAGGCCCATTTCCCCTGAGGCGTCACGAGGCTGATCACACCTCCCCTCTGGAACTTCGAAAGGTTCCTTCACACCCTTGGTGCAAATCAAGAAGTTCCCCGACATACCCGTCTCCACTCGAGAGGAATCACGAGGGTCCCGCCCACATCCAGAGGAGCCCCATTTCCGCCTCGTAGCTCGAGATAAGGGAACCTTTCCCTGCTTCGTCGGGAAAGAGTTCCCGGCGTTCCCGTCGCATCTCAAGAGGAGGCCCTCTCAACAGGAACGGCGAGAGGAACTCCAGGGTCGTGCCACCATTCCAAGAGTCCCCCAGATGTCTCAGTCCATTCCAGAGGAACCTCTTTTCCCTTCACCGGCTCGTCTTTCACGCCGAGGATCGACTCACACCAAGGTGGCACGTGGCACAGCCCTGTGGGAAAGCCTCGTGGGAAAGCCTCGAGGGACAGCCTCGAGGGAAAGCCACAGATCCCTTGATCCACGTGACCGGAAGCGTGACACTACTGCTGCAGCTCGGGAGGAAAGCGCACGTGCATGCCCCCACTCGAGACGAGGCCTGACTCCCTGGGGAGACTCAGAAGCACCCCAAGATCCATGGCAACACTGGAGAGGAATCCTCAGGTTCCGGCCCCGACTCCACACAAGGACTGAGGCCCCGGCATGGACGGGAGAGGAATCCCGAGAGGTCCCCTAGCAACTCGCATGGGGACTGGCCTTTCCTGAGGCCACCAGAGCGGGTCCCTGAGGTCCCCGTCGTAACTCGAGAAGACCTGCCGCAACTCGAGAAAATCCAGGAGGTTCTCCCGTCCAGGCGAGATGAGGCCCATTTCCGCTGAGGCGTCTCGAGGCTGATCACACCTCCCCTCTGGAACTTCGAAAGGGTCCTTCACACCCTTGGTGCAAATCAAGAAGTTCCCCGACCTAGCCGTCTCCACTCGAGAGGAATCACGAGGGTCCCGCCCACATCCAGAGGAGCCCCGTTTCCGCCTCGGAGCTTGAGATGAGGGATCCTTTCCCTGCTTCGTCGGGAAAGAGTTCCCGGCGTTCCCGTCGCATCTCAATAGGAGGCCCTCTCAACAGGAACGGCGAGAGGAACTCCAGGGTCGTGCCACCATTCCAAGAGTCCCCCAGATGTCTCAGTCCATTCCAGAGGAACCTCTTTTCCCTTCACCGGCTCGTCTTTCACGCCAAGGATCGACTAACACCAAGGTGGCACGTGGCACAGCCCTGTGGGAAAGCCTCGTGGGAAAGCCTCGAGGGACAGCCTCGAGGGAAAGCCACAGATCCCTTGATCCACGTGACAGGAAGCGTGACACTACTGCTGCAGCTCGGGAGGAAAGCGCACGTGCATGCCCCCACTCGAGAAGAGGCCTGACTCCCCTGGGGAGACTCAGAAGCACCCCAAGATCCATGGCAACACTGGAGAGGAATCCTCAGGTTCCTGCCCCGACTCCACACAAGGACTGAGGCCCCGGCCTGGACGGGAGAGGAATCCCGAGAGGTCCCCTAGCAACTCGCATGGGGACTGGCCTTTCCTGAGGCCACCAGAGCGGGTCCCTGAGGTCCCCGTCGTAACTCGAGAAGACCTGCAGCAACTCGAGAAAATCCAGGAGGTTCTCCCCTCCAGGCGAGATGAGGCCCATTTCCGCTGAGGCGTCACGAGGCTGATCACACCTCCCCTCTGGAACTTCGAAAGGTTCCTTCACACCCTTGGTGCAAATCAAGAAGTTCCCCGACATACCCGTCTCCACTCGAGAGGAATCACGAGGGTCCCGCCCACATCCAGAGGAGCCCCATTTCCGCCTCGTAGCTCGAGATAAGGGAACCTTTCCCTGCTTCGTCGGGAAAGAGTTCCCGGCGTTCCCGTCGCATCTCAAGAGGAGGCCCTCTCAACAGGAACGGCGAGAGGAACTCCAGGGTCGTGCCACCATTCCAAGAGTCCCCCAGATGTCTCAGTCCATTCCAGAGGAACCTCTTTTCCCTTCACCGGCTCGTCTTTCACGCCGAGGATCGACTCACACCAAGGTGGCACGTGGCACAGCCCTGTGGGAAAGCCTCGTGGGAAAGCCTCGAGGGACAGCCTCGAGTGAAAGCCACAGATCCCTTGATACACGTGACTGGAAGCGTGACACTACTGCCGCAGCTCGGGAGGAAAAGCGCACGTGCATGCCCCCACTCGAGACGAGGCCTGACTCCCCTGGGGAGACTCAGAAGCACCCCAAGATCCATGGCAACACTGGAGAGGAATCCTCAGGTTCCGGCCCCGAATCCACACAAGGACTGAGGCCCCGGCATGGACGGGAGAGGAATCCCGAGAGGTCCCCTAGCAACTCGCATGGGGACTGGCCTTTCCTGAGGCCACCAGAGCGGGTCCCTGAGGTCCCCGTCGTAACTCGAGAAGACCTGCCGCAACTCGAGAAAATCCAGGAGGTTCTCCCCTCCAGGCGAGATGAGGCCCATTTCCGCTGAGGCGTCTCGAGGCTGATCACACCTCCCCTCTGGAACTTCGAAAGGTTCCTTCACACCCTTGGTGCAAATCAAGAAGTTCCCCGACATACCCGTCTCCACTCGAGAGGAATCACGAGGGTCCCGCCCACATCCAGAGGAGCCCCGTTTCCGCCTCGTAGCTCGAGATAAGGGATCCTTTCCCTGCTTCGTCGGGAAAGAGTTCCCGGCGTTCCCGTCGCATCTCAATAGGAGGCCCTCTCAACAGGAACGGCGAGAGGAACTCCAGGGTCGTGCCACCATTCCAAGAGTCCCCCAGATGTCTCAGTCCATTCCAGAGGAACCTCTTTTCCCTTCACCGGCTCGTCTTTCACGCCAAGGATCGACTCACACCAAGGTGGCACGTGGCACAGCCCTGTGGGAAAGCCTCGTGGGAAAGCCTCGAGGGACAGCCTCGAGGGAAAGCCACAGATCCCTTGATCCACGTGACAGGAAGCGTGACACTACTGCTGCAGCTCGGGAGGAAATCGCACGTGCATGCCCCCACTCGAGAAGAGGCCTGACTCCCCTGGGGAGACTCAGAAGCACCCCAAGATCCATGGCAACACTGGAGAGGAATCCTCAGGTTCCTGCCCCGACTCCACACAAGGACTGAGGCCCCGGCCTGGACGGGAGAGGAATCCCGAGAGGTCCCCTAGCAACTCGCATGGGGACTGGCCTTTCCTGAGGCCACCAGAGCGGGTCCCTGAGGTCCCCGTCGTAACTCGAGAAGACCTGCCGCAACTCGAGAAAATCCAGGAGGTTCTCCCCTCCAGGCGAGATGAGGCCCATTTCCGCTGAGGCGTCACGAGGCTGATCACACCTCCCCTCTGGAACTTCGAAAGGTTCCTTCACACCCTTGGTGCAAATCAAGAAGTTCCCCGACATACCCGTCTCCACTCGAGAGGAATCACGAGGGTCCCGCCCACATCCAGAGGAGCCCCATTTCCGCCTCGTAGCTCGAGATAAGGGAACCTTTCCCTGCTTCGTCGGGAAAGAGTTCCCGGCGTTCCCGTCGCATCTCAAGAGGAGGCCCTCTCAACAGGAACGGCGAGAGGAACTCCAGGGTCGTGCCACCATTCCAAGAGTCCCCCAGATGTCTCAGTCCATTCCAGAGGAACCTCTTTTCCCTTCACCGGCTCGTCTTTCACGCCGAGGATCGACTCACACCAAGGTGGCACGTGGCACAGCCCTGTGGGAAAGCCTCGTGGGAAAGCCTCGAGGGACAGCCTCGAGGGAAAGCCACAGATCCCTTGATCCACGTGACCGGAAGCGTGACACTACTGCTGCAGCTCGGGAGGAAAGCGCACGTGCATGCCCCCACTCGAGACGAGGCCTGACTCCCCTGGGGAGACTCAGAAGCACCCCAAGATCCATGGCAACACTGGAGAGGAATCCTCAGGTTCCGGCCCCGACTCCACACAAGGACTGAGGCCCCGGCATGGACGGGAGAGGAATCCCGAGAGGTCCCCTAGCAACTCGCATGGGGACTGGCCTTTCCTGAGGCCACCAGAGCGGGTCCCTGAGGTCCCCGTCGTAACTCGAGAAGACCTGCCGCAACTCGAGAAAATCCAGGAGGTTCTCCCCTCCAGGCGAGATGAGGCCCATTTCCGCTGAGGCGTCTCGAGGCTGATCACACCTCCCCTCTGGAACTTCGAAAGGGTCCTTCACACCCTTGGTGCAAATCAAGAAGTTCCCCGACATACCCGTCTCCACTCGAGAGGAATCACGAGGGTCCCGCCCACATCCAGAGGAGCCCCGTTTCCGCCTCGTAGCTCGAGATAAGGGATCCTTTCCCTGCTTCGTCGGGAAAGAGTTCCCGGCGTTCCCGTCGCATCTCAAGAGGAGGCCCTCTCAACAGGAACGGCGAGAGGAACTCCAGGGTCGTGCCACCATTCCAAGAGTCCCCCAGATGTCTCAGTCCATTCCAGAGGAACCTCTTTTCCCTTCACCGGCTCGTCTTTCACGCCGAGGATCGACTCACACCAAGGTGGCACGTGGCACAGCCCTGTGGGAAAGCCTCGTGGGAAAGCCTCGAGGGACAGCCTCGAGGGAAAGCCACAGATCCCTTGATCCACGTGACCGGAAGCGTGACACTACTGCTGCAGCTCGGGAGGAAAGCGCACGTGCATGCCCCCACTCGAGACGAGGCCTGACTCCCCTGGGGAGACTCAGAAGCACCCCAAGATCCATGGCAACACTGGAGAGGAATCCTCAGGTTCCGGCCCCGACTCCACACAAGGACTGAGGCCCCGGCATGGACGGGAGAGGAATCCCGAGAGGTCCCCTAGCAACTCGCATGGGGACTGGCCTTTCCTGAGGCCACCAGAGCGGGTCCCTGAGGTCCCCGTCGTAACTCGAGAAGACCTGCCGCAACTCGAGAAAATCCAGGAGGTTCTCCCGTCCAGGCGAGATGAGGCCCATTTCCGCTGAGGCGTCTCGAGGCTGATCACACCTCCCCTCTGGAACTTCGAAAGGGTCCTTCACACCCTTGGTGCAAATCAAGAAGTTCCCCGACCTAGCCGTCTCCACCTCAGAGGAATCACGAGGGTCCCGCCCACATCCAGAGGAGCCCCGTTTCCGCCTCGGAGCTTGAGATGAGGGATCCTTTCCCTGCTTCGTCGGGAAAGAGTTCCCGGCGTTCCCGTCGCATCTCAATAGGAGGCCCTCTCAACAGGAACGGCGAGAGGAACTCCAGGGTCGTGCCACCATTCCAAGAGTCCCCCAGATGTCTCAGTCCATTCCAGAGGAACCTCTTTTCCCTTCACCGGCTCGTCTTTCACGCCGAGGATCGACTCACACCAAGGTGGCACGTGGCACAGCCCTGTGGGAAAGCCTCGTGGGAAAGCCTCGAGGGACAGCCTCGAGGGAAAGCCACAGATCCCTTGATCCACGTGACAGGAAGCGTGACACTACTGCTGCAGCTCGGGAGGAAAGCGCACGTGCATGCCCCCACTCGAGAAGAGGCCTGACTCCCCTGGGGAGACTCAGAAGCACCCCAAGATCCATGGCAACACTGGAGAGGAATCCTCAGGTTCCTGCCCCGACTCCACACAAGGACTGAGGCCCCGGCCTGGACGGGAGAGGAATCCCGAGAGGTCCCCTAGCAACTCGCATGGGGACTGGCCTTTCCTGAGGCCACCAGAGCGGGTCCCTGAAGTCCCCGTCGTAACTCGCGAAGACCTGCAGCAACTCGAGAAAATCCAGGAGGTTCTCCCCTCCAGGCGAGATGAGGCCCATTTCCGCTGAGGCGTCACGAGGCTGATCACACCTCCCCTCTGGAACTTCGAAAGGTTCCTTCACACCCTTGGTGCAAATCAAGAAGTTCCCCGACATACCCGTCTCCACTCGAGAGGAATCACGAGGGTCCCGCCCACATCCAGAGGGGCCCCATTTCCGCCTCGTAGCTCGAGATAAGGGAACCTTTCCCTGCTTCGTCGGGAAAGAGTTCCCGGCGTTCCCGTCGCATCTCAAGAGGAGGCCCTCTCAACAGGAACGGCGAGAGGAACTCCAGGGTCGTGCCACCATTCCAAGAGTCCCCCAGATGTCTCAGTCCATTCCAGAGGAACCTCTTTTCCCTTCACCGGCTCGTCTTTCACGCCGAGGATCGACTCACACCAAGGTGGCACGTGGCACAGCCCTGTGGGAAAGCCTCGTGGGAAAGCCTCGAGGGACAGCCTCGAGGGAAAGCCACAGATCCCTTGATCCACGTGACCGGAAGCGTGACACTACTGCTGCAGCTCGGGAGGAAAGCGCACGTGCATGCCCCCACTCGAGACGAGGCCTGACTCCCCTGGGGAGACTCAGAAGCACCCCAAGATCCATGGCAACACTGGAGAGGAATCCTCAGGTTCCGGCCCCGACTCCACACAAGGACTGAGGCCCCGGCATGGACGGGAGAGGAATCCCGAGAGGTCCCCTAGCAACTCGCATGGGGACTGGCCTTTCCTGAGGCCACCAGAGCGGGTCCCTGAGGTCCCCGTCGTAACTCGAGAAGACCTGCCGCAACTCGAGAAAATCCAGGAGGTTCTCCCGTCCAGGCGAGATGAGGCCCATTTCCGCTGAGGCG
Organism: Budorcas taxicolor; assembly: GCF_023091745.1. Lineage (NCBI taxonomy): Eukaryota > Metazoa > Chordata > Mammalia > Artiodactyla > Bovidae > Budorcas > Budorcas taxicolor. Next base: position 98,660 of record NW_026291546.1, read on the forward strand.
TCTCGAGGCTGATCACACCTCCCCTCTGGAACTTCGAAAGGGTCCTTCACACCCTTGGTGCAAATCAAGAAGTTCCCCGACCTAGCCGTCTCCACCTCAGAGGAATCACGAGGGTCCCGCCCACATCCAGAGGAGCCCCGTTTCCGCCTCGGAGCTTGAGATGAGGGATCCTTTCCCTGCTTCGTCGGGAAAGAGTTCCCGGCGTTCCCGTCGCATCTCAATAGGAGGCCCTCTCAACAGGAACGGCGAGAGGAACTCCAGGGTCGTGCCACCATTCCAAGAGTCCCCCAGATGTCTCAGTCCATTCCAGAGGAACCTCTTTTCCCTTCACCGGCTCGTCTTTCACGCCGAGGATCGACTCACACCAAGGTGGCACGTGGCACAGCCCTGTGGGAAAGCCTCGTGGGAAAGCCTCGAGGGACAGCCTCGAGGGAAAGCCACAGATCCCTTGATCCACGTGACAGGAAGCGTGACACTACTGCTGCAGCTCGGGAGGAAAGCGCACGTGCATGCCCCCACTCGAGAAGAGGCCTGACTCCCCTGGGGAGACTCAGAAGCACCCCAAGATCCATGGCAACACTGGAGAGGAATCCTCAGGTTCCTGCCCCGACTCCACACAAGGACTGAGGCCCCGGCCTGGACGGGAGAGGAATCCCGAGAGGTCCCCTAGCAACTCGCATGGGGACTGGCCTTTCCTGAGGCCACCAGAGCGGGTCCCTGAAGTCCCCGTCGTAACTCGCGAAGACCTGCAGCAACTCGAGAAAATCCAGGAGGTTCTCCCCTCCAGGCGAGATGAGGCCCATTTCCGCTGAGGCGTCACGAGGCTGATCACACCTCCCCTCTGGAACTTCGAAAGGTTCCTTCACACCCTTGGTGCAAATCAAGAAGTTCCCCGACATACCCGTCTCCACTCGAGAGGAATCACGAGGGTCCCGCCCACATCCAGAGGGGCCCCATTTCCGCCTCGTAGCTCGAGATAAGGGAACCTTTCCCTGCTTCGTCGGGAAAGAGTTCCCGGCGTTCCCGTCGCATCTCAAGAGGAGGCCCTCTCAACAGGAACGGCGAGAGGAACTCCAGGGTCGTGCCACCATTCCAAGAGTCCCCCAGATGTCTCAGTCCATTCCAGAGGAACCTCTTTTCCCTTCACCGGCTCGTCTTTCACGCCGAGGATCGACTCACACCAAGGTGGCACGTGGCACAGCCCTGTGGGAAAGCCTCGTGGGAAAGCCTCGAGGGACAGCCTCGAGGGAAAGCCACAGATCCCTTGATACACGTGACTGGAAGCGTGACACTACTGCCGCAGCTCGGGAGGAAAGCGCACGTGCATGCCCCCACTCGAGACGAGGCCTGACTCCCCTGGGGAGACTCAGAAGCACCCCAAGATCCATGGCAACACTGGAGAGGAATCCTCAGGTTCCGGCCCCGACTCCACACAAGGACTGAGGCCCCGGCATGGACGGGAGAGGAATCCCGAGAGGTCCCCTAGCAACTCGCATGGGGACTGGCCTTTCCTGAGGCCACCAGAGCGGGTCCCTGAGGTCCCCGTCGTAACTCGAGAAGACCTGCCGCAACTCGAGAAAATCCAGGAGGTTCTCCCCTCCAGGCGAGATGAGGCCCATTTCCGCTGAGGCGTCTCGAGGCTGATCACACCTCCCCTCTGGAACTTCGAAAGGGTCCTTCACACCCTTGGTGCAAATCAAGAAGTTCCCCGACATACCCGTCTCCACTCGAGAGGAATCACGAGGGTCCCGCCCACATCCAGAGGAGCCCCGTTTCCGCCTCGTAGCTCGAGATAAGGGATCCTTTCCCTGCTTCGTCGGGAAAGAGTTCCCGGCGTTCCCGTCGCATCTCAAGAGGAGGCCCTCTCAACAGGAACGGCGAGAGGAACTCCAGGGTCGTGCCACCATTCCAAGAGTCCCCCAGATGTCTCAGTCCATTCCAGAGGAACCTCTTTTCCCTTCACCGGCTCGTCTTTCACGCCGAGGATCGACTCACACCAAGGTGGCACGTGGCACAGCCCTGTGGGAAAGCCTCGTGGGAAAGCATCGAGGGACAGCCTCGAGGGAAAGCCACAGATCCCTTGATCCACGTGACCGGAAGCGTGACACTACTGCTGCAGCTCGGGAGGAAAGCGCACGTGCATGCCCCCACTCGAGACGAGGCCTGACTCCCCTGGGGAGACTCAGAAGCACCCCAAGATCCATGGCAACACTGGAGAGGAATCCTCAGGTTCCGGCCCCGACTTCACACAAGGACTGAGGCCCCGGCATGGACGGGAGAGGAATCCCGAGAGGTCCCCTAGCAACTCGCATGGGGACTGGCCTTTCCTGAGGCCACCAGAGCGGGTCCCTTAGGTCCCCGTCGTAACTCGAGAAGACCTGCCGCAACTCGAGAAAATCCAGGAGGTTCTCCCCTCCAGGCGAGATGAGGCCCATTTCCGCTGAGGCGTCTCGAGGCTGATCACACCTCACCTCTGGAACTTCGAAAGGGTCCTTCACACCCTTGGTGCAAATCAAGAAGTTCCCCGACCTAGCCGTCTCCACTCGAGAGGAATCACGAGGGTCCCGCCCACATCCAGAGGAGCCCCGTTTCCGCCTCGGAGCTCGAGATGAGGGATCCTTTCCCTGCTTCGTCGGGAAAGAGTTCCCGGCGTTCCCGTCGCATCTCAAGAGGAGGCCCTCTCAACAGGAACGGCGAGAGGAACTCCAGGGTCGTGCCACCATTCCAAGAGTCCCCCAGATGTCTCAGTCCATTCCAGAGGAACCTCTTTTCCCTTCACCGGCTCGTCTTTCACGCCAAGGATCGACTCACACCAAGGTGGCACGTGGCACAGCCCTGTGGGAAAGCCTCGTGGGAAAGCCTCGAGGGACAGCCTCGAGGGAAAGCCACAGATCCCTTGATCCACGTGACAGGAAGCGTGACACTACTGCTGCAGCTCGGGAGGAAAGCGCACGTGCATGCCCCCACTCGAGAAGAGGCCTGACTCCCCTGGGGAGACTCAGAAGCACCCCAAGATCCATGGCAACACTGGAGAGGAATCCTCAGGTTCCTGCCCCGACTCCACACAAGGACTGAGGCCCCGGCCTGGACGGGAGAGGAATCCCGAGAGGTCCCCTAGCAACTCGCATGGGGACTGGCCTTTCCTGAGGCCACCAGAGCGGGTCCCTGAGGTCCCCGTCGTAACTCGAGAAGACCTGCCGCAACTCGAGAAAATCCAGGAGGTTCTCCCCTCCAGGCGAGATGAGGCCCATTTCCGCTGAGGTGTCACGAGGCTGATCACACCTCCCCTCTGGAACTTCGAAAGGTTCCTTCACACCCTTGGTGCAAATCAAGAAGTTCCCCGACATACCCGTCTCCACTCGAGAGGAATCACGAGGGTCCCGCCCACATCCAGAGGAGCCCCGTTTCCGCCTCGTAGCTCGAGATAAGGGATCCTTTCCCTGCTTCGTCGGGAAAGAGTTCCCGGCGTTCCCGTCGCATCTCAAGAGGAGGCCCTCTCAACAGGAACGGCGAGAGGAACTCCAGGGTCGTGCCACCATTCCAAGAGTCCCCCAGATGTCTCAGTCCATTCCAGAGGAACCTCTTTTCCCTTCACCGGCTCGTCTTTCACGCCGAGGATCGACTCACACCAAGGTGGCACGTGGCACAGCCCTGTGGGAAAGCCTCGTGGGAAAGCCTCGAGGGACAGCCTCGAGGGAAAGCCACAGATCCCTTGATCCACGTGACAGGAAGCGTGACACTACTGCTGCAGCTCGGGAGGAAAGCGCACGTGCATGCCCCCACTCGAGACGAGGCCTGACTCCCCTGGGGAGACTCAGAAGCACCCCAAGATCCATGGCAACACTGGAGAGGAATCCTCAGGTTCCGGCCCCGACTCCACACAAGGACTGAGGCCCCGGCATGGACGGGAGAGGAATCCCGAGAGGTCCCCTAGCAACTCGCATGGGGACTGGCCTTTCCTGAGGCCACCAGAGCGGGTCCCTGAGGTCCCCGTCGTAACTCGAGAAGACCTGCCGCAACTCGAGAAAATCCAGGAGGTTCTCCCCTCCAGGCGAGATGAGGCCCATTTCCGCTGAGGCGTCTCGAGGCTGATCACACCTCACCTCTGGAACTTCGAAAGGGTCCTTCACACCCTTGGTGCAAATCAAGAAGTTCCCCGACCTAGCCGTCTCCACTCGAGAGGAATCACGAGGGTCCCGCCCACATCCAGAGGAGCCCCGATTCCGCCTCGTAGCTCGAGATGAGGGATCCTTTCCCTGCTTCATCGGGAAAGAGTTCCCGGCGTTCCCGTCGCATCTCAAGAGGAGGCCCTCTCAACAGGAACGGCGAGAGGAACTCCAGGGTCGTGCCACCATTCCAAGAGTCCCCCAGATGTCTCAGTCCATTCCAGAGGAACCTCTTTTCCCTTCACCGGCTCGTCTTTCACGCCAAGGATCGACTCACACCAAGGTGGCACGTGGCACAGCCCTGTGGGAAAGCCTCGTGGGAAAGCCTCGAGGGACAGCCTCGAGGGAAAGCCACAGATCCCTTGATCCACGTGACAGGAAGCGTGACACTACTGCTGCAGCTCGGGAGGAAAGCGCACGTGCATGCCCCCACTCGAGAAGAGGCCTGACTCCCCTGGGGAGACTCAGAAGCACCCCAAGATCCATGGCAACACTGGAGAGGAATTCTCAGGTTCCGGCACCGACTCCACACAAGGACTGAGGCCCCGGCCTGGACGGGAGAGGAATCCCGAGAGGTCCCCTAGCAACTCGCATGGGGACTGGCCTTTCCTGAGGCCACCAGAGCGGGTCCCTGAGGTCCCCGTCGTAACTCGAGAAGACCTGCCGCAACTCGAGAAAATCCAGGAGGTTCTCCCCTCCAGGCGAGATGAGGCCCATTTCCGCTGAGGCGTCACGAGGCTGATCACACCTCCCCTCTGGAACTTCGAAAGGTTCCTTCACACCCTTGGTGCAAATCAAGAAGTTCCCCGACATACCCGTCTCCACTCGAGGGGAATCACGAGGGTCCCGCCCACATCCAGAGGAGCCCCGTTTCCGCCTCGTAGCTCGAGATGAGGGATCCTTTCCCTGCTTCATCGGGAAAGAGTTCCCGGCATTCCCGTCGCATCTCAAGAGGAGGCCCTCTCAACAGGAACGGTGAGAGGAACTCCAGGGTCGTGCCACCATTCCAAGAGTTCCCCAGATGTCTCAGTCCATTCCAGAGGAACCTCTTTTCCCTTCACCGGCTCGTCTTTCACGCCGAGGATCGACTCACACCAAGGTGGCACGTGGCACAGCCCTGTGGGAAAGCCTCGTGGGAAAGCCTCGAGGGACAGCCTCGAGGGAAAGCCACAGATCCCTTGATCCACGTGACAGGAAGCGTGACGCTACTGCTGCAGCTCGGGAGGAAAGCGCACGTGCATGCCCCCACTCGAGACGAGGCCTGACTCCCCTGGGGAGACTCAGAAGCACCCCAAGATCCATGGCAACACTGGAGAGGAATCCTCAGGTTCCGGCCCCGACTCCACACAAGGACTGAGGCCCCGGCATGGACGGGAGAGGAATCCCGAGAGGTCCCCTAGCAACTCGCATGGGGACTGGCCTTTCCTGAGGCCACCAGAGCGGGTCCCTGAGGTCCCCGTCGTAACTCGAGAAGACCTGCCGCAACTCGAGAAAATCCAGGAGGTTCTCCCCTCCAGGCGAGATGAGGCCCATTTCCGCTGAGGCGTCTCGAGGCTGATCACACTTCCCCTCTGGAACTTCGAAAGGGTCCTTCACACCCTTGGTGCAAATCAAGAAGTTCCCCGACATACCCGTCTCCACTCGAGAGGAATCACGAGGGTCCCGCCCACATCCAGAGGAGCCCCGTTTCCGCCTCGTAGCTCGAGATAAGGGATCCTTTCCCTGCTTCGTCGGGAAAGAGTTCCCGGCGTTCCCGTCGCATCTCAAGAGGAGGCCCTCTCAACAGGAACGGCGAGAGGAACTCCAGGGTCGTGCCACCATTCCAAGAGTCCCCCAGATGTCTCAGTCCATTCCAGAGGAACCTCTTTTCCCTTCACCGGCTCGTCTTTCACGCCGAGGATCGACTCACACCAAGGTGGCACGTGCCACAGCCCTGTGGGAAAGCCTCGTGGGAAAGCCTCGAGGGACAGCCTCGAGGGAAAGCCACAGATCCCTTGATCCACGTGACCGGAAGCGTGACACTACTGCTGCAGCTCGGGAGGAAAGCGCACGTGCATGCCCCCACTCGAGACGAGGCCTGACTCCCCTGGGGAGACTCAGAAGCACCCCAAGATCCATGGCAACACTGGAGAGGAATCCTCAGGTTCCGGCCCCGACTTCACACAAGGACTGAGGCCCCGGCATGGACGGGAGAGGAATCCCGAGAGGTCCCCTAGCAACTCGCATGGGGACTGGCCTTTCCTGAGGCCACCAGAGCGGGTCCCTGAGGTCCCCGTCGTAACTCGAGAAGACCTGCCGCAACTCGAGAAAATCCAGGAGGTTCTCCCCTCCAGGCGAGATGAGGCCCATTTCCGCTGAGGCGTCTCGAGGCTGATCACACCTCCCCTCTGGAACTTCGAAAGGGTCCTTCACACCCTTGGTGCAAATCAAGAAGTTCCCCGACCTAGCCGTCTCCACTCGAGAGTAATCACGAGGGTCCCGCCCACATCCAGAGGAGCCCCGTTTCCGCCTCGGAGCTCGAGATGAGGGATCCTTTCCCTGCTTCGTCGGGAAAGAGTTCCCGGCGTTCCCGTCGCATCTCAAGAGGAGGCCCTCTCAACAGGAACGGCGAGAGGAACTCCAGGGTCGTGCCACCATTCCAAGAGTCCCCCAGATGTCTCAGTCCATTCCAGAGGAACCTCTTTTCCCTTCACCGGCTCCTCTTTCACGCCAAGGATCGACTCACACCAAGGTGGCACGTGGCACAGCCCTGTGGGAAAGCCTCGTGGGAAAGCTTCGAGGGACAGCCTCGAGGGAAAGCCACAGATCCCTTGATCCACGTGACAGGAAGCGTGACACTACTGCTGCAGCTCGGGAGGAAAGCGCACGTGCATGCCCCCACTCGAGAAGAGGCCTGACTCCCCTGGGGAGACTCAGAAGCACCCCAAGATCCATGGCAACACAAAGAGGAATCCTCAGGTTCCTGCCCCGACTCCACACAAGGACTGAGGCCCCGGCCTGGACGGGAGAGGAATCCCGAGAGGTCCCCTAGCAACTCGCATGGGGACTGGCCTTTCCTGAGGCCACCAGAGCGGGTCCCTGAGGTCCCCGTCGTAACTCGAGAAGACCTGCCGCAACTCGAGAAAATCCAGGAGGTTCTCCCCTCCAGGCGAGATGAGGCCCATTTCCGCTGAGGCGTCTCGAGGCTGATCACACCTCCCCTCTGGAACTTCGAAAGGTTCCTTCACACCCTTGGTGCAAATCAAGAAGTTCCCCGACATACCCGTCTCCACTCGAGAGGAATCACGAGGGTCCCGCCCACATCCAGAGGAGCCCCATTTCCGCCTCGTAGCTCGAGATAAGGGAACCTTTCCCTGCTTCGTCGGGAAAGAGTTCCCGGCGTTCCCGTCGCATCTCAAGAGGAGGCCCTCTCAACAGGAACGGCGAGAGGAACTCCAGGGTCGTGCCACCATTCCAAGAGTCCCCCAGATGTCTCAGTCCATTCCAGAGGAACCACTTTTCCCTTCACCGGCTCGTCTTTCACGCCGAGGATCGACTCACACCAAGGTGGCACGTGGCACAGCCCTGTGGGAAAGCCTCGTGGGAAAGCCTCGAGGGACAGCCTCGAGGGAAAGCCACAGATCCCTTGATCCACGTGACCGGAAGCGTGACACTACTGCTGCAGCTCGGGAGGAAAGCGCACGTGCATGCCCCCACTCGAGACGAGGCCTGACTCCCCTGGGGAGACTCAGAAGCACCCCAAGATCCATGGCAACACTGGAGAGGAATCCTCAGGTTCCGGCCCCGACTCCACACAAGGACTGAGGCCCCGGCATGGACGGGAGAGGTATCCCGAGAGGTCCCCTAGCAACTCGCATGGGGACTGGCCTTTCCTGAGGCCACCAGAGCGGGTCCCTGAGGTCCCCGTCGTAACTCGAGAAGACCTGCCGCAACTCGAGAAAATCCAGGAGGTTCTCCCCTCCAGGCGAGATGAGGCCCATTTCCGCTGAGGCGTCTCGAGGCTGATCACACCTCCCCTCTGGAACTTCGAAAGGGTCCTTCACACCCTTGGTGCAAATCAAGAAGTTCCCCGACATACCCGTCTCCACTCGAGAGGAATCACGAGGGTCCCGCCCACATCCAGAGGAGCCCCGTTTCCGCCTCGTAGCTCGAGATGAGGGATCCTTTCCCTGCTTCGTCGGGAAAGAGTTCCCGGCGTTCCCGTCGCATCTCAAGAGGAGGCCCTCTCAACAGGAACGGCGAGAGGAACTCCAGGGTCGTGCCACCATTCCAAGAGTCCCCCAGATGTCTCAGTCCATTCCAGAGGAACCTCTTTTCCCTTCACCGGCTCGTCTTTCACGCCGAGGATCGACTCACACCAAGGTGGCACGTGGCACAGCCCTGTGGGAAAGCCTCGTGGGAAAGCCTCGAGGGACAGCCTCGAGGGAAAGCCACAGATCCCTTGATCCACGTGACCGGAAGCGTGACACTACTGCTGCAGCTCGGGAGGAAAGCGCACGTGCATGCCCCCACTCGAGACGAGGCCTGACTCCCCTGGGGAGACTCAGAAGCACCCCAAGATCCATGGCAACACTGGAGAGGAATCCTCAGGTTCCGGCCCCGACTCCACACAAGGACTGAGGCCCCGGCATGGACGGGAGAGGAATCCCGAGAGGTCCCCTAGCAACTCGCATGGGGACTGGCCTTTCCTGAGGCCACCAGAGCGGGTCCCTGAGGTCCCCGTCGTAACTCGAGAAGACCTGCCGCAACTCGAGAAAATCCAGGAGGTTCTCCCCTCCAGGCGAGATGAGGCCCATTTCCGCTGAGGCGTCTCGAGGCTGATCACACCTCACCTCTGGAACTTCGAAAGGGTCCTTCACACCCTTGGTGCAAATCAAGAAGTTCCCCGACCTAGCCGTCTCCACTCGAGAGGAATCACGAGGGTCCCGCCCACATCCAGAGGAGCCCCGATTCCGCCTCGGAGCTCGAGATGAGGGATCCTTTCCCTGCTTCATCGGGAAAGAGTTCCCGGCGTTCCCGTCGCATCTCAAGAGGAGGCCCTCTCAACAGGAACGGCGAGAGGAACTCCAGGGTCGTGCCACCATTCCAAGAGTCCCCCAGATGTCTCAGTCCATTCCAGAGGAACCTCTTTTCCCTTCACCGGCTCGTCTTTCACGCCAAGGATCGACTCACACCAAGGTGGCACGTGGCACAGCCCTGTGGGAAAGCCTCGTGGGAAAGCCTCGAGGGACAGCCTCGAGGGAAAGCCACAGATCCCTTGATCCACGTGACAGGAAGCGTGACACTACTGCTGCAGCTCGGGAGGAAAGCGCACGTGCATGCCCCCACTCGAGAAGAGGCCTGACTCCCCTGGGGAGACTCAGAAGCACCCCAAGATCCATGGCAACACTGGAGAGGAATCCTCAGGTTCCGGCCCCGACTCCACACAAGGACTGAGGCCCCGGCCTGGACGGGAGAGGAATCCCGAGAGGTCCCCTAGCAACTCGCATGGGGACTGGCCTTTCCTGAGGCCACCAGAGCGGGTCCCTGAGGTCCCCGTCGTAACTCGAGAAGACCTGCCGCAACTCGAGAAAATCCAGGAGGTTCTCCCCTCCAGGCGAGATGAGGCCCATTTCCGCTGAGGCGTCACGAGGCTGATCACACCTCCCCTCTGGAACTTCGAAAGGTTCCTTCACACCCTTGGTGCAAATCAAGAAGTTCCCCGACATACCCGTCTCCACTCGAGGGGAATCACGAGGGTCCCGCCCACATCCAGAGGAGCCCCGTTTCCGCCTCGTAGCTCGAGATGAGGGATCCTTTCCCTGCTTCATCGGGAAAGAGTTCCCGGCATTCCCGTCGCATCTCAAGAGGAGTCCCTCTCAACAGGAACGGTGAGAGGAACTCCAGGGTCGTGCCACCATTCCAAGAGTTCCCCAGATGTCTCAGTCCATTCCAGAGGAACCTCTTTTCCCTTCACCGGCTCGTCTTTCACGCCGAGGATCGACTCACACCAAGGTGGCACGTGGCACAGCCCTGTGGGAAAGCCTCGTGGGAAAGCCTCGAGGGACAGCCTCGAGGGAAAGCCACAGATCCCTTGATCCACGTGACAGGAAGCGTGACGCTACTGCTGCAGCTCGGGAGGAAAGCGCACGTGCATGCCCCCACTCGAGACGAGGCCTGACTCCCCTGGGGAGACTCAGAAGCACCCCAAGATCCATGGCAACACTGGAGAGGAATCCTCAGGTTCCGGCCCCGACTCCACACAAGGACTGAGGCCCCGGCATGGACGGGAGAGGAATCCCGAGAGGTCCCCTAGCAACTCGCATGGGGACTGGCCTTTCCTGAGGCCACCAGAGCGGGTCCCTGAGGTCCCCGTCGTAACTCGAGAAGACCTGCCGCAACTCGAGAAAATCCAGGAGGTTCTCCCCTCCAGGCGAGATGAGGCCCATTTCCGCTGAGGCGTCTCGAGGCTGATCACACTTCCCCTCTGGAACTTCGAAAGGGTCCTTCACACCCTTGGTGCAAATCAAGAAGTTCCCCGACATACCCGTCTCCACTCGAGAGGAATCACGAGGGTCCCGCCCACATCCAGAGGAGCCCCGTTTCCGCCTCGTAGCTCGAGATAAGGGATCCTTTCCCTGCTTCGTCGGGAAAGAGTTCCCGGCGTTCCCGTCGCATCTCAAGAGGAGGCCCTCTCAACAGGAACGGCGAGAGGAACTCCAGGGTCGTGCCACCATTCCAAGAGTCCCCCAGATGTCTCAGTCCATTCCAGAGGAACCTCTTTTCCCTTCACCAGCTCGTCTTTCACGCCGAGGATCGACTCACACCAAGGTGGCACGTGGCACAGCCCTGTGGGAAAGCCTCGTGGGAAAGCCTCGAGGGACAGCCTCGAGGGAAAGCCACAGATCCCTTGATCCACGTGACCGGAAGCGTGACACTACTGCTGCAGCTCGGGAGGAAAGCGCACGTGCATGCCCCCACTCGAGACGAGGCCTGACTCCCCTGGGGAGACTCAGAAGCACCCCAAGATCCATGGCAACACTGGAGAGGAATCCTCAGGTTCCGGCCCCGACTTCACACAAGGACTGAGGCCACGGCATGGACGGGAGAGGAATCCCGAGAGGTCCCCTAGCAACTCGCATGGGGACTGGCCTTTCCTGAGGCCACCAGAGCGGGTCCCTGAGGTCCCCGTCGTAACTCGAGAAGACCTGCCGCAACTCGAGAAAATCCAGGAGGTTCTCCCCTCCAGGCGAGATGAGGCCCATTTCCGCTGAGGCGTCTCGAGGCTGATCACACCTCCCCTCTGGAACTTCGAAAGGGTCCTTCACACCCTTGGTGCAAATCAAGAAGTTCCCCGACCTAGCCGTCTCCACTCGAGAGTAATCACGAGGGTCCCGCCCACATCCAGAGGAGCCCCGTTTCCGCCTCGGAGCTCGAGATGAGGGATCCTTTCCCTGCTTCGTCGGGAAAGAGTTCCCGGCGTTCCCGTCGCATCTCAAGAGGAGGCCCTCTCAACAGGAACGGCGAGAGGAACTCCAGGGTCGTGCCACCATTCCAAGAGTTCACCAGATGTCTCAGTCCATTCCAGAGGAACCTCTTTTCCCTTCACCGGCTCGTCTTTCACGCCGAGGATCGACTCACACCAAGGTGGCACGTGGCACAGCCCTGTGGGAAAGCCTCGTGGGAAAGCCTCGAGGGACAGCCTCGAGGGAAAGCCACAGATCCCTTGATCCACGTGACAGGAAGCGTGACACTACTGCTGCAGCTCGGGAGGAAAGCGCACGTGCATGCCCCCACTCGAGACGAGGCCTGACTCCCCTGGGGAGACTCAGAAGCACCCCAAGATCCATGGCAACACTGGAGAGGAATCCTCAGGTTCCGGCCCCGACTCCACACAAGGACTGAGGCCCCGGCATCGACGGGAGAGGAATCCCGAGAGGTCCCCTAGCAACTCGCATGGGGACTGGCCTTTCCTGAGGCCACCAGAGCGGGTCCCTGAGGTCCCCGTCGTAACTCGAGAAGACCTGCCGCAACTCGAGAAAATCCGGGAGGTTCTCCCCTCCAGACGAGATGAGGCCCATTTCCGCTGAGGCGTCTCAAGGCTGATCACACCTCACCTCTGGAACTTCGAAAGGCTCCTTCACACCCTTGGTGCAAATCAAGATGTTCCCCGACATACCCGTCTCCACTCGAGAGGAATCACGAGGGTCCCGCCCACATCCAGAGGAGCCCCGTTTCCGCCTCGTAGCTCGAGATGAGGGATCCTTTCCCTGCTTCGTCGGGAAAGAGTTCCCGGCGTTCCCGTCGCATCTCAAGAGGAGGCCCTCTCAACAGGAACGGCGAGAGGAACTCCAGGGTCGTGCCACCATTCCACGAGTCCCCCAGATGTCTCAGTCCATTCCAGAGGAACCTCTTTTCCCTTCACCGGCTCGTCTTTCACGCCGAGGATCGACTCACACCAAGGTGGCACGTGGCACAGCCCTGTGGGAAAGCCTCGTGGGAAAGCCTCGAGGGACAGCCTCGAGGGAAAGCCACAGATCCCTTGATCCACGTGACAGGAAGCGTGACGCTACTGCTGCAGCTCGGGAGGAAAGCGCACGTGCATGCCCCCACTCGAGACGAGGCCTGACTCCCCTGGGGAGACTCAGAAGCACCCCAAGATCCATGGCAACACTGGAGAGGAATCCTCAGGTTCCGGCCCCGACTCCACACAAGGACTGAGGCCCCGGAATGGACCGGAGAGGAATCCCGAGAGGCCCCCTAGCAACTCGCATGGGAACTGGCCTTTGCTGAGGCCACCAGAGCGGGTCCGTGAGGTCCCCGTCGTAACTCGAGAAGACCTGCCGCAACTCGAGAAAATCCAGGAGGTTCTCCCCTCCAGGCGAGATGAGGCCCATTTCTGCTGAGGCGTCTCGAGGCTGATCACATCTCACCTCTGGAACTTCGAAAGGCTCCTTCACACCCTTGGTGCAAATCAAGAAGGTCCCCGACATAGCCGTCTCCACGCGAGAGGAATCACGAGGGTCCCGCCCACATCCAGAGGAGCCCCGTTTCCACCTCGTAACTCGAGATGAGGGATCCTTTCCCTGCTTCGTCGGGAAAGAGTTCTCGGCGTTCCCGTCGCATCTCAAGAGGAGGCCCTCTCAACAGGAACGGCGAGAGGAACTCCAGGGTCGTGCCACCATTCCAAGCGTCCCCCAGATGCTTCAGTCCATTGCAGAGGAAACTCTTTTCCCTTCACCGGCTCGTCTTTCACGCCGAGGATCGACTCACACCGAGGTGGCACGTGGCACAGCCCTGTGGGAAAGCCTCGTGGGAGAGCCTCGAGGGACAGCCTCGAGGGAAAGCCACAGATCCCTTGATCCACGTGACAGGAAGCGTGACACTACTGCTGCAGCTCGGGAGGAAAGCGCACGTGCATGCCCCCACTAGAGACGAGGCCTGACTCCCCTGGGGAAACTCAGAAGCACCCCAAGATCCATGGCAACACTGGAGAGGAATCCTCAGGTTCCGGCCCCGACTCCACACAAGGACTGAGGCCCCGGCATGGACGGGAGAGGAATCCCGAGAGGTCCCCTAGCAACTCGCATGGGGACTGGCCTTTCCTGAGGCCACCAGAGCGGGTCCCTGAGGTCCCCGTCGTAACTCGAGAAGACCTGCCGCAACTCGAGAAAATCCAGGAGGTTCTCCCCTCCAGGCGAGATGAGGCCCATTTCCTCTGAGGCGTCTCGAGGCTGATCACACCTCACCTCTGGAACTTCGAAAGGGTCCTTCACACCCTTGGTGCAAATCAAGAAGTTCCCCGACATACCCGTCTCCACGCGAGAGGAATCACGAGGGTCCCGCCCACATCCAGAGGAGCCCCGTTTCCGCCTCGTAGCTCGAGATGAGGGATCCTTTCCGTGCTTCGTCGGGAAAGAGTTCTCGGCGTTCCCGTCGCATCTCAAGAGGAGGCCCTCTCAACAGGAACGGCGAGAGGAACTCCAGGGTCGTGCCACCATTCCAAGAGTCCCCCCAGATGTCTCAGTCCATTCCAGAGGAACCTCTTTTCCCTTCACCGGCTCGTCTTTCACGCCGAGGATCGACTCACACCAAGGTGGCACGTGGCACAGCCCTGTGGGAAAGCCTCGTGGGAAAGCCTCGAGGGACAGCCTCGAGGGAAAGCCACATATCCCTTGATCCAAGTGACAGGAAGCGTGACACTACTGCTGCAGCTCGGGAGGAAAGCGCACGTGCATGCCCCTACTCGAGAGGCTGCCTGACTCCCATGGGGAGACTCAGAAGCTCCCCAAGATCCATGGCAACACTGGAGAGGAATCCTCAGGTTCCGGCCCCGACTCCACACAATGACTGAGGCCCCGGCATGGACGGGAGAGGAATCCCGAGAGGTCCCCTAGCAACTCGCATGGGGACTGGCCTTTCCTGAGGCCACCAGAGCGGTCCCTGAGGTCCCCGTCGTAACTCGAGAAGACCTGCCGCAACTCGAGAAAATCCAGGAGGTTCTCCCCTCCAGGCGAGATGAGGCCCATTTCCGCTGAGGCGTCTCGAGGCTGATCACACCTCACCTCTGGAACTTCGAAAGGCTCCTTCACACCCTTGGTGCAAATCAAGAAGTTCCCCGACATACCCGTCTCCACTCGAGGGGAATCACGAGGGTACCGCCCACATCCAGAGGAGCCCCGTTTCCGCCTCGTAGCTCGAGATGAGGGATCCTTTCCCTGCTTCATCGGGAAAGAGTTCCCGGCGTTCCCGTCGCATCTCAAGAGGAGGCCCTCTCAACAGGATCGGTGAGAGGAACTCCAGGGTCGTGCCACCATTCCAAGAGTTCCCCGGATGTCTCAGTCCATTCCAGAGGAACCTCTTTTCCCTTCACCGGCTCGTCTTTCACGCCGAGGATCGACTCACACCAAGGTGGCACGTGGCACAGCCCTGTGGGAAAGCCTCGTGGGAAAGCCTCGAGGGACAGCCTCGAGGGAAAGCCACAGATCCCTTGATCCACGTGACAGGAAGCGTGACACTACTGCTGCAGCTCGGGAGGAAAGCGCACGTGCATGCCCCCACTCGAGAAGAGGCCTGACTCCCCTGGGGAGACTCAGAAGCACCCCAAGATCCATGGCAACACTGGAGAGGAATCCTCAGGTTCCGGCCCCCACTCCACACAAGGACTGAGGCCCCGGCATGGACGGGAGAGGAATCCCGAGAGGTCCCCTAGCAACTCGCATGGGGACTGGCCTTTCCTGAGGCCACCAGAGCGGGTCCCTGAGGTGCCCGTCGTAACTCGAGAAGACCTGCCGCAACTCGAGAAAATCCGGGAGGTTCTCCCCTCCAGGCGAGATGAGGCCCATTTCCGCTGAGGCGTCTCGAGGCTGATCACACCTCACCTCTGGAACTTCGAAAGGGTCCTTCACACCCTTGGTGCAAATCAAGAAGTTCCCCGACATACCCGTCTCCACTCGAGGGGAATCACGAGGGTCCCGCCCACATCCAGAGGAGCCCCGTTTCCGCCTCGTAGCTCGAGATGAGGGATCCTTTCCCTGCTTCGTCGGGAAAGAGTTCCCGGCGTTCCAGTCGCATCCCAAGTGGAGGCCCTCTCAACAGGAACGGCGAGAGGAACTCCAGGATCGTGCCACCATTCCAAGAGTCCCCCAGATATCTCAGTCCATTCCAGAGGAACCTCTTTTCCCTTCCCCGGCTCGTCTTTCACGCCGAGGATCGACTCACACCAAGGTGGCACGTGGCACAGCCCTGTGGGAAAGCCTCGTGGGAAAGCCTCGAGGGACAGCCTCGAGGGAAAGCCACAGATCCCTTGATCCACGTGACAGGAAGCGTGAGGCTACTGCTGCAGCTCGGGAGGAAAGCGCACGTGCATGCCCCCACTCGAGACGAGGCCTGACTCCCCTGGGGAGACTCAGAAGCACCCCAAGATCCATGGCAACACTGGAGAGGAATCCTCAGGTTCCGGCCCCGACTCCACACAAGGACTGAGGCCCCGGCATGGACGGGAGAGGAATCCCGAGAGGCCCCCTAGCAACTCGCATGGGGACTGTCCTTTCTTGAGGCCACCAGAGCGGGTCCCTGAGGTCCCCGTCGTAACTCGAGAAGACCTGCCGCAACTCGAGAAAATCCAGGAGGTTCTCCCCTCCAGGCGAGATGAGGCCCATTTCCGCTGAGGCGTCTCGAGGCTGATCACACCTCACCTCTGGAACTTCGAAAGGCTCCTTCACACCCTTGGTGCAAATCAAGAAGTTCCCCGACATACCCGTCTCCACTCGAGGGGAATCACGAGGGTCCCGCCCACATCCAGAGGAGCCCCGTTTCCGCCTCGTAGCTCGAGATGAGGGATCCTTTCCCTGCTTCATCGGGAAAGAATTCCCAGCATTCCCGTCGCATCTCAAGAGGAGGCCCTCTCAACAGGAACGGTGTGAGGAACTCCAGGGTCGTACCACCATTCCAAGAGTTCCCCAGATGTCTCAGTCCATTCCAGAGGAACCTCTTTTCCCTTCACCGGCTCGTCTTTCACGCCGAGGATCGACTCACACCAAGGTGGCACGTGGCACAGCCCTGTGGGAAAGCCTCGTGGGAAAGCCTCGAGGGACAGCCTCGAGGGAAAGCCACAGATCCCTTGATCCACGTGACAGGAAGCGTGACGCTACTGCTGCAGCTCGGGAGGAAAGCGCACGTGCATGCCCCCACTCGAGACGAGGCCTGACTCCCCTGGGGAGACTCAGAAGCACCCCAAGATCCATGGCAACACTGGAGAGGAATCCTCAGGTTCCGGCCCCGACTCCACACAAGGACTGAGGCCCCGGCATGGACGGGAGAGGAATCCCGAGAGGCCCCCTAGCAACTCGCATGGGGACTGTCCTTTCCTGAGGCCACCAGAGCGGGTCCCTGAGGTCCCCGTCGTAACTCGAGAAGACCTGCCGCAACTCGAGAAAATCCAGGAGGTTCTCCCCTCCAGGCGAGATGAGGCCCATTTCCGCTGAGGCGTCTCGAGGCTGATCACACCTCACCTCTGGAACTTCGAAAGGCTCCTTCACACCCTTGGTGCAAATCAAGAAGTTCCCCGACATACCCGTCTCCACTCGAGGGGAATCACGAGGGTCCCGCCCACATCCAGAGGAGCCCCGTTTCCGCCTCGTAGCTCGAGATGAGGGATCCTTTCCCTGCTTCATCGGGAAAGAGTTCCCAGCATTCCCGTCGCATCTCAAGAGGAGGCCCTCTCAACAGGAACGGTGTGAGGAACTCCAGGGTCGTACCACCATTCCAAGAGTTCCCCAGATGTCTCAGTCCATTCCAGAGGAACCTCTTTTCCCTTCACCGGTTCGTCTTTCACGCCGAGGATCGACTCACACCAAGGTGGCACGTGGCACAGCCCTGTGGGAAAGCCTCGTGGGAAAGCCTCGAGGGACAGCCTCGAGGGAAAGCCACAGATCCCTTGATCCACGTGACAGGAAGCGTGACGCTACTGCTGCAGCTCGGGAGGAAAGCGCACGTGCATGCCCCCACTCGAGACGAGGCCTGACTCCCCTGGGGAGACTCAGAAGCACCCCAAGATCCATGGCAACACTGGAGAGGAATCCTCAGGTTCCGGCCCCGACTCCACACAAGGACTGAGGCCCCGGAATGGACGGGAGAGGAATCCCGAGAGGCCCCCTAGCAACTCGCATGGGGACTGGCCTTTCCTGAGGCCACCAGAGCGGGTCCCTGAGTTCCCCGTCGTAACTCGAGAAGACCTGCCGCAACTCGAGAAAATCCAGGAGGTTCTCCCCTCCAGGCGAGATGAGGCCCATTTCTGCTGAGGCGTCTCGAGGCTGATCACATCTCACCTCTGGAACTTCGAAAGGCTCCTTCACACCCTTGGTGCAAATCAAGAAGGTCCCCGACATAGCCGTCTCCACGCGAGAGGAATCACGAGGGTCCCGCCCACATCCAGAGGAGCCCCGTTTCCGCCTCGTAACTCGAGATGAGGGATCCTTTCCCTGCTTCATCGGGAAAGAGTTCCCGGCGTTCCCGTCGCATCTCAAGTGGAGGCCCTCTCAACAGGAACGGTGAGAGGAACTCCAGGGTCGTGCCACCATTCCAAGAGTTCCCCGGATGTCTCAGTCCATTCCAGAGGAACCTCTTTTCCCTTCACCGGCTCGTCTTTCACGCCGAGGATCGACTCACACCAAGGTGGCACGTGGCACAGCCCTGTGGGAAAGCCTCGTGGGAAAGCCTCGAGGGACAGCCTCGAGGGAAAGCCACAGATCCCTTGATCCACGTGACAGGAAGCGTGACACTACTGCTGCAGCTCGGGAGGAAAGCGCACGTGCATGCCCCCACTCGAGACGAGGCCTGACTCCCCTGGGGAGACTCAGAAGCACCCCAAGATCCATGGCAACACTGGAGAGGAATCCTCAGGTTCCGGCCCCGACTCCACACAAGGACTGAGGCCCCGGCATGGACGGGAGAGGAATCCCGAGAGGTCCCCTAGCAACTCGCATGGGGACTGGCCTTTCCTGAGGCCACCAGAGCGGGTCCCTGAGGTCCCCGTCGTAACTCGAGAAGACCTGCGCAACTCGAGAAAATCCGGGAGGTTCTCCCCTCCAGGCGAGATGAGGCCGATTTCCGCTGAGGCGTCTCGAGGCTGATCACACCTCACCTCTGGAACTTCGAAAGGGTCCTTCACACCCTTGGTGCAAATCAAGAAGTTCCCCGACATACCCGTCTCCGCTCGAGGGGAATCACGAGGGTCCCGCCCACATCCAGAGGAGCCCCGTTTCCGCCTCGTAGCTCGAGATGAGGGATCCTTTCCCTGCTTCGTCGGGAAAGAGTTCCCGGCGTTCCAGTCGCATCCCAAGAGGAGGCCCTCTCAACAGGAACGGCGAGAGGAACTCCAGGTTCGTGCCACCATTCCAAGAGTCCCCCAGATGTCTCAGTCCATTCCAGAGGAAGCTCTTTTCCCTTCCCCGGCTCGTCTTTCACGCCGAGGATCGACCCACACCAAGGTGGCACGTGGCACAGCCCTGTGGGAAAGCCTCGTGGGAAAGCCTCGAGGGACAGCCTCGAGGGAAAGCCACAGATCCCTTGATCCACGTGACAGGAAGCGTGACGCTACTGCTGCAGCTCGGGAGGAAAGCGCCCGTGCATGCCCCCACTCGAGACGAGGCCTGACTCCCCTGGGGAGACTCAGAAGCACCCCAAGATCCATGGCAACACTGGAGAGGAATCCTCAGGTTCCGGCCCCGACTCCACACAAGGACTGAGGCCCCGGCATGGACGGGAGAGGAATCCCGAGAGGCCCCCTAGCAACTCGCATGGGGACTGGCCTTTCCTGAGGCCACCAGAGCGGGTCCCTGAGGTCCCCGTCGTAACTCGAGAAGACCTGCCGCAACTCGAGAAAATCCAGGAGGTTCTCCCCTCCAGGCGAGATGAGGCCCATTTCTGCTGAGGCGTCTCGAGGCTGATCACACCTCACCTCTGGAACTTCGAAAGGCTCCTTCACACCCTTGGTGCAAATCAAGAAGTTCCCCGACATACCCGTCTCCACTCGAGGGGAATCACGAGGGTCCCGCCCACATCCAGAGGAGCCCCGTTTCCGCCTCGTAGCTCGAGATGAGGGATCCTTTCCCTGCTTCATCGGGAAAGAGTTCCCGGCATTCCCGTCGCATCTCAAGAGGAGGCCCTCTCAACAGGAACGGTGTGAGGAACTCCAGGGTCGTGCCACCATTCCAAGAGTTCCCCAGATGTCTCAGTCCATTCCAGAGGAACCTCTTTTCCCTTCACCGGCTCGTCTTTCAAGCCGAGGATCGACTCACACCAATGTGGCACGTGGCACAGCCCTGTGGGAAAGCCTCGTGGGAAAGCCTCGAGGGACAGCCTCGAGGGAAAGCCACAGATCCCTTGATCCACGTGACAGGAAGCGTGACGCTACTGCTGCAGCTCGGGAGGAAAGCGCACGTGCATGCCCCTACTCGAGACGAGGCCTGACTCCCCTGGGGAGACTCAGAAGCACCCCAAGATCCATGGCAACACTGGAGAGGAATCCTCAGGTTCCGGCCCCGACTCCACACAAGGACTGAGGCCCCGGCATGGACGGGAGAGGAATCCCGAGAGGTCCCCTAGCAACTCGCATGGGGACTGGCCTTTCCTGAGGCCACCAGAGCGGGTCCCTGAGGTCCCCGTCGTCACTCGAGAAGACCTGCCGCAACTCGAGAAAATCCAGGAGGTTCTCCCCTCCAGGCGAGATGAGGCCCATTTCCGCTGAGGCGTCTCGAGGCTGATCACACCTCACCTCTGGAACTTCGAAAGGCTCCTTCACACCCTTGGTGCAAATCAAGAAGTTCCCCGACATAGCCGTCTCCACTCGAGGGGAATCACGAGGGTCCCGCCCACATCCAGAGGAGCCCCGTTTCCGCCTCGTAGCTCGAGATGAGGGATCCTTTCCCTGCTTCATCGGGAAAGAGTTCCCGGCGTTCCAGTCGCATCTCAAGAGGAGGCCCTCTCAACAGGAACGGTGAGAGGAACTCCAGGGTCGTGCCACCATTCCAAGAGTTCCCCAGATGTCTCAGTCCATTCCAGAGGAACCTCTTTTCCTTCACCGGCTCGTCTTTCACGCCGAGGATCGACTCACACCAAGGTGACACGTGGCACAGCCCTGTGGGAAAGCCTCGAGGGACAGCCTCGAGGGAAAGCCACAGATCCCTTGATCCACGTGACAGGAAGCGTGACGCTACTGCTGCAGCTCGGGAGGAAAGCGCACGTGCATGCCCCCACTCGAGACGAGGCCTGACTCCCCTGGGGAGACTCAGAAGCACCCCAAGATCCATGGCAACACTGGAGAGGAATCCTCAGGTTCCGGCCCCGACTCCACACAAGGACTGAGGCCCCGGCATGGACGGGAGAGGAATCCCGAGAGGCCCCCTAGCAACTCGCATGGGGACTGTCCTTTCCTGAGGCCACCAGAGCGGGTCCCTGAGGTCCCCGTCGTAACTCGAGAAGACCTGCCGCAACTCGAGAAAATCCAGGAGGTTCTCCCCTCCAGGCGAGATGAGGCCCATTTCCGCTGAGGCGTCTCGAGGCTGATCACACCTCACCTCTGGAACTTCGAAAGGCTCCTTCACACCCTTGGTGCAAATCAAGAAGTTCCCCGACATACCCGTCTCCACTCGAGGGGAATCACGAGGGTCCCGCCCACATCCAGAGGAGCCCCGTTTCCGCCTCGTAGCTCGAGATGAGGGATCCTTTCCCTGCTTCATCGGGAAAGAGTTCCCAGCATTCCCGTCGCATCTCAAGAGGAGGCCCTCTCAACAGGAACGGTGTGAGGAACTCCAGGGTCGTACCACCATTCCAAGAGTTCCCCAGATGTCTCAGTCCATTCCAGAGGAACCTCTTTTCCCTTCACCGGCTCGTCTTTCACGCCGAGGATCGACTCACACCAAGGTGGCACGTGGCACAGCCCTGTGGGAAAGCCTCGTGGGAAAGCCTCGAGGGACAGCCTCGAGGGAAAGCCACAGATCCCTTGATCCACGTGACAGGAAGCGTGACGCTACTGCTGCAGCTCGGGAGGAAAGCGCACGTGCATGCCCCCACTCGAGACGAGGCCTGACTCCCCTGGGGAGACTCAGAAGCACCCCAAGGTCCATGGCAACACTGGAGAGGAATCCTCAGGTTCCGGCCCCGACTCCACACAAGGACTGAGGCCCCGGCATGGACGGGAGAGGAATCCCGAGAGGCCCCCTAGCAACTCGCATGGGGACTGGCCTTTCCTGAGGCCACCAGAGCGGGTCCCTGAGTTCCCCGTCGTAACTCGAGAAGACCTGCCGCAACTCGAGAAAATCCAGGAGGTTCTCCCCTCCAGGCGAGATGAGGCATATTTCTGCTGAGGCGTCTCGAGGCTGATCACATCTCACCTCTGGAACTTCGAAAGGCTCCTTCACACCCTTGGTGCAAATCAAGAAGGTCCCCGACATAGCCGTCTCCACGCGAGAGGAATCACGAGGGTCCCGCCCACATCCAGAGGAGCCCCGTTTCCGCCTCGTAACTCGAGATGAGGGATCCTTTCCCTGCTTCATCGGGAAAGAGTTCCCGGCGTTCCCGTCGCATCTCAAGTGGAGGCCCTCTCAACAGGAACGGTGAGAGGAACTCCAGGGTCGTGCCACCATTCCAAGAGTTCCCCGGATGTCTCAGTCCATTCCAGAGGAACCTCTTTTCCCTTCACCGGCTCGTCTTTCACGCCGAGGATCGACTCACACCAAGGTGGCACGTGGCACAGCCCTGTGGGAAAGCCTCGTGGGAAAGCCTCGAGGGACAGCCTCGAGGGAAAGCCACAGATCCCTTGATCCACGTGACAGGAAGCGTGACACTACTGCTGCAGCTCGGGAGGAAAGCGCACGTGCATGCCCCCACTCGAGACGAGGCCTGACTCCCCTGGGGAGACTCAGAAGCACCCCAAGATCCATGGCAACACTGGAGAGGAATCCTCAGGTTCCGGCCCCGACTCCACACAAGGACTGAGGCCCCGGCATGGACGGGAGAGGAATCCCGAGAGGTCCCCTAGCAACTCGCATGGGGACTGGCCTTTCCTGAGGCCACCAGAGCGGGTCCCTGAGGTCCCCGTCGTAACTCGAGAAGACCTGCGCAACTCGAGAAAATCCGGGAGGTTCTCCCCTCCAGGCGAGATGAGGCCGATTTCCGCTGAGGCGTCTCGAGGCTGATCACACCTCACCTCTGGAACTTCGAAAGGGTCCTTCACACCCTTGGTGCAAATCAAGAAGTTCCCCGACATACCCGTCTCCGCTCGAGGGGAATCACGAGGGTCCCGCCCACATCCAGAGGAGCCCCGTTTCCGCCTCGTAGCTCGAGATGAGGGATCCTTTCCCTGCTTCGTCGGGAAAGAGTTCCCGGCGTTCCAGTCGCATCCCAAGAGGAGGCCCTCTCAACAGGAACGGCGAGAGGAACTCCAGGATCGTGCCACCATTCCAAGAGTCCCCCAGATATCTCAGTCCATTCCAGAGGAACCTCTTTTCCCTTCCCCGGCTCGTCTTTCACGCCGAGGATCGACCCACACCAAGGTGGCACGTGGCACAGCCCTGTGGGAAAGCCTCGTGGGAAAGCCTCGAGGGACAGCCTCGAGGGAAAGCCACAGATCCCTTGATCCACGTGACAGGAAGCGTGACGCTACTGCTGCAGCTCGGGAGGAAAGCGCCCGTGCATGCCCCCACTCGAGACGAGGCCTGACTCCCCTGGGGAGACTCAGAAGCACCCCAAGATCCATGGCAACACTGGAGAGGAATCCTCAGGTTCCGGCCCCGACTCCACACAAGGACTGAGGCCCCGGCATGGACGGGAGAGGAATCCCGAGAGGCCCCCTAGCAACTCGCATGGGGACTGGCCTTTCCTGAGGCCACCAGAGCGGGTCCCTGAGGTCCCCGTCGTAACTCGAGAAGACCTGCCGCAACTCGAGAAAATCCAGGAGGTTCTCCCCTCCAGGCGAGATGAGGCCCATTTCTGCTGAGGCGTCTCGAGGCTGATCACACCTCACCTCTGGAACTTCGAAAGGCTCCTTCACACCCTTGGTGCAAATCAAGAAGTTCCCCGACATACCCGTCTCCACTCGAGGGGAATCACGAGGGTCCCGCCCACATCCAGAGGAGCCCCGTTTCCGCCTCGTAGCTCGAGATGAGGGATCCTTTCCCTGCTTCATCGGGAAAGAGTTCCCGGCATTCCCGTCGCATCTCAAGAGGAGGCCCTCTCAACAGGAACGGTGTGAGGAACTCCAGGGTCGTGCCACCATTCCAAGAGTTCCCCAGATGTCTCAGTCCATTCCAGAGGAACCTCTTTTCCCTTCACCGGCTCGTCTTTCAAGCCGAGGATCGACTCACACCAATGTGGCACGTGGCACAGCCCTGTGGGAAAGCCTCGTGGGAAAGCCTCGAGGGACAGCCTCGAGGGAAAGCCACAGATCCCTTGATCCACGTGACAGGAAGCGTGACGCTACTGCTGCAGCTCGGGAGGAAAGCGCACGTGCATGCCCCTACTCGAGACGAGGCCTGACTCCCCTGGGGAGACTCAGAAGCACCCCAAGATCCATGGCAACACTGGAGAGGAATCCTCAGGTTCCGGCCCCGACTCCACACAAGGACTGAGGCCCCGGCATGGACGGGAGAGGAATCCCGAGAGGTCCCCTAGCAACTCGCATGGGGACTGGCCTTTCCTGAGGCCACCAGAGCGGGTCCCTGAGGTCCCCGTCGTCACTCGAGAAGACCTGCCGCAACTCGAGAAAATCCAGGAGGTTCTCCCCTCCAGGCGAGATGAGGCCCATTTCCGCTGAGGCGTCTCGAGGCTGATCACACCTCACCTCTGGAACTTCGAAAGGCTCCTTCACACCCTTGGTGCAAATCAAGAAGTTCCCCGACATACCCGTCTCCACTCGAGGGGAATCACGAGGGTGCCGCCCACATCCAGAGGAGCCCCGTTTCCGCCTCGTAGCTCGAGATGAGGGATCCTTTCCCTGCTTCATCGGGAAAGAGTTCCCGGCGTTCCAGTCGCATCTCAAGAGGAGGCCCTCTCAACAGGAACGGTGAGAGGAACTCCAGGGTCGTGCCACCATTCCAAGAGTTCCCCAGATGTCTCAGTCCATTCCAGAGGAACCTCTTTTCCTTCACCGGCTCGTCTTTCACGCCGAGGATCGACTCACACCAAGGTGACACGTGGCACAGCCCTGTGGGAAAGCCTCGTGGGAAAGCCTCGAGGGACAGCCTCGAGGGAAAGCCACAGATCCCTTGATCCACGTGACAGGAAGTGTGACACTACTGCTGCAGCTCGGGAGGAAAGCGCACGTGCTTGCCCCCACTCGAGACGAGGCCTTACTCCCCTGGGGAGACTCAGAAGCACCCCAAGATCCATGGCAACACTGGAGAGGAATCCTCAGGTTCCGGCCCCGACTCCTCACAAGGACTGAGGCCCCGGCATGGACGGGAGAGGAATCCCGAGAGGTCCCCTAGCAACTCGCATGGGGACTGGCCTTTCCTGAGGCCACCAGAGCGGGTCCCTGAGGTCCCCGTCGTAACTCGAGAAGACCTGCGCAACTCGAGAAAATCCGGGAGGTTCTCCCCTCCAGGCGAGATGAGGCCGATTTCCGCTGAGGCGTCTCGAGGCTGATCACACCTCACCTCTGGAACTTCGAAAGGGTCCTTCACACCCTTGGTGCAAATCAAGAAGTTCCCCGACATACCCGTCTCCGCTCGAGGGGAATCACGAGGGTCCCGCCCACATCCAGAGGAGCCCCGTTTCCGCCTCGTAGCTCGAGATGAGGGATCCTTTCCCTGCTTCGTCGGGAAAGAGTTCCCGGCGTTCCAGTCGCATCCCAAGAGGAGGCCCTCTCAACAGGAACGGCGAGAGGAACTCCAGCATCGTGCCACCATTCCAAGAGTCCCCCAGATATCTCAGTCCATTCCAGAGGAACCTCTTTTCCCTTCCCCGGCTCGTCTTTCACGCCGAGGATCGACCCACACCAAGGTGGCACGTGGCACAGCCCTGTGGGAAAGCCTCGTGGGAAAGCCTCGAGGGACAGCCTCGAGGGAAAGCCACAGATCCCTTGATCCACGTGACAGGAAGCGTGACGCTACTGCTGCAGCTCGGGAGGAAAGCGCACGTGCATGCCCCCACTCGAGACGAGGCCTGACTCCCCTGGGGAGACTCAGAAGCACCCCAAGATCCATGGCAACACTGGAGAGGAATCCTCAGGTTCCGGCCCCGACTCCACACAAGGACTGAGGCCCCGGCATGGACGGGAGAGGAATCCCGAGA
Source organism: Budorcas taxicolor (assembly GCF_023091745.1). Lineage (NCBI taxonomy): Eukaryota > Metazoa > Chordata > Mammalia > Artiodactyla > Bovidae > Budorcas > Budorcas taxicolor. Next base: position 124,597 of record NW_026291546.1, read on the forward strand.
GGCCCCCTAGCAACTCGCATGGGGACTGGCCTTTCCTGAGGCCACCAGAGCGGGTCCCTGAGGTCCCCGTCGTAACTCGAGAAGACCTGCCGCAACTCGAGAAAATCCAGGAGGTTCTCCCCTCCAGGCGAGATGAGGCCCATTTCTGCTGAGGCGTCTCGAGGCTGATCACACCTCACCTCTGGAACTTCGAAAGGCTCCTTCACACCCTTGGTGCAAATCAAGAAGTTCCCCGACATACCCGTCTCCACTCGAGGGGAATCACGAGGGTCCCGCCCACATCCAGAGGAGCCCCGTTTCCGCCTCGTAGCTCGAGATGAGGGATCCTTTCCCTGCTTCATCGGGAAAGAGTTCCCGGCATTCCCGTCGCATCTCAAGAGGAGGCCCTCTCAACAGGAACGGTGTGAGGAACTCCAGGGTCGTGCCACCATTCCAAGAGTTCCCCAGATGTCTCAGTCCATTCCAGAGGAACCTCTTTTCCCTTCACCGGCTCGTCTTTCAAGCCGAGGATCGACTCACACCAATGTGGCACGTGGCACAGCCCTGTGGGAAAGCCTCGAGGGACAGCCTCGAGGGAAAGCCACAGATTCCTTGATCCACGTGACAGGAAGCGTGACGCTACTGCTGCAGCTCGGGAGGAAAGCGCACGTGCATGCCCCTACTCGAGACGAGGCCTGACTCCCCTGGGGAGACTCAGAAGCACCCCAAGATCCATGGCAACACTGGAGAGGAATCCTCAGGTTCCGGCCCCGACTCCACACAAGGACTGAGGCCCCGGCATGGACGGGAGAAGAATCCCGAGAGGTCCCCTAGCAACTCGCATGGGGACTGGCCTTTCCTGAGGCCACCAGAGAGGGTCCCTGAGGTCCCCGTCGTAACTCGAGAAGACCTGCGGCAACTCGAGAAAATCCAGGAGGTTCTCCCCTCCAGGCGAGATGAGGCCCATTTCCGCTGAGGCGTCTCGAGGCTGATCACACGTAACCTCTGCAACTTCGAAAGGGTCCTTCACACCCTTGGTGCAAATCAAGAAGTTCCCCGACATACCCGTCTCCACTCGAGGGGAATCACGAGGGTCCCGCCCACATCCAGAGGAGCCCCGTTTCCGCCTCGTAGCTCGAGATGAGGGATCCTTTCCCTGCTTCGTCGGGAAAGAGTTCCCGACGTTCCAGTTGCATCCCAAGAGGAGGCCCTCTCAACAGGAACGGCGAGAGGAACTCCAGGATCGTGCCACCATTCCAAGAGTCCCCCAGATATCTCAGTCCATTCCAGAGGAACCTCTTTTCCCTTCACCGGCTCGTCTTTCACGCCGAGGATCGACTTCCACCAAGGTGGCACGTGGCACAGCCCTGTGGGAAAGCCTCGTGGGAAAGCCTCGAGGGACAGCCTCGAGGGAAAGCCACAGATCCCTTGATCCACGTGACAGGAAGCGTGACGCTACTGCTGCAGCTCGGGAGGAAAGCGCACGTGCATGCCCCCACTCGAGATGAGGCCTGACTCCCCTGGGAGACTCAGAAGCTCCCCAAGATCCATGGCAACACAGGAGAGGAATCCTCAGGTTCCGGCCCCGACTCCACACAAGGACTGAGGCCCCGGCATGGACGGGAGAGGAATCCCGAGAGGTCCCCTAGCAACTCGCATGGGGACTGGCCTTTCCTGAGGCCACCAGAGCGGTCCCTGAGGTCCCCGTCGTAACTCGAGAAGACCTGCCGCAACTCGAGAAAATCCAGGAGGTTCTCCCCTCCAGGCGAGATGAGGCCCATTTCCGCTGAGGCCTCTCGAGGCTGATCACACCTCACCTCTGGAACTTCGAAAGGCTCCTTCACACCCTTGGTGCAAATCAAGAAGTTCCCCGACATACCCGTCTCCACTCGAGGGGAATCACGAGGGTCCCGCCCACATCCAGAGGAGCCCCGTTTCCGCCTCGTAGCTCGAGATGAGGGATCCTTTCCCTGCTTCATCGGGAAAGAGTTCCCGGCATTCCAGTCGCATCTCAAGAGGAGGCCCTCTCAACAGGAACGGTGAGAGGAACTCCAGGGTCGTGCCACCATTCCAAGAGTTCCCCGGATGTCTCAGTCCATTCCAGAGGAACCTCTTTTCCCTTCCCCGGCTCGTCTTTCACGCCGAGGATCGACTCACACCAAGGTGGCACGTGGCACAGCCCTGTGGGAAAGCCTCGTGGGAAAGCCTCGAGGGACAGCCTCGAGGGAAAGCCACAGATCCCTTGATCCACGTGACAGGAAGCGTGACACTACTGCTGAAGCTCGGGAGGAAAGCGCACGTGCATGCCCGCACTCGAGACGAGGCCTGACTCCCCTGGGGAGACTCAGAAGCACCCCAAGATCCATGGCAACACTGTAGAGGAATCCTCAGGTTCCGGCCCCGACTCCACACAAGGACTGAGGCCCCGGCATGGACGGGAGAGGAATCCCGAGAGGTCCCCTAGCAACTCGCATGGGGACTGGCCTTTCCTGAGGCCACCAGAGCGGGTCCCTGAGGTCCCCGTCGTAACTCGAGAAGACCTGCCGCAACTCGAGAAAATCCGGGAGGTTCTCCCCTCCAGGCGAGATGAGGCCCATTTCCGCTGAGGCGTCTCGAGGCTGATCACACCTCACCTCTGGAACTTCGAAAGGCTCCTTCACACCCTTGGTGCAAATCAAGAAGTTCCCCGACATACCCGTTTCCACTCGAGAGGAATCACGAGGGTCCCGCCCACATCCAGAGGAGCCCCGTTTCCGCCTCGTAGCTCGAGATGAGGGATCCTTTCCCTGCTTCGTCGGGAAAGAGTTCCCGGCGTTCCCGTCGCATCCCAAGAGGAGGCCCTCTCAACAGGAACGGCGAGAGGAACTCCAGGGTCGTGCCACCATTCCAAGAGTCCCCCAGATATCTCAGTCCATTCCAGAGGAACCTCTTTTCCCTTCACCGGCTCGTCTTTCACGCCGAGGATCGACTCACACCAAGGTGGCACGTGGCACAGCCCTGTGGGAAAGCCTCGTGGGAAAGCCTCGAGAGACAGCCTCGAGGGAAAGCCACAGATCCCTTGATCCACGTGACAGGAAGCGTGACGCTACTGCTGCAGCTCGGGAGGAAAGCGCACGTGCATGCCCCCACTCGAGACGAGGCCTGACTCCCCTGGGGAGACTCAGAAGCACCCCAAGATCCATGGCAACACTGGAGAGGAATCCTCAGGTTCCGGGCCCGACTCCACACAAGGACTGAGGCCCCGGCATGGACGGGAGAGGAATCCCGAGAGGTCCCCTAGCAACTCGCATGGGGACTGGCCTTTCCTGAGGCCACCAGAGAGGGTCCCTGAGGTCCCCGTCGTAACTCGAGAAGACCTGCCGCAACTCGAGAAAATCCAGGAGGTTCTCCCCTCCAGGCGAGATGAGGCCCATTTCCGCTGAGGCGTCTCGAGGCTGATCACACCTCACTTCTGGAACTTCGAAAGGCTCCTTCACACCCTTGGTGCAAATCAAGAAGTTCCCCGACATACCCGTCTCCACTCGAGGGGAATCACGAGGGTCCCGCCCACATCCAGAGGAGCCCCGTTTCCGCCTCGTAGCTCGAGATGAGGGATCCTTTCCCTGCTTCGTCGGGAAAGAGTTCCCGGCGTTCCAGTCGCATCTCAAGAGGAGGCCCTCTCAACAGGAACGGTGAGAGGAACTCCAGGGTCGTGCCACCATTCCAAGAGTTCCCCAGATGTCTCAGTCCATTCCAGAGGAACCTCTTTTCCCTTCACCGGCTCGTCTTTCACGCCGAGGATCGACTCACACCAAGGTGGCACGTGGCACAGCCCTGTGGGAAAGCCTCGTGGGAAAGCCTCGAGGGACAGCCTCGAGGGAAAGCCACAGATCCCTTGATCCACGTGACAGGAAGCGTGACACTACTGCTGCAGCTCGGGAGGAAAGCGCACGTGCATGCCCCCACTCGAGACGAGGCCTGACTCCCCTGGGGAGACTCAGAAGCACCCCAAGATCCATGGCAACACTGGAGAGGAATCCTCAGGTTCCGGCCCCGACTCCACACAAGGACTGAGGCCCCGGCATGGACGGGAGAGGAAGCCCGAGAGGTCACCTAGCAACTCGCATGGGGACTGGCCTTTCCTGAGGCCACCAGAGCGGGTCCCAGAGGTCCCTGTCGTAACTCGAGAAGACCTGCCGCAACTCGAGAAAATCCAGGAGGCTCTCCCCTCCAGGCGAGATGAGGCCCATTTCCGCTGAGGCGTCTCGAGGCTGATCACACCTAACCTCTGGAACTTCGAAAGGGTCCTTCACACCCTTGGTGCAAATCGAGAAGTTCCCCGACATACCCGTCTCCACTCGAGGGGAATCACGAGGGTCCCGCCCACATCCAGAGGAGCCCCGTTTCCGCCTCGTAGCTCGAGATGAGGGATCCTTTCCCTGCTTCTTCGGGAAAGAGTTCCCGGCGTTCCAGTCGCATCCCAAGAGGAGGCCCTCTCAACAGGAACGGCGAGAGGAACTCCAGGATCGTGCCACCATTCCAAGAGTCCCCCAGATATCTCAGTCCATTCCAGAGGAACCTCTTTTCCCTTCACCGGCTCGTCTTTCACGCCGAGGATCGACTCACACCAAGGTGGCACGTGGCACAGCCCTGTGGGAAAGCCTCGCGGGAAAGCCTCGAGGGACAGCCTCGAGTGAAAGCCACAGATCCCTTGATCCACGTGACAGGAAGCGTGACACTACTGCTGCAGCTCGGGAGGAAAGCGCACGTGCATGCCCCCACTAGAGACGAGGCCTGACTCCCCTGGGGAGACTCAGAAGCACCCCAAGATATATGGCAACACTGGAGAGGAATCCTCAGGTTCCGGCCCCGACTCCACACAAGGACTGAGGCCCCGGCATGGACGGGAGAGGAATCCCGAGAGGTCCCCTAGCAACTCGCATGGGAACTGGCCTTTCCTGAGGCCACCAGAGCGGGTCCCTGAGGTCCCCGTCGTAACTCGAGAAGACCTGCCGCAACTCGAGAAAATCCAGGAGGTTCTCCCCTCCAGGCGAGATGAGGCCCATTTCCGCTGAGGCGTCTCGAGGCTGATCACACCTCACCTCTGGAACTTCGAAAGGCTCCTTCACACCCTTGGTGCAAATCAAGAAGTTCCCCGACATACCCGTCTCCACTCGAGGGGAATCACGAGGGTCACGCCCACATCCAGAGGAGCCCCGTTTCCGCCTCGTAGCTCGAGATGAGGGATCCTTTCCCTGCTTCGTCGGGAAAGAGTTCCCGGCGTTCCCGTCGCATCCCAAGAGGAGGCCCTCTCAACAGGAACGGCGAGAGGAACTCCAGGGTCGTGCCACCATTCCAAGAGTCCCCCAGATATCTCAGTCCATTCCAGAGGAACCTCTTTTCCCTTCACCGGCTCGTCTTTCACGCCGAGGATCGACTCACACCAAGGTGGCACGTGGCACAGCCCTGTGGGAAAGCCTCGTGGGAAAGCCTCGAGAGACAGCCTCGAGGGAAAGCCACAGATCCCTTGGTCCACGTGACAGGAAGCGTGACGCTACTGCTGCAGCTCGGGAGGAAAGCGCACGTGCATGCCCCCACTCGAGACGAGGCCTGACTCCCCTGGGGAGACTCAGAAGCACCCCAAGATCCATGGCAACACTGGAGAGGAATCCTCAGGTTCCGGCCCCGACTCCACACAAGGACTGAGGCCCCGGCATGGACGGGAGAGGAATCCCGAGAGGTCCCCTAGCAACTCGCATGGGGACTGGCCTTTCCTGAGGCCACCAGAGAGGGTACCTGAGGTCCCCGTCGTAACTCGAGAAGACCTGCCGCAACTCGAGAAAATCCAGGAGGTTCTCCCCTCCAGGCGAGATGAGGCCCATTTCCGCTGAGGCGTCTCGAGGCTGATCACACCTCACTTCTGGAACTTCGAAAGGCTCCTTCACACCCTTGGTGCAAATCAAGAAGATCCCCGACATACCCGTCTCCACTCGAGGGGAATCACGAGGGTCCCGCCCACATCCAGAGGAGCCCCGTTTCCGCCTCGTAGCTCGAGATGAGGGATCCTTTCCCTGCTTCGTCGGGAAAGAGTTCCCGGCGTTCCAGTCGCATCTCAAGAGGAGGCCCTCTCAACAGGAACGGCGAGAGGAACTCCAGGGTCGTGCCACCATTCCAAGAGTCCCCCAGATGTCTCAGTCCATTCCAGAGGAACCTCTTTTCCCTTCACCGGCTCGTCTTTCACGCCGAGGATCGACTCACACCAAGGTGGCACGTGGCACAGCCCTGTGGGAAAGCCTCTTGGGAAAGCCTCGAGGGACAGCCTCGAGGGAAAGCCACAGATCCCTTGATCCACGTGACAGGAAGCGTGACACTACTGCTGCAGCTCGGGAGGAAAGCGCACGTGCATGCCCCCACTCGAGACGAGGCCTGACTCCCCTGGGGAGACTCAGAAGCACCCCAAGATCCATGGCAACACTGGAGAGGAATCCTCAGGTTCCGGCCCCGACTCCACACAAGGACTGAGGCCCCGGCATGGACGGGAGAGGAATCCCGAGAGGTCCCCTAGCAACTCGCATGGGGACTGGCCTTTCCTGAGGCCACCAGAGCGGGTCCCTGAGGTCCCCGTCGTAACTCGAGAAGACCTGCCGCAACTCGAGAAAATCCGGGAGGTTCTCCCCTCCAGGCGAGATGAGGCCCATTTCCGCTGAGGCGTCTCGAGGCTGATCACACCTCACCTCTGGAACTTCGAAAGGGTCCTTCACACCCTTGGTGCAAATCAAGAAGTTCCCCGACCTAGCCGTCTCCACTCCAGAGGAATCACGAGGGTCCCGCCCACATCCAGAGGAGCCCCGTTTCCGCCTCGTAGCTCGAGATGAGGGATCCTTTCCCTGCTTCATCGGGAAAGAGTTCCCGGCCTTCCCGTCGCATCTCAAGAGGAGGCCCTCTCAACAGGAACGGCGAGAGGAACTCCAGGGTCGTGCCACCATTCCAAGAGTCCCCCAGATGTCTCAGTCCATTCCAGAGAAACCTCTTTTCCCTTCACCGGCTCGTCTTTCACGCCGAGGATCGACTCACACCAAGGTGGCACGTGGCACAGCCCTGTGGGAAAGCCTCGTGGGAAAGCCTCGAGGGACAGCCTCGAGGGAAAGCCACAGATCCCTTGATCCACGTGACAGGAAGCGTGACACTACTGCTGCAGCTCGGGAGGAAAGCGCACGTGCATGCCCCCACTCGAGACGAGGCCTGACTCCCCTGGGGAGACTCAGAAGCACCCCAAGATCCATGGCAACACTGGAGAGGAATCCTCAGGTTCCGGCCCCGACTCCACACAAGGACTGAGGCCCCGGCATGGACGGGAGAGGAATCCCGAGAGGCCCCCTAGCAACTCGCATGGGGACTGGCCTTTCCTGAGGCCACCAGAGCGCGTCCCTGAGGTCCCCGTCGTAAGTCGAGAAGACCTGCCGCAACTCGAGAAAATCCAGGAGGTTCTCCCCTCCAGGCGAGATGAGGCCCATTTCCGCTGAGGCGTCTCGAGGCTGATCACACCTAACCTCTGGAACTTCGAAAGGGTCCTTCACACCCTTGGTGCAAATCAAGAAGTTCCCCGACATACCCGTCTCCACTCGAGGGGAATCACGAGGGTCACGCCCACATCCAGAGGAGCCCCGTTTCCGCCTCGTAGCTCGAGATGAGGGATCCTTTCCCTGCTTCGTCGGGAAAGAGTTCCCGGCGTTCCCGTCGCATCCCAAGAGGAGGCCCTCTCAACAGGAACGGCGAGAGGAACTCCAGGGTCGTGCCACCATTCCAAGAGTCCCCCAGATATCTCAGTCCATTCCAGAGGAACCTCTTTTCCCTTCACCGGCTCGTCTTTCACGCCGAGGATCGACTCACACCAAGGTGGCACGTGGCACAGCCCTGTGGGAAAGCCTCGTGGGAAAGCCTCGAGAGACAGCCTCGAGGGAAAGCCACAGATCCCTTGATCCACGTGACAGGAAGCGTGACGCTACTGCTGCAGCTCGGGAGGAAAGCGCACGTGCATGCCCCCACTCGAGACGAGGCCTGACTCCCCTGGGGAGACTCAGAAGCACCCCAAGATCCATGGCAACACTGGAGAGGAATCCTCAGGTTCCGGCCCCGACTCCACACAAGGACTGAGGCCCCGGCATGGACGGGAGAGGAATCCCGAGAGGTCCCCTAGCAACTCGCATGGGGACTGGCCTTTCCTGAGGCCACCAGAGAGGGTCCCTGAGGTCCCCGTCGTAACTCGAGAAGACCTGCCGCAACTCGAGAAAATCCAGGAGGTTCTCCCCTCCAGGCGAGATGAGGCCCATTTCCGCTGAGGCGTCTCGAGGCTGATCACACCTCACTTCTGGAACTTCGAAAGGCTCCTTCACACCCTTGGTGCAAATCAAGAAGTTCCCCGACATACCCGTCTCCACTCGAGGGGAATCACGAGGGTCCCGCCCACATCCAGAGGAGCCCCGTTTCCGCCTCGTAGCTCGAGATGAGGGATCCTTTCCCTGCTTCGTCGGGAAAGAGTTCCCGGCGTTCCAGTCGCATCTCAAGAGGAGGCCCTCTCAACAGGAACGGCGAGAGGAACTCCAGGGTCGTGCCACCATTCCAAGAGTCCCCCAGATGTCTCAGTCCATTCCAGAGGAACCTCTTTTCCCTTCACCGGCTCGTCTTTCACGCCGAGGATCGACTCACACCAAGGTGGCACGTGGCACAGCCCTGTGGGAAAGCCTCTTGGGAAAGCCTCGAGGGACAGCCTCGAGGGAAAGCCACAGATCCCTTGATCCACGTGACAGGAAGCGTGACACTACTGCTGCAGCTCGGGAGGAAAGCGCACGTGCATGCCCCCACTCGAGACGAGGCCTGACTCCCCTGGGGAGACTCAGAAGCACCCCAAGATCCATGGCAACACTGGAGAGGAATCCTCAGGTTCCGGCCCCGACTCCACACAAGGACTGAGGCCCCGGCATGGACGGGAGAGGAATCCCGAGAGGTCCCCTAGCAACTCGCATGGGGACTGGCCTTTCCTGAGGCCACCAGAGCGGGTCCCTGAGGTCCCCGTCGTAACTCGAGAAGACCTGCCGCAACTCGAGAAAATCCGGGAGGTTCTCCCCTCCAGGCGAGATGAGGCCCATTTCCGCTGAGGCGTCTCGAGGCTGATCACACCTCACCTCTGGAACTTCGAAAGGGTCCTTCACACCCTTGGTGCAAATCAAGAAGTTCCCCGACCTAGCCGTCTCCACTCCAGAGGAATCACGAGGGTCCCGCCCACATCCAGAGGAGCCCCGTTTCCGCCTCGTAGCTCGAGATGAGGGATCCTTTCCCTGCTTCATCGGGAAAGAGTTCCCGGCCTTCCCGTCGCATCTCAAGAGGAGGCCCTCTCAACAGGAACGGCGAGAGGAACTCCAGGGTCGTGCCACCATTCCAAGAGTCCCCCAGATGTCTCAGTCCATTCCAGAGAAACCTCTTTTCCCTTCACCGGCTCGTCTTTCACGCCGAGGATCGACTCACACCAAGGTGGCACGTGGCACAGCCCTGTGGGAAAGCCTCGTGGGAAAGCCTCGAGGGACAGCCTCGAGGGAAAGCCACAGATCCCTTGATCCACGTGACAGGAAGCGTGACACTACTGCTGCAGCTCGGGAGGAAAGCGCACGTGCATGCCCCCACTCGAGACGAGGCCTGACTCCCCTGGGGAGACTCAGAAGCACCCCAAGATCCATGGCAACACTGGAGAGGAATCCTCAGGTTCCGGCCCCGACTCCACACAAGGACTGAGGCCCCGGCATGGACGGGAGAGGAATCCCGAGAGGCCCCCTAGCAACTCGCATGGGGACTGGCCTTTCCTGAGGCCACCAGAGCGCGTCCCTGAGGTCCCCGTCGTAAGTCGAGAAGACCTGCCGCAACTCGAGAAAATCCAGGAGGTTCTCCCCTCCAGGCGAGATGAGGCCCATTTCCGCTGAGGCGTCTCGAGGCTGATCACACCTAACCTCTGGAACTTCGAAAGGGTCCTTCACACCCTTGGTGCAAATCAAGAAGTTCCCCGACATACCCGTCTCCACTCGAGGGGAATCACGAGGGTCACGCCCACATCCAGAGGAGCCCCGTTTCCGCCTCGTAGCTCGAGATGAGGGATCCTTTCCCTGCTTCGTCGGGAAAGAGTTCCCGGCGTTCCCGTCGCATCCCAAGAGGAGGCCCTCTCAACAGGAACGGCGAGAGGAACTCCAGGGTCGTGCCACCATTCCAAGAGTCCCCCAGATATCTCAGTCCATTCCAGAGGAACCTCTTTTCCCTTCACCGGCTCGTCTTTCACGCCGAGGATCGACTCACACCAAGGTGGCACGTGGCACAGCCCTGTGGGAAAGCCTCGTGGGAAAGCCTCGAGAGACAGCCTCGAGGGAAAGCCACAGATCCCTTGATCCACGTGACAGGAAGCGTGACGCTACTGCTGCAGCTCGGGAGGAAAGCGCACGTGCATGCCCCCACTCGAGACGAGGCCTGACTCCCCTGGGGAGACTCAGAAGCACCCCAAGATCCATGGCAACACTGGAGAGGAATCCTCAGGTTCCGGCCCCGACTCCACACAAGGACTGAGGCCCCGGCATGGACGGGAGAGGAATCCCGAGAGGTCCCCTAGCAACTCGCATGGGGACTGGCCTTTCCTGAGGCCACCAGAGAGGGTCCCTGAGGTCCCCGTCGTAACTCGAGAAGACCTGCCGCAACTCGAGAAAATCCAGGAGGTTCTCCCCTCCAGGCGAGATGAGGCCCATTTCCGCTGAGGCGTCTCGAGGCTGATCACACCTCACTTCTGGAACTTCGAAAGGCTCCTTCACACCCTTGGTGCAAATCAAGAAGTTCCCCGACATACCCGTCTCCACTCGAGGGGAATCACGAGGGTCCCGCCCACATCCAGAGGAGCCCCGTTTCCGCCTCGTAGCTCGAGATGAGGGATCCTTTCCCTGCTTCGTCGGGAAAGAGTTCCCGGCGTTCCAGTCGCATCTCAAGAGGAGGCCCTCTCAACAGGAACGGCGAGAGGAACTCCAGGGTCGTGCCACCATTCCAAGAGTCCCCCAGATGTCTCAGTCCATTCCAGAGGAACCTCTTTTCCCTTCACCGGCTCGTCTTTCACGCCGAGGATCGACTCACACCAAGGTGGCACGTGGCACAGCCCTGTGGGAAAGCCTCTTGGGAAAGCCTCGAGGGACAGCCTCGAGGGAAAGCCACAGATCCCTTGATCCACGTGACAGGAAGCGTGACACTACTGCTGCAGCTCGGGAGGAAAGCGCACGTGCATGCCCCCACTCGAGACGAGGCCTGACTCCCCTGGGGAGACTCAGAAGCACCCCAAGATCCATGGCAACACTGGAGAGGAATCCTCAGGTTCCGGCCCCGACTCCACACAAGGACTGAGGCCCCGGCATGGACGGGAGAGGAATCCCGAGAGGCCCCCTAGCAACTCGCATGGGGACTGGCCTTTCCTGAGGCCACCAGAGCGCGTCCCTGAGGTCCCCGTCGTAAGTCGAGAAGACCTGCCGCAACTCGAGAAAATCCAGGAGGTTCTCCCCTCCAGGCGAGATGAGGCCCATTTCCGCTGAGGCGTCTCGAGGCTGATCACACCTAACCTCTGGAACTTCGAAAGGGTCCTTCACACCCTTGGTGCAAATCAAGAAGTTCCCCGACATACCCGTCTCCACTCGAGGGGAATCACGAGGGTCACGCCCACATCCAGAGGAGCCCCGTTTCCGCCTCGTAGCTCGAGATGAGGGATCCTTTCCCTGCTTCGTCGGGAAAGAGTTCCCGGCGTTCCCGTCGCATCCCAAGAGGAGGCCCTCTCAACAGGAACGGCGAGAGGAACTCCAGGGTCGTGCCACCATTCCAAGAGTCCCCCAGATATCTCAGTCCATTCCAGAGGAACCTCTTTTCCCTTCACCGGCTCGTCTTTCACGCCGAGGATCGACTCACACCAAGGTGGCACGTGGCACAGCCCTGTGGGAAAGCCTCGTGGGAAAGCCTCGAGAGACAGCCTCGAGGGAAAGCCACAGATCCCTTGATCCACGTGACAGGAAGCGTGACGCTACTGCTGCAGCTCGGGAGGAAAGCGCACGTGCATGCCCCCATTCGAGACGAGGCCTGACTCCCCTGGGGAGACTCAGAAGCACCCCAAGATCCATGGCAACACTGGAGAGGAATCCTCAGGTTCCGGCCCCGACTCCACACAAGGACTGAGGCCCCGGCATGGACGGGAGAGGAATCCCGAGAGGTCCCCTAGCAACTCGCATGGGGACTGGCCTTTCCTGAGGCCACCAGAGAGGGTCCCTGAGGTCCCCGTCGTAACTCGAGAAGACCTGCCGCAACTCGAGAAAATCCAGGAGGTTCTCCCCTCCAGGCGAGATGAGGCCCATTTCCGCTGAGGCGTCTCGAGGCTGATCACACCTCACTTCTGGAACTTCGAAAGGCTCCTTCACACCCTTGGTGCAAATCAAGAAGTTCCCCGACATACCCGTCTCCACTCGAGGGGAATCACGAGGGTCCCGCCCACATCCAGAGGAGCCCCGTTTCCGCCTCGTAGCTCGAGATGAGGGATCCTTTCCCTGCTTCGTCGGGAAAGAGTTCCCGGCGTTCCAGTCGCATCTCAAGAGGAGGCCCTCTCAACAGGAACGGCGAGAGGAACTCCAGGGTCGTGCCACCATTCCAAGAGTCCCCCAGATGTCTCAGTCCATTCCAGAGGAACCTCTTTTCCCTTCACCGGCTCGTCTTTCACGCCGAGGATCGACTCACACCAAGGTGGCACGTGGCACAGCCCTGTGGGAAAGCCTCTTGGGAAAGCCTCGAGGGACAGCCTCGAGGGAAAGCCACAGATCCCTTGATCCACGTGACAGGAAGCGTGACACTACTGCTGCAGCTCGGGAGGAAAGCGCACGTGCATGCCCCCACTCGAGACGAGGCCTGACTCCCCTGGGGAGACTCAGAAGCACCCCAAGATCCATGGCAACACTGGAGAGGAATCCTCAGGTTCCGGCCCCGACTCCACACAAGGACTGAGGCCCCGGCATGGACGGGAGAGGAATCCCGAGAGGTCCCCTAGCAACTCGCATGGGGACTGGCCTTTCCTGAGGCCACCAGAGCGGGTCCCTGAGGTCCCCGTCGTAACTCGAGAAGACCTGCCGCAACTCGAGAAAATCCGGGAGGTTCTCCCCTCCAGGCGAGATGAGGCCCATTTCCGCTGAGGCGTCTCGAGGCTGATCACACCTCACCTCTGGAACTTCGAAAGGGTCCTTCACACCCTTGGTGCAAATCAAGAAGTTCCCCGACCTAGCCGTCTCCACTCCAGAGGAATCACGAGGGTCCCGCCCACATCCAGAGGAGCCCCGTTTCCGCCTCGTAGCTCGAGATGAGGGATCCTTTCCCTGCTTCATCGGGAAAGAGTTCCCGGCCTTCCCGTCGCATCTCAAGAGGAGGCCCTCTCAACAGGAACGGCGAGAGGAACTCCAGGGTCGTGCCACCATTCCAAGAGTCCCCCAGATGTCTCAGTCCATTCCAGAGGAACCTCTTTTCCCTTCACCGGCTCGTCTTTCACGCCGAGGATCGACTCACACCAAGGTGGCACGTGGCACAGCCCTGTGGGAAAGCCTCGTGGGAAAGCCTCGAGGGACAGCCTCGAGGGAAAGCCACAGATCCCTTGATCCACGTGACAGGAAGCGTGACACTACTGCTGCAGCTCGGGAGGAAAGCGCACGTGCATGCCCCCACTCGAGACGAGGCCTGACTCCCCTGGGGAGACTCAGAAGCACCCCAAGATCCATGGCAACACTGGAGAGGAATCCTCAGGTTCCGGCCCCGAATCCACACAAGGACTGAGGCCCCGGCATGGACGGGAGAGGAATCCCGAGAGGCCCCCTAGCAACTCGCATGGGGACTGGCCTTTCCTGAGGCCACCAGAGCGCGTCCCTGAGGTCCCCGTCGTAAGTCGAGAAGACCTGCCGCAACTCGAGAAAATCCAGGAGGTTCTCCCCTCCAGGCGAGATGAGGCCCATTTCCGCTGAGGCGTCTCGAGGCTGATCACACCTAACCTCTGGAACTTCGAAAGGGTCCTTCACACCCTTGGTGCAAATCAAGAAGTTCCCCGACATACCCGTCTCCACTCGAGGGGAATCACGAGGGTCACGCCCACATCCAGAGGAGCCCCGTTTCCGCCTCGTAGCTCGAGATGAGGGATCCTTTCCCTGCTTCGTCGGGAAAGAGTTCCCGGCGTTCCCGTCGCATCCCAAGAGGAGGCCCTCTCAACAGGAACGGCGAGAGGAACTCCAGGGTCGTGCCACCATTCCAAGAGTCCCCCAGATATCTCAGTCCATTCCAGAGGAACCTCTTTTCCCTTCACCGGCTCGTCTTTCACGCCGAGGATCGACTCACACCAAGGTGGCACGTGGCACAACCCTGTGGGAAAGCCTCGTGGGAAAGCCTCGAGAGACAGCCTCGAGGGAAAGCCACAGATCCCTTTGATCCACGTGACAGGAAGCGTGACGCTACTGCTGCAGCTCGGGAGGAAAGCGCACGTGCATGCCCCCACTCGAGACGAGGCCTGACTCCCCTGGGGAGACTCAGAAGCACCCCAAGATCCATGGCAACACTGGAGAGGAATCCTCAGGTTCCGGCCCCGACTCCACACAAGGACTGAGGCCCCGGCATGGACGGGAGAGGAATCCCGAGAGGTCCCCTAGCAACTCGCATGGGGACTGGCCTTTCCTGAGGCCACCAGAGAGGGTCCCTGAGGTCCCCGTCGTAACTCGAGAAGACCTGCCGCAACTCGAGAAAATCCAGGAGGTTCTCCCCTCCAGGCGAGATGAGGCCCATTTCCGCTGAGGCGTCTCGAGGCTGATCACACCTCACTTCTGGAACTTCGAAAGGCTCCTTCACACCCTTGGTGCAAATCAAGAAGTTCCCCGACATACCCGTCTCCACTCGAGGGGAATCACGAGGGTCACGCCCACATCCAGAGGAGCCCCGTTTCCGCCTCGTAGCTCGAGATGAGGGATCCTTTCCCTGCTTCGTCGGGAAAGAGTTCCCGGCGTTCCCGTCGCATCCCAAGAGGAGGCCCTCTCAACAGGAACGGCGAGAGGAACTCCAGGGTCGTGCCACCATTCCAAGAGTCCCCCAGATATCTCAGTCCATTCCAGAGGAACCTCTTTTCCCTTCACCGGCTCGTCTTTCACGCCGAGGATCGACTCACACCAAGGTGGCACGTGGCACAGCCCTGTGGGAAAGCCTCGTGGGAAAGCCTCGAGAGACAGCCTCGAGGGAAAGCCACAGATCCCTTGATCCACGTGACAGGAAGCGTGACGCTACTGCTGCAGCTCGGGAGGAAAGCGCACGTGCATGCCCCCACTCGAGACGAGGCCTGACTCCCCTGGGGAGACTCAGAAGCACCCCAAGATGCATGGCAACACTGGAGAGGAATCCTCAGGTTCCGGCCCCGACTCCACACAAGGACTGAGGCCCCGGCATGGACGGGAGAGGAATCCCGAGAGGTCCCCTAGCAACTCGCATGGGAACTGGCCTTTCCTGAGGCCACCAGAGAGGGTCCCTGAGGTCCCCGTCGTAACTCGAGAAGACCTGCCGCAACTCGAGAAAATCCAGGAGGTTCTCCCCTCCAGGCGAGATGAGGCCCATTTCCGCTGAGGCGTCTCGAGGCTGATCACACCTCACTTCTGGAACTTCGAAAGGCTCCTTCACACCCTTGGTGCAAATCAAGAAGTTCCCCGACCTAGCCGTCTCCACTCGAGGGGAATCACGAGGGTCCCGCCCACATCCAGAGGAGCCCCGTTTCCGCCTCGTAGCTCGAGATGAGGGATCCTTTCCCTGCTTCGTCGGGAAAGAGTTCCCGGCGTTCCCGTCGCATCTCAAGAGGAGGCCCTCTCAACAGGAACGGTGAGAGGAACTCCAGGGTCGTGCCACCATTCCAAGAGTTCCCCAGATGTCTCAGTCCATTCCAGAGGAACCTCTTTTCCCTTCACCGGCTCGTCTTTCACGCCGAGGATCGACTCACACCAAGGTGGCACGTGGCACAGCCCTGTGGGAAAGCCTCGTGGGAAAGCCTCGAGGGACAGCCTCGAGGGAAAGCCACAGATCCCTTGATCCACGTGACAGGAAGCGTGACACTACTGCTGCAGCTCGGGAGGAAAGCGCACGTGCATGCCCCCACTCGAGACGAGGCCTGACTCCCCTGGGGAGACTCAGAAGCACCCCAAGATCCATGGCAACACTGTAGAGGAATCCTCAGGTTCCGGCCCCGACTCCACACAAGGACTGAGGCCCCGGCATGGACGGGAGAGGAATCCCGAGAGGTCACCTAGCAACTCGCATGGGGACTGGCCTTTCCTGAGGCCACCAGAGCGGGTCCCAGAGGTCCCTGTCGTAACTCGAGAAGACCTGCCGCAACTCGAGAAAATCCAGGAGGCTCTCCCCTCCAGGCGAGATGAGGCCCATTTCCGCTGAGGCGTCTCGAGGCTGATCACACCTAACCTCTGGAACTTCGAAAGGGTCCTTCACACCCTTGGTGCAAATCGAGAAGTTCCCCGACATACCCGTCTCCACTCGAGGGGAATCACGTGGGTCCCGCCCACATCCAGAGGAGCCCCGTTTCCGCCTCGTAGCTCGAGATGAGGGATCCTTTCCCTGCTTCGTCGGGAAAGAGTTCCCGGCGTTCCAGTCGCATCCCAAGAGGAGGCCCTCTCAACAGGAACGGCGAGAGGAACTCCAGGATCGTGCCACCATTCCAAGAGTCCCCCAGATATCTCAGTCCATTCCAGAGGAACCTCTTTTCCCTTCACCGGCTCCTCTTTCACGCCGAGGATCGACTCACACCAAGGTGGCACGTGGCACAGCCCTGTGGGAAAGCCTCGCGGGAAAGCCTCGAGGGACAGCCTCGAGTGAAAGCCACAGATCCCTTGATCCACGTGACAGGAAGCGTGACACTACTGCTACAGCTCGGGAGGAAAGCGCACGTGCATGCCCCCACTAGAGACGAGGCCTGACTCCCCTGGGGAGACTCAGAAGCACCCCAAGATCCATGGCAACACTGGAGAGGAATCCTCAGGTTCCGGCCCCGACTCCACACAAGGACTGAGGCCCCGGCATGGACGGGAGAGGAATCCCGAGAGGTCCCCTAGCAACTCGCATGGGGACTGGCCTTTCCTGAGGCCACCAGAGCGGGTCCCTGAGGTCCCCGTCGTAACTCGAGAAGACCTGCCGCAACTCGAGAAAATCCAGGAGGTTCTCCCCTCCAGGCGAGATGAGGCCCATTTCCGCTGAGGCGTCTCGAGGCTGATCACACCTCACCTCTGGAACTTCGAAAGGCTCCTTCACACCCTTGGTGCAAATCAAGAAGTTCCCCGACATACCCGTCTCCACTCGAGGGGAATCACGAGGGTCCCGCCCACATCCAGAGGAGCTCCGTTTTCGCCTCCTAGCTCGAGATGAGGGATCCTTTCCCTGCTTCGTCGGGGAAGAGTTCCCGGCGTTCCCGTCGCATCTCAAGAGGAGGCCCTCTCAACAGGAACGGCGAGAGGAACTCCAGGGTCGTGCCACCATTCCAAGAGTCCCCCAGATGTCTCAGTCCATTCCAGAGGAACCTCTTTTCCCTTCACCGGCTCGTCTTTCACGCCGAGGATCGACTCACACCAAGGTGGCACGTGGCACAGCCCTGTGGGAAAGCCTCGAGGGACAGCCTCGAGGGAAAGCCACAGATCCCTTGATCCACGTGACAGGAAGCGTGACACTACTGCTGCAGCTCGGGAGGAAAGCGCACGTGCATGCCCCCACTCGAGACGAGGCCTGACTCCCCTGGGGAGACTCAGAAGCACCCCAAGATCCATGGCAACACTGGAGAGGAATCCTCAGGTTCCGGCCCCGACTCCACACAAGGACTGAGGCCCCGGCATGGACGGGAGAGGAATCCCGAGAGGTCCCCTAGCAACTCGCATGGGGACTGGCCTTTCCTGAGGCCACCAGAGCGGGTCCCTGAGGTCCCCGTCGTAACTCGAGAAGACCTGCCGCAACTCGAGAAAATCCAGGAGGTTCTCCCCTCCAGGCGAGATGATGCCCATTTCTTCTGAGGCGTCTCGAGGCTGATCACACCTCACCTCTGGAACTTCGAAAGGCTCCTTCACACCCTTGGTGCAAATCAAGAAGTTCCCCGACCTAGCCGTCTCCACTCGAGAGGAATCACGAGGGTCCCGCCCACATCCAGAGGAGCCCCGTTTCCGCCTCGTAGCTCGAGATGAGGGATCCTTTCCCTGCTTCATCGGGAAAGAGTTCCCGGCCTTCCCGTCGCATCTCAAGAGGAGGCCCTCTCAACAGGAACGGCGAGAGGAACTCCAGGGTCGTGCCACCATTCCAAGAGTCCCCCAGATGTCTCAGTCCATTCCAGAGGAACCTCTTTTCCCTTCACCGGCTCGTCTTTCACGCCGAGGATCGACTCACACCAAGGTGGCACGTGGCACAGCCCTGTGGGAAAGCCTCGTGGGAAAGCCTCGAGGGACAGCCTCGAGGGAAAGCCACAGATCCCTTGATCCACGTGACAGGAAGCGTGACACTACTGCTGCAGCTCGGGAGGAAAGCGCACGTGCATGCCCCCACTCGAGACGAGGCCTGACTCCCCTGGGGAGACTCAGAAGCACCCCAAGATCCATGGCAACACTGGAGAGGAATCCTCAGGTTCCGGCCCCGACTCCACACAAGGACTGAGGCCCCGGCATGGACGGGAGAGGAATCCCGAGAGGTCCCCTAGCAACTCGCATGGGGACTGGCCTTTCCTGAGGCCACCAGAGCGGGTCCCTGAGGTCCCCGTCGTAACTCGAGAAGACCTGCCGCAACTCGAGAAAATCCAGGAGGTTCTCCCCTCCAGGCGAGATGAGGCCCATTTCCGCTGAGGCGTCTCGAGGCTGATCACACCTCACCTCTGGAACTTCGAAAGGGTCCTTCACACCCTTGGTGCAAATCAAGAAGTTCCCCGACCTAGCCGTCTCCACTCGAGAGGAATCACGAGGGTCCCGCCCACATCCAGAGGAGCCCCGTTTCCGCCTCGTAGCTCGAGATGAGGGATCCTTTCCCTGCTTCGTCGGGAAAGAGTTCCCGGCGTTCCCGTCGCATCTCAAGAGGAGGCCCTCTCAACAGGAACGGCGAGAGGAACTCCAGGGTCGTGCCACCATTCCAAGAGTCCCCCAGATGTCTCAGTCCATTCCAGAGGAACCTCTTTTCCCTTCACCGGCTCGTCTTTCACGCCGAGGATCGACTCACACCAAGGTGGCACGTGGCACAGCCCTGTGGGAAAGCCTCGTGGGAAAGCCTCGAGGGACAGCCTCGAGGGAAAGCCACAGATCCCTTGATCCACGTGACAGGAAGCGTGACACTACTGCTGCAGCTCGGGAGGAAAGCGCACGTGCATGCCCCCACACGAGACGAGGCCTGACTCCCCTGGGGAGACTCAGAAGCACCCCAAGATCCATGGCAACACTGGAGAGGAATCCTCAGGTTCCGGCCCCGACTCCACACAAGGACTGAGGCCCCGGCATGGACGGGAGAGGAATCCCGAGAGGTCCCCTAGCAACTCGCATGGGGACTGGCCTTTCCTGAGGCCACCAGAGCAGGTCCCTGAGTTCCCCGTCGTAACTCGAGAAGACCTGCCGCAACTCGAGAAAATCCAGGAGGTTCTCCCCTCCAGGCGAGATGAGGCCCATTTCCGCTGAGGCGTCTCGAGGCTGATCACACCTCACCTCTGGAACTTCGAAAGGGTCCTTCACACCCTTGGTGCAAATCGAGAAGTTCCCCGACATACCCGTCTCCACTCGAGGGGAATCACGTGGGTCCCGCCCACATCCAGAGGAGCCCCGTTTCCGCCTCGTAGCTCGAGATGAGGGATCCTTTCCCTGCTTCGTCGGGAAAGAGTTCCCGGCGTTCCAGTCGCATCCCAAGAGGAGGCCCTCTCAACAGGAACGGCGAGAGGAACTCCAGGATCGTGCCACCATTCCAAGAGTCCCCCAGATATCTCAGTCCATTCCAGAGGAACCTCTTTTCCCTTCACCGGCTCCTCTTTCACGCCGAGGATCGACTCACACCAAGGTGGCACGTGGCACAGCCCTGTGGGAAAGCCTCGCGGGAAAGCCTCGAGGGACAGCCTCGAGTGAAAGCCACAGATCCCTTGATCCACGTGACAGGAAGCGTGACACTACTGCTACAGCTCGGGAGGAAAGCGCACGTGCATGCCCCCACTAGAGACGAGGCCTGACTCCCCTGGGGAGACTCAGAAGCACCCCAAGATCCATGGCAACACTGGAGAGGAATCCTCAGGTTCCGGCCCCGACTCCACACAAGGACTGAGGCCCCGGCATGGACGGGAGAGGAATCCCGAGAGGTCCCCTAGCAACTCGCATGGGGACTGGCCTTTCCTGAGGCCACCAGAGCGGGTCCCTGAGGTCCCCGTCGTAACTCGAGAAGACCTGCCGCAACTCGAGAAAATCCAGGAGGTTCTCCCCTCCAGGCGAGATGAGGCCCATTTCCGCTGAGGCGTCTCGAGGCTGATCACACCTCACCTCTGGAACTTCGAAAGGCTCCTTCACACCCTTGGTGCAAATCAAGAAGTTCCCCGACATACCCGTCTCCACTCGAGGGGAATCACGAGGGTCCCGCCCACATCCAGAGGAGCTCCGTTTTCGCCTCCTAGCTCGAGATGAGGGATCCTTTCCCTGCTTCGTCGGGGAAGAGTTCCCGGCGTTCCCGTCGCATCTCAAGAGGAGGCCCTCTCAACAGGAACGGCGAGAGGAACTCCAGGGTCGTGCCACCATTCCAAGAGTCCCCCAGATGTCTCAGTCCATTCCAGAGGAACCTCTTTTCCCTTCACCGGCTCGTCTTTCACGCCGAGGATCGACTCACACCAAGGTGGCACGTGGCACAGCCCTGTGGGAAAGCCTCGAGGGACAGCCTCGAGGGAAAGCCACAGATCCCTTGATCCACGTGACAGGAAGCGTGACACTACTGCTGCAGCTCGGGAGGAAAGCGCACGTGCATGCCCCCACTCGAGACGAGGCCTGACTCCCCTGGGGAGACTCAGAAGCACCCCAAGATCCATGGCAACACTGGAGAGGAATCCTCAGGTTCCGGCCCCGACTCCACACAAGGACTGAGGCCCCGGCATGGACGGGAGAGGAATCCCGAGAGGTCCCCTAGCAACTCGCATGGGGACTGGCCTTTCCTGAGGCCACCAGAGCGGGTCCCTGAGGTCCCCGTCGTAACTCGAGAAGACCTGCCGCAACTCGAGAAAATCCAGGAGGTTCTCCCCTCCAGGCGAGATGATGCCCATTTCTTCTGAGGCGTCTCGAGGCTGATCACACCTCACCTCTGGAACTTCGAAAGGCTCCTTCACACCCTTGGTGCAAATCAAGAAGTTCCCCGACCTAGCCGTCTCCACTCGAGAGGAATCACGAGGGTCCCGCCCACATCCAGAGGAGCCCCGTTTCCGCCTCGTAGCTCGAGATGAGGGATCCTTTCCCTGCTTCATCGGGAAAGAGTTCCCGGCCTTCCCGTCGCATCTCAAGAGGAGGCCCTCTCAACAGGAACGGCGAGAGGAACTCCAGGGTCGTGCCACCATTCCAAGAGTCCCCCAGATGTCTCAGTCCATTCCAGAGGAACCTCTTTTCCCTTCACCGGCTCGTCTTTCACGCCGAGGATCGACTCACACCAAGGTGGCACGTGGCACAGCCCTGTGGGAAAGCCTCGTGGGAAAGCCTCGAGGGACAGCCTCGAGGGAAAGCCACAGATCCCTTGATCCACGTGACAGGAAGCGTGACACTACTGCTGCAGCTCGGGAGGAAAGCGCACGTGCATGCCCCCACTCGAGACGAGGCCTGACTCCCCTGGGGAGACTCAGAAGCACCCCAAGATCCATGGCAACACTGGAGAGGAATCCTCAGGTTCCGGCCCCGACTCCACACAAGGACTGAGGCCCCGGCATGGACGGGAGAGGAATCCCGAGAGGTCCCCTAGCAACTCGCATGGGGACTGGCCTTTCCTGAGGCCACCAGAGCGGGTCCCTGAGGTCCCCGTCGTAACTCGAGAAGACCTGCCGCAACTCGAGAAAATCCAGGAGGTTCTCCCCTCCAGGCGAGATGAGGCCCATTTCCGCTGAGGCGTCTCGAGGCTGATCACACCTCACCTCTGGAACTTCGAAAGGGTCCTTCACACCCTTGGTGCAAATCAAGAAGTTCCCCGACCTAGCCGTCTCCACTCGAGAGGAATCACGAGGGTCCCGCCCACATCCAGAGGAGCCCCGTTTCCGCCTCGTAGCTCGAGATGAGGGATCCTTTCCCTGCTTCGTCGGGAAAGAGTTCCCGGCGTTCCCGTCGCATCTCAAGAGGAGGCCCTCTCAACAGGAACGGCGAGAGGAACTCCAGGGTCGTGCCACCATTCCAAGAGTCCCCCAGATGTCTCAGTCCATTCCAGAGGAACCTCTTTTCCCTTCACCGGCTCGTCTTTCACGCCGAGGATCGACTCACACCAAGGTGGCACGTGGCACAGCCCTGTGGGAAAGCCTCGTGGGAAAGCCTCGAGGGACAGCCTCGAGGGAAAGCCACAGATCCCTTGATCCACGTGACAGGAAGCGTGACACTACTGCTGCAGCTCGGGAGGAAAGCGCACGTGCATGCCCCCACACGAGACGAGGCCTGACTCCCCTGGGGAGACTCAGAAGCACCCCAAGATCCATGGCAACACTGGAGAGGAATCCTCAGGTTCCGGCCCCGACTCCACACAAGGACTGAGGCCCCGGCATGGACGGGAGAGGAATCCCGAGAGGTCCCCTAGCAACTCGCATGGGGACTGGCCTTTCCTGAGGCCACCAGAGCAGGTCCCTGAGTTCCCCGTCGTAACTCGAGAAGACCTGCCGCAACTCGAGAAAATCCAGGAGGTTCTCCCCTCCAGGCGAGATGAGGCCCATTTCCGCTGAGGCGTCTCGAGGCTGATCACACCTCACCTCTGGAACTTCGAAAGGGTCCTTCACACCCTTGGTGCAAATCGAGAAGTTCCCCGACATACCCGTCTCCACTCGAGGGGAATCACGTGGGTCCCGCCCACATCCAGAGGAGCCCCGTTTCCGCCTCGTAGCTCGAGATGAGGGATCCTTTCCCTGCTTCGTCGGGAAAGAGTTCCCGGCGTTCCAGTCGCATCCCAAGAGGAGGCCCTCTCAACAGGAACGGCGAGAGGAACTCCAGGATCGTGCCACCATTCCAAGAGTCCCCCAGATATCTCAGTCCATTCCAGAGGAACCTCTTTTCCCTTCATCGGCTCCTCTTTCACGCCGAGGATCGACTCACACCAAGGTGGCACGTGGCACAGCCCTGTGGGAAAGCCTCGCGGGAAAGCCTCGAGGGACAGCCTCGAGTGAAAGCCACAGATCCCTTGATCCACGTGACAGGAAGCGTGACACTACTGCTGCAGCTCGGGAGGAAAGCGCACGTGCATGCCCCCACTAGAGACGAGGCCTGACTCCCCTGGGGAGACTCAGAAGCACCCCAAGATCCATGGCAACACTGGAGAGGAATCCTCAGGTTCCGGCCCCGACTCCACACAAGGACTGAGGCCCCGGCATGGACGGGAGAGGAATCCCGAGAGGTCCCCTAGCAACTCGCATGGGGACTGGCCTTTCCTGAGGCCACCAGAGCGGGTCCCTGAGGTCCCCGTCGTAACTCGAGAAGACCTGCCGCAACTCGAGAAAATCCAGGAGGTTCTCCCCTCCAGGCGAGATGAGGCCCATTTCCGCTGAGGCGTCTCGAGGCTGATCACACCTCACCTCTGGAACTTCGAAAGGCTCCTTCACACCCTTGGTGCAAATCAAGAAGTTCCCCGACATACCCGTCTCCACTCGAGGGGAATCACGAGGGTCCCGCCCACATCCAGAGGAGCCCCGTTTCCGCCTCGTAGCTCGAGATGAGGGATCCTTTCCCTGCTTCGTCGGGAAAGAGTTCCCGGCGTTCCCGTCGCATCTCAAGAGGAGGCCCTCTCAACAGGAACGGTGAGAGGAACTCCAGGGTCGTGCCACCATTCCAAGAGTTCCCCAGATGTCTCAGTCCATTCCAGAGGAACCTCTTTTCCCTTCACCGGCTCGTCTTTCACGCCGAGGATCGACTCACACCAAGGTGGCACGTGGCACAGCCCTGTGGGAAAGCCTCGTGGGAAAGCCTCGAGGGACAGCCTCGAGGGAAAGCCACAGATCCCTTGATCCACGTGACAGGAAGCGTGACACTACTGCTGCAGCTCGGGAGGAAAGCGCACGTGCATGCCCCCACTCGAGACGAGGCCTGACTCCCCTGGGGAGACTCAGAAGCACCCCAAGATCCATGGCAACACTGTAGAGGAATCCTCAGGTTCCGGCCCCGACTCCACACAAGGACTGAGGCCCCGGCATGGACGGGAGAGGAATCCCGAGAGGTCACCTAGCAACTCGCATGGGGACTGGCCTTTCCTGAGGCCACCAGAGCGGGTCCCAGAGGTCCCTGTCGTAACTCGAGAAGACCTGCCGCAACTCGAGAAAATCCAGGAGGCTCTCCCCTCCAGGCGAGATGAGGCCCATTTCCGCTGAGGCGTCTCGAGGCTGATCACACCTAACCTCTGGAACTTCGAAAGGGTCCTTCACACCCTTGGTGCAAATCGAGAAGTTCCCCGACATACCCGTCTCCACTCGAGGGGAATCACGTGGGTCCCGCCCACATCCAGAGGAGCCCCGTTTCCGCCTCGTAGCTCGAGATGAGGGATCCTTTCCCTGCTTCGTCGGGAAAGAGTTCCCGGCGTTCCAGTCGCATCCCAAGAGGAGGCCCTCTCAACAGGAACGGCGAGAGGAACTCCAGGATCGTGCCACCATTCCAAGAGTCCCCCAGATATCTCAGTCCATTCCAGAGGAACCTCTTTTCCCTTCACCGGCTCCTCTTTCACGCCGAGGATCGACTCACACCAAGGTGGCACGTGGCACAGCCCTGTGGGAAAGCCTCGCGGGAAAGCCTCGAGGGACAGCCTCGAGTGAAAGCCACAGATCCCTTGATCCACGTGACAGGAAGCGTGACACTACTGCTACAGCTCGGGAGGAAAGCGCACGTGCATGCCCCCACTAGAGACGAGGCCTGACTCCCCTGGGGAGACTCAGAAGCACCCCAAGATCCATGGCAACACTGGAGAGGAATCCTCAGGTTCCGGCCCCGACTCCACACAAGGACTGAGGCCCCGGCATGGACGGGAGAGGAATCCCGAGAGGTCCCCTAGCAACTCGCATGGGGACTGGCCTTTCCTGAGGCCACCAGAGCGGGTCCCTGAGGTCCCCGTCGTAACTCGAGAAGACCTGCCGCAACTCGAGAAAATCCAGGAGGTTCTCCCCTCCAGGCGAGATGAGGCCCATTTCCGCTGAGGCGTCTCGAGGCTGATCACACCTCACCTCTGGAACTTCGAAAGGCTCCTTCACACCCTTGGTGCAAATCAAGAAGTTCCCCGACATACCCGTCTCCACTCGAGGGGAATCACGAGGGTCCCGCCCACATCCAGAGGAGCTCCGTTTTCGCCTCCTAGCTCGAGATGAGGGATCCTTTCCCTGCTTCGTCGGGGAAGAGTTCCCGGCGTTCCCGTCGCATCTCAAGAGGAGGCCCTCTCAACAGGAACGGCGAGAGGAACTCCAGGGTCGTGCCACCATTCCAAGAGTCCCCCAGATGTCTCAGTCCATTCCAGAGGAACCTCTTTTCCCTTCACCGGCTCGTCTTTCACGCCGAGGATCGACTCACACCAAGGTGGCACGTGGCACAGCCCTGTGGGAAAGCCTCGAGGGACAGCCTCGAGGGAAAGCCACAGATCCCTTGATCCACGTGACAGGAAGCGTGACACTACTGCTGCAGCTCGGGAGGAAAGCGCACGTGCATGCCCCCACTCGAGACGAGGCCTGACTCCCCTGGGGAGACTCAGAAGCACCCCAAGATCCATGGCAACACTGGAGAGGAATCCTCAGGTTCCGGCCCCGACTCCACACAAGGACTGAGGCCCCGGCATGGACGGGAGAGGAATCCCGAGAGGTCCCCTAGCAACTCGCATGGGGACTGGCCTTTCCTGAGGCCACCAGAGCGGGTCCCTGAGGTCCCCGTCGTAACTCGAGAAGACCTGCCGCAACTCGAGAAAATCCAGGAGGTTCTCCCCTCCAGGCGAGATGATGCCCATTTCTTCTGAGGCGTCTCGAGGCTGATCACACCTCACCTCTGGAACTTCGAAAGGCTCCTTCACACCCTTGGTGCAAATCAAGAAGTTCCCCGACCTAGCCGTCTCCACTCGAGAGGAATCACGAGGGTCCCGCCCACATCCAGAGGAGCCCCGTTTCCGCCTCGTAGCTCGAGATGAGGGATCCTTTCCCTGCTTCATCGGGAAAGAGTTCCCGGCCTTCCCGTCGCATCTCAAGAGGAGGCCCTCTCAACAGGAACGGCGAGAGGAACTCCAGGGTCGTGCCACCATTCCAAGAGTCCCCCAGATGTCTCAGTCCATTCCAGAGGAACCTCTTTTCCCTTCACCGGCTCGTCTTTCACGCCGAGGATCGACTCACACCAAGGTGGCACGTGGCACAGCCCTGTGGGAAAGCCTCGTGGGAAAGCCTCGAGGGACAGCCTCGAGGGAAAGCCACAGATCCCTTGATCCACGTGACAGGAAGCGTGACACTACTGCTGCAGCTCGGGAGGAAAGCGCACGTGCATGCCCCCACTCGAGACGAGGCCTGACTCCCCTGGGGAGACTCAGAAGCACCCCAAGATCCATGGCAACACTGGAGAGGAATCCTCAGGTTCCGGCCCCGACTCCACACAAGGACTGAGGCCCCGGCATGGACGGGAGAGGAATCCCGAGAGGTCCCCTAGCAACTCGCATGGGGACTGGCCTTTCCTGAGGCCACCAGAGCGGGTCCCTGAGGTCCCCGTCGTAACTCGAGAAGACCTGCCGCAACTCGAGAAAATCCAGGAGGTTCTCCCCTCCAGGCGAGATGAGGCCCATTTCCGCTGAGGCGTCTCGAGGCTGATCACACCTCACCTCTGGAACTTCGAAAGGGTCCTTCACACCCTTGGTGCAAATCAAGAAGTTCCCCGACCTAGCCGTCTCCACTCGAGAGGAATCACGAGGGTCCCGCCCACATCCAGAGGAGCCCCGTTTCCGCCTCGTAGCTCGAGATGAGGGATCCTTTCCCTGCTTCGTCGGGAAAGAGTTCCCGGCGTTCCCGTCGCATCTCAAGAGGAGGCCCTCTCAACAGGAACGGCGAGAGGAACTCCAGGGTCGTGCCACCATTCCAAGAGTCCCCCAGATGTCTCAGTCCATTCCAGAGGAACCTCTTTTCCCTTCACCGGCTCGTCTTTCACGCCGAGGATCGACTCACACCAAGGTGGCACGTGGCACAGCCCTGTGGGAAAGCCTCGTGGGAAAGCCTCGAGGGACAGCCTCGAGGGAAAGCCACAGATCCCTTGATCCACGTGACAGGAAGCGTGACACTACTGCTGCAGCTCGGGAGGAAAGCGCACGTGCATGCCCCCACACGAGACGAGGCCTGACTCCCCTGGGGAGACTCAGAAGCACCCCAAGATCCATGGCAACACTGGAGAGGAATCCTCAGGTTCCGGCCCCGACTCCACACAAGGACTGAGGCCCCGGCATGGACGGGAGAGGAATCCCGAGAGGTCCCCTAGCAACTCGCATGGGGACTGGCCTTTCCTGAGGCCACCAGAGCAGGTCCCTGAGTTCCCCGTCGTAACTCGAGAAGACCTGCCGCAACTCGAGAAAATCCAGGAGGTTCTCCCCTCCAGGCGAGATGAGGCCCATTTCCGCTGAGGCGTCTCGAGGCTGATCACACCTCACCTCTGGAACTTCGAAAGGGTCCTTCACACCCTTGGTGCAAATCGAGAAGTTCCCCGACATACCCGTCTCCACTCGAGGGGAATCACGTGGGTCCCGCCCACATCCAGAGGAGCCCCGTTTCCGCCTCGTAGCTCGAGATGAGGGATCCTTTCCCTGCTTCGTCGGGAAAGAGTTCCCGGCGTTCCAGTCGCATCCCAAGAGGAGGCCCTCTCAACAGGAACGGCGAGAGGAACTCCAGGATCGTGCCACCATTCCAAGAGTCCCCCAGATATCTCAGTCCATTCCAGAGGAACCTCTTTTCCCTTCACCGGCTCCTCTTTCACGCCGAGGATCGACTCACACCAAGGTGGCACGTGGCACAGCCCTGTGGGAAAGCCTCGCGGGAAAGCCTCGAGGGACAGCCTCGAGTGAAAGCCACAGATCCCTTGATCCACGTGACAGGAAGCGTGACACTACTGCTGCAGCTCGGGAGGAAAGCGCACGTGCATGCCCCCACTAGAGACGAGGCCTGACTCCCCTGGGGAGACTCAGAAGCACCCCAAGATCCATGGCAACACTGGAGAGGAATCCTCAGGTTCCGGCCCCGACTCCACACAAGGACTGAGGCCCCGGCATGGACGGGAGAGGAATCCCGAGAGGTCCCCTAGCAACTCGCATGGGGACTGGCCTTTCCTGAGGCCACCAGAGCGGGTCCCTGAGGTCCCCGTCGTAACTCGAGAAGACCTGCCGCAACTCGAGAAAATCCAGGAGGTTCTCCCCTCCAGGCGAGATGAGGCCCATTTCCGCTGAGGCGTCTCGAGGCTGATCACACCTCACCTCTGGAACTTCGAAAGGCTCCTTCACACCCTTGGTGCAAATCAAGAAGTTCCCCGACATACCCGTCTCCACTCGAGGGGAATCACGAGGGTCCCGCCCACATCCAGAGGAGCTCCGTTTTCGCCTCCTAGCTCGAGATGAGGGATCCTTTCCCTGCTTCGTCGGGGAAGAGTTCCCGGCGTTCCCGTCGCATCTCAAGAGGAGGCCCTCTCAACAGGAACGGCGAGAGGAACTCCAGGGTCGTGCCACCATTCCAAGAGTCCCCCAGATGTCTCAGTCCATTCCAGAGGAACCTCTTTTCCCTTCACCGGCTCGTCTTTCACGCCGAGGATCGACTCACACCAAGGTGGCACGTGGCACAGCCCTGTGGGAAAGCCTCGAGGGACAGCCTCGAGGGAAAGCCACAGATCCCTTGATCCACGTGACAGGAAGCGTGACACTACTGCTGCAGCTCGGGAGGAAAGCGCACGTGCATGCCCCCACTCGAGACGAGGCCTGACTCCCCTGGGGAGACTCAGAAGCACCCCAAGATCCATGGCAACACTGGAGAGGAATCCTCAGGTTCCGGCCCCGACTCCACACAAGGACTGAGGCCCCGGCATGGACGGGAGAGGAATCCCGAGAGGTCCCCTAGCAACTCGCATGGGGACTGGCCTTTCCTGAGGCCACCAGAGCGGGTCCCTGAGGTCCCCGTCGTAACTCGAGAAGACCTGCCGCAACTCGAGAAAATCCAGGAGGTTCTCCCCTCCAGGCGAGATGATGCCCATTTCTTCTGAGGCGTCTCGAGGCTGATCACACCTCACCTCTGGAACTTCGAAAGGCTCCTTCACACCCTTGGTGCAAATCAAGAAGTTCCCCGACCTAGCCGTCTCCACTCGAGAGGAATCACGAGGGTCCCGCCCACATCCAGAGGAGCCCCGTTTCCGCCTCGTAGCTCGAGATGAGGGATCCTTTCCCTGCTTCATCGGGAAAGAGTTCCCGGCCTTCCCGTCGCATCTCAAGAGGAGGCCCTCTCAACAGGAACGGCGAGAGGAACTCCAGGGTCGTGCCACCATTCCAAGAGTCCCCCAGATGTCTCAGTCCATTCCAGAGGAACCTCTTTTCCCTTCACCGGCTCGTCTTTCATGCCGAGGATCGACTCACACCAAGGTGGCACGTGGCACAGCCCTGTGGGAAAGCCTCGTGGGAAAGCCTCGAGGGACAGCCTCGAGGGAAAGCCACAGATCCCTTGATCCACGTGACAGGAAGCGTGACACTACTGCTGCAGCTCGGGAGGAAAGCGCACGTGCATGCCCCCACTCGAGACGAGGCCTGACTCCCCTGGGGAGACTCAGAAGCACCCCAAGATCCATGGCAACACTGGAGAGGAATCCTCAGGTTCCGGCCCCGACTCCACACAAGGACTGAGGCCCCGGCATGGACGGGAGAGGAATCCCGAGAGGTCCCCTAGCAACTCGCATGGGGACTGGCCTTTCCTGAGGCCACCAGAGCGGGTCCCTGAGGTCCCCGTCGTAACTCGAGAAGACCTGCCGCAACTCGAGAAAATCCAGGAGGTTCTCCCCTCCAGGCGAGATGAGGCCCATTTCCGCTGAGGCGTCTCGATGCTGATCACACCTCACCTCTGGAACTTCGAAAGGGTCCTTCACACCCTTGGTGCAAATCAAGAAGTTCCCCGACCTAGCCGTCTCCACTCGAGAGGAATCACGAGGGTCCCGCCCACATCCAGAGGAGCCCCGTTTCCGCCTCGTAGCTCGAGATGAGGGATCCTTTCCCTGCTTCGTCGGGAAAGAGTTCCCGGCGTTCCCGTCGCATCTCAAGAGGAGGCCCTCTCAACAGGAACGGCGAGAGGAACTCCAGGGTCGTGCCACCATTCCAAGAGTCCCCCAGATGTATCAGTCCATTCCAGAGGAACCTCTTTTCCCTTCACCGGCTCGTCTTTCACGCCGAGGATCGACTCACACCAAGGTGGCACGTGGCACAGCCCTGTGGGAAAGCCTCGTGGGAAAGCCTCGAGGGACAGCCTCGAGGGAAAGCCACAGATCCCTTGATCCACGTGACAGGAAGCGTGACACTACTGCTGCAGCTCGGGAGGAAAGCGCACGTGCATGCCCCCACACGAGACGAGGCCTGACTCCCCTGGGGAGACTCAGAAGCACCCCAAGATCCATGGCAACACTGGAGAGGAATCCTCAGGTTCCGGCCCCGACTCCACACAAGGACTGAGGCCCCGGCATGGACGGGAGAGGAATCCCGAGAGGTCCCCTAGCAACTCGCATGGGGACTGGCCTTTCCTGAGGCCACCAGAGCAGGTCCCTGAGTTCCCCGTCGTAACTCGAGAAGACCTGCCGCAACTCGAGAAAATCCAGGAGGTTCTCCCCTCCAGGCGAGATGAGGCCCATTTCCGCTGAGGCGTCTCGAGGCTGATCACACCTCACCTCTGGAACTTCGAAAGGGTCCTTCACACCCTTGGTGCAAATCAAGAAGTTCCCCGACCTTGCCGTCTCCACTCGAGAGGAATCACGAGGGTCCCGCCCACATCCAGAGGAGCCCCGTTTCCGCCTCGTAGCTCGAGATGAGGGATCCTTTCCCTGCTTCGTCGGGAAAGAGTTCCCGGCGTTCCCGTCGCATCTCAAGAGGAGGCCCTCTCAACAGGAACGGCGAGAGGAACTCCAGGGTCGTGCCACCATTCCAAGAGTTCCCCAGATGTCTCAGTCCATTCCAGAGGAACCTCTTTTCCCTTCACCGGCTCGTCTTTCACGCCGAGGATCGACTCACACCAAGGTGGCACGTGGCACAGCCCTGTGGGAAAGCCTCGTGGGAAAGCCTCGAGGGACAGCCTCGAGGGAAAGCCACAGATCCCTTGATCCACGTGACAGGAAGCGTGACACTACTGCTGCAGCTCGGGAGGAAAGCGCACGTGCATGCCCCCACACGAGACGAGGCCTGACTCCCCTGGGGAGACTCAGAAGCACCCCAAGATCCATGGCAACACTGGAGAGGAATCCTCAGGTTCCGGCCCCGACTCCACACAAGGACTGAGGCCCCGGCATGGACGGGAGAGGAATCCCGAGAGGTCCCCTAGCAACTCGCATGGGGACTGGCCTTTCCTGAGGCCACCAGAGCGGGTCCCTGAGGTCCCCGTCGTAACTCGAGAAGACCTGCCGCAACTCGAGAAAATCCAGGAGGTTCTCCCCTCCAGGCGAGATGAGGCCCATTTCCGCTGAGGCGTCTCGAGGCGGATCACACCTCACCTCTGGAACTTCGAAAGGGTCCTTCACACCCTTGGTGCAAATCAAGAAGTTCCCCGACCTAGCCGTCTCCACTCGAGTGGAATCACGAGGGTCCCGCCCACATCCAGAGGAGCCCCGTTTCCGCCTCGTAGCTCGAGATGAGGGATCCTTTCCCTGCTTCGTCGGGAAAGAGTTCCCGGCGTTCCCGTCGCATCTCAAGAGGAGGCCCTCTCAACAGGAACGGCGAGAGGAACTCCAGGGTCGTGCCACCATTCCAAGAGTCCCCCAGATGTCTCAGTCCATTCCAGAGGAACCTCTTTTCCCTTCACCGGCTCGTCTTTCACGCCGAGGATCGACTCACACCAAGGTGGCACGTGGCACAGCCCTGTGGGAAAGCCTCGTGGGAAAGCCTCGAGGGACAGCCTCGAGGGAAAGCCACAGATCCCTTGATCCACGTGACAGGAAGCGTGACACTACTGCTGCAGCTCGGGAGGAAAGCGCACGTGCATGCCCCCACTCGAGACGAGGCCTGACTCCCCTGGGGAGACTCAGAAGCACCCCAAGATCCATGGCAACACTGGAGAGGAATCCTCAGGTTCCGGCCCCGACTCCACACAAGGACTGAGGCCCCGGCATGGACGGGAGAGGAATCCCGAGAGGTCCCCTAGCAACTCGCATGGGGACTGGCCTTTCCTGAGGCCACCAGAGCGGGTCCCTGAGGTCCCCGTCGTAACTCGAGAAGACCTGCCGCAACTCGAGAAAATCCAGGAGGTTCTCCCCTCCAGGCGAGATGAGGCCCATTTCCGCTGAGGCGTCTCGAGGCTGATCACACCTCACCTCTGGAACTTCGAAAGGCTCCTTCACACCCTTGGTGCAAATCAAGAAGTTCCCCGACATACCCGTCTCCACTCCAGAGGAATCACGAGGGTCCCGCCCACATCCAGAGGAGCCCCGTTTCCGCCTCGTAGCTCGAGATGAGGGATCCTTTCCCTGCTTCGTCGGGAAAGATTTCCCGGCCTTCCAGTCGCATCTCAAGAGGAGGCCCTCTCAACAGGAACGGCGAGAGGAACTCCAGGGTCGTGCCACCATTCCAAGAGTCCCCCAGATGTCTCAGTCCATTCCAGAGGAACCTCTTTTCCCTTCACCGGCTCGTCTTTCACGCCGAGGATCGACTCACACCAAGGTGGCACGTGGCACAGCCCTGTGGGAAAGCCTCGTGGGAAAGCCTCGAGGGACAGCCTCGAGGGAAAGCCACAGATCCCTTGATCCACGTGACAGGAAGCGTGACACTACTGCTGCAGCTCGGTAGGAAAGCGCACGTGCATGCCCCCACTCGAGACGAGGCCTGACTCCCCTGGGGAGACTCAGAAGCACCCCAAGATCCATGGCAACACTGGAGAGGAATCCTCAGGTTCCGGCCCCGACTCCACACAAGGACTGAGGCCCCGGCATGGACGGGAGAGGAATCCCGAGAGGTCCCCTAGCAACTCGCATGGGGACTGGCCTTTCCTGAGGCCACCAGAGCGGGTCCCTGAGGTCCCCGTCGTAACTCGAGAAGACCTGCCGCAACTCGAGAAAATCCAGGAGGTTCTCCCCTCCAGGCGAGATGAGGCCCATTTCCGCTGAGGCGTCTCGAGGCTGATCACACCTCACCTCTGGAACTTCGAAAGGGTCCTTCACACCCTTGGTGCAAATCAAGAAGTTCCCCGACCTAGCCGTCTCCACTCGAGAGGAATCACGAGGGTCCCGCCCACATCCAGAGGAGCCCCGTTTCCGCCTCGTAGCTCGAGATGAGGGATCCTTTCCCTGCTTCGTCGGGAAAGAGTTCCCGGCGTTCCCGTCGCATCTCAAGAGGAGGCCCTCTCAACAGGAACGGCGAGAGGAACTCCAGGGTCGTGCCACCATTCCAAGAGTCCCCCAGATGTCTCAGTCCATTCCAGAGGAACCTCTTTTCCCTTCACCGGCTCGTCTTTCACGCCGAGGATCGACTCACACCAAGGTGGCACGTGGCACAGCCCTGTGGGAAAGCCTCGTGGGAAAGCCTCGAGGGACAGCCTCGAGGGAAAGCCACAGATCCCTTGATCCACGTGACAGGAAGCGTGACACTACTGCTGCAGCTCGGGAGGAAAGCGCACGTGCATGCCCCCACACGAGACGAGGCCTGACTCCCCTGGGGAGACTCAGAAGCACCCCAAGATCCATGGCAACACTGGAGAGGAATCCTCAGGTTCCGGCCCCGACTCCACACAAGGACTGAGGCCCCGGCATGGACGGGAGAGGAATCCCGAGAGGTCCCCTAGCAACTCGCATGGGGACTGGCCTTTCCTGAGGCCACCAGAGCAGGTCCCTGAGGTCCCCGTCGTAACTCGAGAAGACCTGCCGCAACTCGAGAAAATCCAGGAGGTTCTCCCCTCCAGGCGAGATGAGGCCCATTTCCGCTGAGGCGTCTCGAGGCTGATCACACCTCACCTCTGGAACTTCGAAAGGGTCCTTCACACCCTTGGTGCAAATCAAGAAGTTCCCCGACCTTGCCGTCTCCACTCGAGAGGAATCACGAGGGTCCCGCCCACATCCAGAGGAGCCCCGTTTCCGCCTCGTAGCTCGAGATGAGGGATCCTTTCCCTGCTTCGTCGGGAAAGAGTTCCCGGCGTTCCCGTCGCATCTCAAGAGGAGGCCCTCTCAACAGGAACGGCGAGAGGAACTCCAGGGTCGTGCCACCATTCCAAGAGTTCCCCAGATGTCTCAGTCCATTCCAGAGGAACCTCTTTTCCCTTCACCGGCTCGTCTTTCACGCCGAGGATCGACTCACACCAAGGTGGCACGTGGCACAGCCCTGTGGGAAAGCCTCGTGGGAAAGCCTCGAGGGACAGCCTCGAGGGAAAGCCACAGATCCCTTGATCCACGTGACAGGAAGCGTGACACTACTGCTGCAGCTCGGGAGGAAAGCGCACGTGCATGCCCCCACTCGAGACGAGGCCTGACTCCCCTGGGGAGACTCAGAAGCACCCCAAGATCCATGGCAACACTGGAGAGGAATCCTCAGGTTCCGGCCCCGACTCCACACAAGGACTGAGGCCCCGGCATGGACGGGAGAGGAATCCCGAGAGGTCCCCTAGCAACTCGCATGGGGACTGGCCTTTCCTGAGGCCACCAGAGCGGGTCCCTGAGGTCCCCGTCGTAACTCGAGAAGACCTGCCGCAACTCGAGAAAATCCAGGAGGTTCTCCCCTCCAGGCGAGATGAGGCCCATTTCCGCTGAGGCGTCTCGAGGCTGATCACACCTCACCTCTGGAACTTCGAAAGGCTCCTTCACACCCTTGGTGCAAATCAAGAAGTTCCCCGACATACCCGTCTCCACTCCAGAGGAATCACGAGGGTCCCGCCCACATCCAGAGGAGCCCCGTTTCCGCCTCGTAGCTCGAGATGAGGGATCCTTTCCCTGCTTCGTCGGGAAAGATTTCCCGGCCTTCCAGTCGCATCTCAAGAGGAGGCCCTCTCAACAGGAACGGCGAGAGGAACTCCAGGGTCGTGCCACCATTCCAAGAGTCCCCCAGATGTCTCAGTCCATTCCAGAGGAACCTCTTTTCCCTTCACCGGCTCGTCTTTCACGCCGAGGATCGACTCACACCAAGGTGGCACGTGGCACAGCCCTGTGGGAAAGCCTCGAGGGAAAGCCTCGAGGGACAGCCTCGAGGGAAAGCCACAGATCCCTTGATCCACGTGACAGGAAGCGTGACACTACTGCTGCAGCTCGGGAGGAAAGCGCACGTGCATGCCCCCACTCGAGACGAGGCCTGACTCCCCTGGGGAGACTCAGAAGCATCCCAAGATCCCTGGCAACACTGGAGAGGAATCCTCAGGTTCCGGCCCCGACTCCACACAAGGACTGAGGCCCCGGCATGGACGGGAGAGGAATCCCGAGAGGTCCCCTAGCAACTCGCATGGGGACTGGCCTTTCCTGAGGCCACCAGAGCAGGTCCCTGAGGTCCCCGTCGTAACTCGAGAAGACCTGCCGCAACTCGAGAAAATCCAGGAGGTTCTCCCCTCCAGGCGAGATGAGGCCCATTTCAGCTGAGGTGTCTCGAGGCGGATCACACCTCACCTCTGGAACTTCGAAAGGGTCCTTCACACCCTTGGTGCAAATCAAGAAGTTCCCCGACCTAGCCGTCTCCACTCGAGTGGAATCACGAGGGTCCCGCCCACATCCAGAGGAGCCCCGTTTCCGCCTCGTAGCTCGAGATGAGGGATCCTTTCCCTGCTTCGTCGGGAAAGAGTTCCCGGGGTTCCCGTCGAATCTCAAGAGGAGGCCCTCTCAACAGGAACGGCGAGAGGAACTCCAGGGTCGTGCCACCATTCCAAGAGTCCCCCAGATGTCTCAGTCCATTCCAGAGGAACCTCTTTTCACTTCACCGGCTCGTCTTTCACGCCGAGGATCGACTCACACCAAGGTGGCACGTGGCACAGCCCTGTGGGAAAGCCTCGTGGGAAAGCCTCGAGGGACAGCCTCGAGGGAAAGCCACAGATCCCTTGATCCACGTGACAGGAAGCGTGACACTACTGCTGCAGCTCGGGAGGAAAGCGCACGTGCATGCCCCCACTCGAGACGAGGGCTGACTCCCCTGGGGAGACTCAGAAGCACCCCAAGATCCATGGCAACACTGGAGAGGAATCCTCAGGTTCCGGCCCCGACTCCACACAAGGACTGAGGCCCCGGCATGGACGGGAGAGGAATCCCGAGAGGTCGCCTAGCAACTCGCATGGGGACTGGCCTTTCCTGAGGCCACCAGAGCGGGTCCCTGAGGTCCCCGTCGTAACTCGAGAAGACCTGCCGCAACTCGAGAAAATCCAGGAGGTTCTCCCCTCCAGGCGAGATGAGGCCCATTTCCGCTGAGGCGTCTCGAGGCTGATCACACCTCACCTCTGGAACTTCGAAAGGGTCCTTCACACCCTTGGTGCAAATCAAGAAGTTCCCCGACCTTGCCGTCTCCACTCGAGAGGAATCACGAGGGTCCCGCCCACATCCAGAGGAGCCCCGTTTCCGCCTCGTAGCTCGAGATGAGGGATCCTTTCCCTGCTTCGTCGGGAAAGAGTTCCCGGCGTTCCCGTCGCATCTCAAGAGGAGGCCCTCTCAACAGGAACGGCGAGAGGAACTCCAGGGTCGTGCCACCATTCCAAGAGTCCCCCAGATGTCTCAGTCCATTCCAGAGGAACCTCTTTTCCCTTCACCGGCTCGTCTTTCACGCCGAGGATCGACTCACACCAAGGTGGCACGTGGCACAGCCCTGTGGGAAAGCCTCGTGGGAAAGCCTCGAGGGACAGCCTCGAGGGAAAGCCACAGATCCCTTGATCCACGTGACAGGAAGCGTGACACTACTGCTGCAGCTCGGGAGGAAAGCGCACGTGCATGCCCCCACTCGAGACGAGGCCTGACTCCCCTGGGGAGACTCAGAAGCACCCCAAGATCCATGGCAACACTGGAGAGGAATCCTCAGGTTCCGGCCCCGACTCCACACAAGGACTGAGGCCCCGGCATGGACGGGAGAGGAATCCCGAGAGGTCCCCTAGCAACTCGCATGGGGACTGGCCTTTCCTGAGGCCACCAGAGCGGGTCCCTGAGGTCCCCGTCGTAACTCGAGAAGACCTGCCGCAACTCGAGAAAATCCAGGAGGTTCTCCCCTCCAGGCGAGATGAGGCCCATTTCTTCTGAGGCGTCTCGAGGCTGATCACACCTCACCTCTGGAACTTCGAAAGGGTCCTTCACACCCTTGGTGCAAATCAAGAAGTTCCCCGACCTAGCCGTCTCCACTCGAGAGGAATCACGAGGGTCCCGCCCACATCCAGAGGAGCCCCGTTTCCGCCTCGTAGCTCGAGATGAGGGATCCTTTCCCTGCTTCGTCGGGAAAGAGTTCCCGGCGTTCCCGTCGCATCTCAAGAGGAGGCCCTCTCAACAGGAACGGCGAGAGGAACTCCAGGGTCGTGCCACCATTCCAAGAGTCCCCCAGATGTCTCAGTCCATTCCAGAGGAACCTCTTTTCCCTTCACCGGCTCGTCTTTCACGCCGAGGATCGACTCACACCAAGGTGGCACGTGGCACAGCCCTGTGGGAAAGCTTCGTGGGAAAGCCTCGAGGCACAGCCTCGAGGGAAAGCCACAGATCCCTTGATCCACGTGACAGGAAGCGTGACACTACTGCTGCAGCTCGGGAGGAAAGCGCACGTGCATGCCCCCACTCGAGACGAGGCCTGACTCTCCTGGGGAGACTCAGAAGCACCCCAAGATCCATGGCAACACTGGAGAGGAATCCTCAGGTTCCGGCCCCGACTCCACACAAGGACTGAGGCCCCGGCATGGACGGGAGAGGAATCCCGAGAGGTCCCCTAGCAACTCTCATGGGGACTGGCCTTTCCTGAGGCCACCAGAGCGGGTCCCTGAGGTCCCCGTCCTAACTCGAGAAGACCTGCCGCAACTCGAGAAAATCCAGGAGGTTCTCCCCTCCAGGCGAGATGAGGCCCATTTCCGCTGAGGCGTCTCGAGGCTGATCACACCTCACCTCTGGAACTTCGAAAGGGTCCTTCACACCCTTGGTGCAAATCAAGAAGTTCCCCGACCTAGCCGTCTCCACTCGAGAGGAATCACGAGGGTCCCACCCACATCCAGAGGAGCCCCGTTTCCGCCTCATAGCTCGAGATGAGGGATCCTTTCCCTGCTTCGTCGGGAAAGAGTTCCCGGCGTTCCCGTCGCATCTCAAGAGGAGGCCCTCTCAACAGGAACGGCGAGAGGAACTCCAGGGTCGTGCCACCATTCCAAGAGTCCCCCAGATGTCTCAGTCCATTCCAGAGGAACCTCTTTTCCCTTCACCGGCTCGTCTTTCACGCCGAGGATCGACTCACACCAAGGTGGCACGTGGCACAGCCCTGTGGGAAAGCCTCGAGGGACAGCCTCGAGGGAAAGCCACAGATCCCTTGATCCACGTGACAGGAAGCGTGACACTAATGCTGCAGCTCGGGAGGAAAGCGCACGTGCATGCCCCCACTCGAGACGAGGCCTGACTCCCCTGGGGAGACTCAGAAGCACCCCAAGATCCATGGCAACACTGGAGAGGAATCCTCAGGTTCCGGCCCCGACTCCACACAAGGACTGAGGCCCCGGCATGGACGGGAGAGGAATCCCGAGAGGTCCCCTAGCAACTCGCATGGGGACTGGCCTTTCCTGAGGCCACCAGAGCGGGTCCCTGAGGTCCCCGTCGTAACTCGAGAAGACCTGCCGCAACTCGAGAAAATCCAGGAGGTTCTCCCCTCCAGGCGAGATGAGGCCCATTTCCGCTGAGGCGTCTCGAGGCTGATCACACCTCACCTCTGGAACTTCGAAAGGGTCCTTCACACCCTTGGTGCAAATCAAGAAGTTCCCCGACCTAGCCGTCTCCACTCGAGAGGAATCACGAGGGTCCCGCCCACATCCAGAGGAGCCCCGTTTTCGCCTCATAGCTCGAGATGAGGGATCCTTTCCCTGCTTCGTCGGGAAAGAGTTCCCGGCGTTCCCGTCGCATCTCAAGAGGAGGCCCTCTCAACAGGAACGGCGAGAGGAATTCCAGGGTCGTGCCACCATTCCAAGAGTCCCCCAGATGTCTCAGTCCATTCCAGAGGAACCTCTTTTCCCTTCACCGGCTCGTCTTTCACGCCGAGGATCGACTCACACCAAGGTGGCACGTGGCACAGCCCTGTGGGAAAGCCTCGTGGGAAAGCCTCGAGGGACAGCCTCGAGGGAAAGCCACAGATCCCTTGATCCACGTGACCGGAAGCGTGACACTACTGCTGCAGCTCGGGAGGAAAGCGCACGTGCATGCCCCCACTCGAGACGAGGCCTGACTCCCCTGGGGAGACTCAGAAGCACCCCAAGATCCATGGCAACACTGGAGAGGAATCCTCAGGTTCCGGCCCCGACTCCACACAAGGACTGAGGCCCCGGCATGGACGGGAGAGGAATCCCGAGAGGTCCCCTAGCAACTCGCATGGGAACTGGCCTTTCCTGAGGCCACCAGAGCGGGTCCCTGAGGTCCCCGTCGTAACTCGAGAAGACCTGCCGCAACTCGAGAAAATCCAGGAGGTTCTCCCCTCCAGGCGAGATGAGGCCCATTTCTTCTGAGGCGTCTCGAGGCTGATCACACCTCACCTCTGGAACTTCGAAAGGGTCCTTCACACCCTTGGTGCAAATCAAGAAGTTCCCCGACCTAGCCGTCTCCACTCGAGAGGAATCACGAGGGTCCCGCCCACATCCAGAGGAGCCCCGTTTCCGCCTCGTAGCTCGAGATGAGGGATCCTTTCCCTGCTTCGTCGGGAAAGAGTTCCCGGCGTTCCCGTCGCATCTCAAGAGGAGGCCCTCTCAACAGGAACGGCGAGAGGAACTCCAGGGTCGTGCCACCATACCCAGAGTACCCCAGATGTCTCAGTCCATTCCAGAGGAACCTCTTTTCCCTTCACCGGCTCGTCTTTCACGCCGAGGATCGACTCACACCAA
Source organism: Budorcas taxicolor (assembly GCF_023091745.1). Classification (NCBI taxonomy): domain Eukaryota; kingdom Metazoa; phylum Chordata; class Mammalia; order Artiodactyla; family Bovidae; genus Budorcas; species Budorcas taxicolor. The sequence continues at coordinate 165,026 of NW_026291546.1, forward strand.
GGTGGCACGTGGCACAGCCCTGTGGGAAAGCCTCGTGGGAAAGCCTCGAGGGACAGCCTCGAGGGAAAGCCACAGATCACTTGATCCACGTGACAGGAAGCGTGACACTACTGCTGCAGCTCGGGAGGAAAGCTCACGTGCATGCCCCCACTCGAGACGAGGCCTGACTCCCCTGGGGAGACTCAGAAGCACCCCAAGATCCATGGCAACACTGGAGAGGAATCCTCAGGTTCCGGCCCCGACTCCACACAAGGACTGAGGCCCCGGCATGGACGGGAGTGGAATCCCGAGAGGTCCCCTAGCAACTCGCATGGGGACTGGCCTTTCCTGAGGCCACCAGAGCGGGTCCCTGAGGTCCCCGTCGTAACTCGAGAAGACCTGCCGCAACTCGAGAAAATCCGGGAGGTTCTCCCCTCCAGGCGAGATGAGGCCCATTTCCGCTGAGGCGTCTCGAGGCTGATCACACCTCACCTCTGTAACGTCGAAAGGGTCCTTCACACCCTTGGTGCAAATCAAGAAGTTCCCCGACCTAGCCGTCTCCACTCGAGAGGAATCACGAGGGTCCCGCCCACATCCAGAGGAACCCCGTTTCCGCCTCATAGCTCGAGATGAGGGATCCTTTCCCTGCTTCGTCGGGAAAGAGTTCCCGGCGTTCCCGTCGCATCTCAAGAGGAGGCCCTCTCAACAGGAACGGCGAGAGGAACTCCAGGGTCGTGCCACCATTCCAAGAGTCCCCCAGATGTCTCAGTCCATTCCAGAGGAACCTCTTTTCCCTTCACCGGCTCGTCTTTCACGCCGAGGATCGACTCACACCAAGGTGGCACGTGGCACAGCCCTGTGGGAAAGCCTCGTGGGAAAGCCTCGAGGCACAGCCTCGAGGAAAAGCCACAGATCCCTTGATCCACGTGACAGGAAGCGTGACACTACTGCTGCAGCTCGGGAGGAAAGCGCACGTGCATGCCCCCACTCGAGACGAGGCCTGACTCTCCTGGGGAGACTCAGAAGCACCCCAAGATCCATGGCAACACTGGAGAGGAATCCTCAGGTTCCGGCCCCGACTCCACACAAGGACTGAGGCCCCGGCATGGACGGGAGAGGAATCCCGAGAGGTCCCCTAGCAACTCGCATGGGGACTGGCCTTTCCTGAGGCCACCAGAGCGGGTCCCTGAGGTCCCCGTCCTAACTCGAGAAGACCTGCCGCAACTCGAGAAAATCCAGGAGGTTCTCCCCTCCAGGCGAGATGAGGCCCATTTCCGCTGAGGCGTCTCGAGGCTGATCACACCTCACCTCTGGAACTTCGAAAGGGTCCTTCACACCCTTGGTGCAAATCAAGAAGTTCCCCGACCTAGCCGTCTCCACTCGAGAGGAATCACGAGGGTCCCACCCACATCCAGAGGTGCCCCGTTTCCGCCTCATAGCTCGAGATGAGGGATCCTTTCCCTGATTCGTCGGGAAAGAGTTCCCGGCGTTCCCGTCGCATCTCAAGAGGAGGCCCTCTCAACAGGAACGGCGAGAGGAACTCCAGGGTCGTGCCACCATTCCAAGAGTCCCCCAGATGTCTCAGTCCATTCCAGAGGAACCTCTTTTCCCTTCACCGGCTCGTCTTTCACGCCGAGGATCGACTCACACCAAGGTGGCACGTGGCACAGCCCTGTGGGAAAGACTCGAGGGACAGCCTCGAGGGAAAGCCACAGATCCCTTGATCCACGTGACAGGAAGCGTGACACTACTGCTGCAGCTCGGGAGGAAAGCACACGTGCATGCCCCCACTCGAGACGAGGCCTGACTCCCCTGGGGAGACTCAGAAGCACCCCAAGATCCATGGCAACACTGGAGAGGAATCCTCAGGTTCCGGCCCCGACTCCACACAAGGACTGAGGCCCCGGCATGGACGGGAGAGGAATCCCGAGAGGTCCCCTAGCAACTCGCATGGGGACTGGCCTTTCCTGAGGCCACCAGAGCGGGTCCCTGAGGTCCCCGTCGTAACTCGAGAAGACCTGCCGCAACTCGAGAAAATCCAGGAGGTTCTCCCCTCCAGGCGAGATGAGGCCCATTTCCGCTGAGGCGTCTCGAGGCTGATCACACCTCACCTCTGGAACTTCGAAAGGGTCCTTCACACCCTTGGTGCAAATCAAGAAGTTCCCCGACCTTGCCGTCTCCACTCGAGAGGAATCACGAGGGTCCCGCCCACATCCAGAGGAGCCACGTTTCCGCCTCGTAGCTCGAGATGAGGGATCCTTTCCCTGCTTCGTCGGGAAAGATTTCCCGGCCTTCCAGTCGCATCTCAAGAGGAGGCCCTCTCAACAGGAACGGCGAGAGGAACTCCAGGGTCGTGCCACCATTCCAAGAGTCCCCCAGATGTCTCAGTCCATTCCAGAGGAACCTCTTTTCCCTTCACCGGCTCGTCTTTCACGCCGAGGATCGACTCACACCAAGGTGGCACGTGGCACAGCCCTGTGGGAAAGCCTCGTGGGAAAGCCTCGAGGGACAGCCTCGAGGGAAAGCCACAGATCCCTTGATCCACGTGACAGGAAGCGTGACACTACTGCTGCAGCTCGGGAGGAAAGCGCACGTGCATGCCCCCACTCGAGACGAGGCCTGACTCCCCTGGGGAGACTCAGAAGCACCCCAAGATCCATGGCAACACTGGAGAGGAATCCTCAGGTTCCGGCCCCGACTCCACACAAGGACTGAGGCCCCGGCATGGACGGGAGAGGAATCCCGAGAGGTCCCCTAGCAACTCGCATGGGGACTGGCCTTTCCTGAGGCCACCAGAGCGGGTCCCTGAGGTCCCCGTCGTAACTCGAGAAGACCTGCCGCAACTCGAGAAAATCCAGGAGGTTCTCCCCTCCAGGCGAGATGAGGCCCATTTCCGCTGAGGCGTCTCGAGGCTGATCACACCTCACCTCTGGAACTTCGAAAGGGTCCTTCACACCCTTGGTGCAAATCAAGAAGTTCCCCGACCTAGCCGTCTCCACTCGAGAGGAATCACGAGGGTCCCGCCCACATCCAGAGGAGCCCCGTTTTCGCCTCATAGCTCGAGATGAGGGATCCTTTCCCTGCTTCGTCGGGAAAGAGTTCCCGGCGTTCCCGTCGCATCTCAAGAGGAGGCCCTCTCAACAGGAACGGCGAGAGGAATTCCAGGGTCCTGCCACCATTCCAAGAGTCCCCCAGATGTCTCAGTCCATTCCAGAGGAACCTCTTTTCCCTTCACCGGCTCGTCTTTCACGCCGAGGATCGACTCACACCAAGGTGGCACGTGGCACAGCCCTGTGGGAAAGCCTCGTGGGAAAGCCTCGAGGGACAGCCTCGAGGGAAAGCCACAGATCCCTTGATCCACGTGACCGGAAGCGTGACACTACTGCTGCAGCTCGGGAGGAAAGCGCACGTGCATGCCCCCACTCGAGACGAGGCCTGACTCCCCTGGGGAGACTCAGAAGCACCCCAAGATCCATGGCAACACTGGAGAGGAATCCTCAGGTTCCGGCCCCGACTCCACACAAGGACTGAGGCCCCGGCATGGACGGGAGAGGAATCCCGAGAGGTCCCCTAGCAACTCGCATGGGAACTGGCCTTTCCTGAGGCCACCAGAGCGGGTCCCTGAGGTCCCCGTCGTAACTCGAGAAGACCTGCCGCAACTCGAGAAAATCCAGGAGGTTCTCCCCTCCAGGCGAGATGAGGCCCATTTCTTCTGAGGCGTCTCGAGGCTGATCACACCTCACCTCTGGAACTTCGAAAGGGTCCTTCACACCCTTGGTGCAAATCAAGAAGTTCCCCGACCTAGCCGTCTCCACTCGAGAGGAATCACGAGGGTCCCGCCCACATCCAGAGGAGCCCCGTTTCCGCCTCGTAGCTCGAGATGAGGGATCCTTTCCCTGCTTCGTCGGGAAAGAGTTCCCGGCGTTCCCGTCGCATCTCAAGAGGAGGCCCTCTCAACAGGAACGGCGAGAGGAACTCCAGGGTCGTGCCACCATACCAAGAGTCCCCCAGATGTCTCAGTCCATTCCAGAGGAACCTCTTTTCCCTTCACCGGCTCGTCTTTCACGCCGAGGATCGACTCACACCAAGGTGGCACGTGGCACAGCCCTGTGGGAAAGCCTCGTGGGAAAGCCTCGAGGGACAGCCTCGAGGGAAAGCCACAGATCCCTTGATCCACGTGACAGGAAGCGTGACACTACTGCTGCAGCTCGGGAGGAAAGCTCACGTGCATGCCCCCACTCGAGACGAGGCCTGACTCCCCTGGGGAGACTCAGAAGCACCCCAAGATCCATGGCAACACTGGAGAGGAATCCTCAGGTTCCGGCCCCGACTCCACACAAGGACTGAGGCCCCGGCATGGACGGGAGTGGAATCCCGAGAGGTCCCCTAGCAACTCGCATGGGGACTGGCCTTTCCTGAGGCCACCAGAGCGGGTCCCTGAGGTCCCCGTCGTAACTCGAGAAGACCTGCCGCAACTCGAGAAAATCCGGGAGGTTCTCCCCTCCAGGCGAGATGAGGCCCATTTCCGCTGAGGCGTCTCGAGGCTGATCACACCTCACCTCTGTAACGTCGAAAGGGTCCTTCACACCCTTGGTGCAAATCAAGAAGTTCCCCGACCTAGCCGTCTCCACTCGAGAGGAATCACGAGGGTCCCGCCCACATCCAGAGGAACCCCGTTTCCGCCTCATAGCTCGAGATGAGGGATCCTTTCCCTGCTTCGTCGGGAAAGAGTTCCCGGCGTTCCCGTCGCATCTCAAGAGGAGGCCCTCTCAACAGGAACGGCGAGAGGAACTCCAGGGTCGTGCCACCATTCCAAGAGTCCCCCAGATGTCTCAGTCCATTCCAGAGGAACCTCTTTTCCCTTCACCGGCTCGTCTTTCACGCCGAGGATCGACTCACACCAAGGTGGCACGTGGCACAGCCCTGTGGGAAAGCCTCGTGGGAAAGCCTCGAGGCACAGCCTCGAGGAAAAGCCACAGATCCCTTGATCCACGTGACAGGAAGCGTGACACTACTGCTGCAGCTCGGGAGGAAAGCGCACGTGCATGCCCCCACTCGAGACGAGGCCTGACTCTCCTGGGGAGACTCAGAAGCACCCCCAAGATCCATGGCAACACTGGAGAGGAATCCTCAGGTTCCGGCCCCGACTCCACACAAGGACTGAGGCCCCGGCATGGACGGGAGAGGAATCCCGAGAGGTCCCCTAGCAACTCGCATGGGGACTGGCCTTTCCTGAGGCCACCAGAGCGGGTCCCTGAGGTCCCCGTCCTAACTCGAGAAGACCTGCCGCAACTCGAGAAAATCCAGGAGGTTCTCCCCTCCAGGCGAGATGAGGCCCATTTCCGCTGAGGCGTCTCGAGGCTGATCACACCTCACCTCTGGAACTTCGAAAGGGTCCTTCACACCCTTGGTGCAAATCAAGAAGTTCCCCGACCTAGCCGTCTCCACTCGAGAGGAATCACGAGGGTCCCACCCACATCCAGAGGTGCCCCGTTTCCGCCTCATAGCTCGAGATGAGGGATCCTTTCCCTGATTCGTCGGGAAAGAGTTCCCGGCGTTCCCGTCGCATCTCAAGAGGAGGCCCTCTCAACAGGAACGGCGAGAGGAACTCCAGGGTCGTGCCACCATTCCAAGAGTCCCCCAGATGTCTCAGTCCATTCCAGAGGAACCTCTTTTCCCTTCACCGGCTCGTCTTTCACGCCGAGGATCGACTCACACCAAGGTGGCACGTGGCACAGCCCTGTGGGAAAGACTCGAGGGACAGCCTCGAGGGAAAGCCACAGATCCCTTGATCCACGTGACAGGAAGCGTGACACTACTGCTGCAGCTCGGGAGGAAAGCACACGTGCATGCCCCCACTCGAGACGAGGCCTGACTCCCCTGGGGAGACTCAGAAGCACCCCAAGATCCATGGCAACACTGGAGAGGAATCCTCAGGTTCCGGCCCCGACTCCACACAAGGACTGAGGCCCCGGCATGGACGGGAGAGGAATCCCGAGAGGTCCCCTAGCAACTCGCATGGGGACTGGCCTTTCCTGAGGCCACCAGAGCGGGTCCCTGAGGTCCCCGTCGTAACTCGAGAAGACCTGCCGCAACTCGAGAAAATCCAGGAGGTTCTCCCCTCCAGGCGAGATGAGGCCCATTTCCGCTGAGGCGTCTCGAGGCTGATCACACCTCACCTCTGGAACTTCGAAAGGGTCCTTCACACCCTTGGTGCAAATCAAGAAGTTCCCCGACATACCCGTCTCCACTCGAGAGGAATCACGAGGGTCCCGCCCACATCCAGAGGAGCCACGTTTCCGCCTCGTAGCTCGAGATGAGGGATCCTTTCCCTGCTTCGTCGGGAAAGATTTCCCGGCCTTCCAGTCGCATCTCAAGAGGAGGCCCTCTCAACAGGAACGGCGAGAGGAACTCCAGGGTCGTGCCACCATTCCAAGAGTCCCCCAGATGTCTCAGTCCATTCCAGAGGAACCTCTTTTCCCTTCACCGGCTCGTCTTTCACGCCGAGGATCGACTCACACCAAGGTGGCACGTGGCACAGCCCTGTGGGAAAGCCTCGTGGGAAAGCCTCGAGGGACAGCCTCGAGGGAAAGCCACAGATCCCTTGATCCACGTGACAGGAAGCGTGACACTACTGCTGCAGCTCGGGAGGAAAGCGCACGTGCATGCCCCCACTCGAGACGAGGCCTGACTCCCCTGGGGAGACTCAGAAGCACCCCAAGATCCATGGCAACACTGGAGAGGAATCCTCAGGTTCCGGCCCCGACTCCACACAAGGACTGAGGCCCCGGCATGGACGGGAGAGGAATCCCGAGAGGTCCCCTAGCAACTCGCATGGGGACTGGCCTTTCCTGAGGCCACCAGAGCGGGTCCCTGAGGTCCCCGTCGTAACTCGAGAAGACCTGCCGCAACTCGAGAAAATCCAGGAGGTTCTCCCCTCCAGGCGAGATGAGGCCCATTTCTTCTGAGGCGTCTCGAGGCTGATCACACCTCACCTCTGGAACTTCGAAAGGGTCCTTCACACCCTTGGTGCAAATCAAGAAGTTCCCCGACCTAGCCGTCTCCACTCGAGAGGAATCACGAGGGTCCCGCCCACATCCAGAGGAGCCCCGTTTCCGCCTCGTAGCTCGAGATGAGGGATCCTTTCCCTGCTTCATCGGGAAAGAGTTCCCGGCGTTCCCGTCGCATCTCAAGAGGAGGCCCTCTCAACAGGAACGGCGAGAGGAACTCCAGGGTCGTGCCACCATTCCAAGAGTCCCCCAGATGTCTCAGTCCATTCCAGAGGAACCTCTTTTCCCTTCACCGGCTCGTCTTTCACGCCGAGGATCGACTCACACCAAGGTGGCACGTGGCACAGCCCTGTGGGAAAGCCTCGTTGGAAAGCCTCGAGGGACAGCTTCGAGGGAAAGCCACAGATCCCTTGATCCACGTGACAGGAAGAGTGACACTACTGCTGCAGCTCGGGAGGAAAGCGCACGTGCATGCCCCCACTCGAGACGAGGCCTGACTCCCCTGGGGAGACTCAGAAGCACCCCAAGATCCATGGCAACACTGGAGAGGAATCCTCAGGTTCCGGCCCCGACTCCACACAAGGACTGAGGCCCCGGCATGGACGGGAGTGGAATCCCGAGAGGTCCCGTAGCAACTCGCATGGGGACTGGCCTTTCCTGAGGCCACCAGAGCGGGTCCCTGAGGTCCCCGTCGTAACTCGAGAAGACCTGCCGCCACTCGAGAAAATCCAGGAGGTTCTCCCCTCCAGGCGAGATGAGGCCCATTTCCGCTGAGGCGTCTCGAGGCTGATCACACCTCACCTCTGGAACTTCGAAAGGGTCCTTCACACCCTTGGTGCAAATCAAGAAGTTCCCCGACCTAGCCGTCTCCACTCGAGAAGAATCACGAGGGTCCCGCCCACATCCAGAGGAGCCCCGTTTCCGCCTCATAGCTCGAGATGAGGGATCCTTTCCCTGCTTCGTCGGGAAAGAGTTCCCGGCGTTCCCGTCGCATCTCAAGAGGAGGCCCTCTCAACAGGAACGGCGAGAGGAATTCCAGGGTCGTGCCACCATTCCAAGAGTCCCCCAGATGTCTCAGTCCATTCCAGAGGAACCTCTTTTCCCTTCACCGGCTCGTCTTTCACGCCGAGGATCGACCCACACCAAGGTGGCACGTGGCACAGCCCTGTGGGAAAGCCTCGTGGGAAAGCCTCGAGGCACAGCCTCGAGGGAAAGCCACAGATCCCTTGATCCACGTGACAGGAAGCGTGACACTACTGCTGCAGCTCGGGAGGAAAGCGCACGTGCATGCCCCCACTCGAGACGAGGCCTGACTCTCCTGGGGAGACTCAGAAGCACCCCAAGATCCATGGCAACACTGGAGAGGAATCCTCAGGTTCCGGCCCCGACTCCACACAAGGACTGAGGCCCCGGCATGGACGGGAGAGGAATCCCGAGAGGTCCCCTAGCAACTCTCATGGGGACTGGCCTTTCCTGAGGCCACCAGAGCGGGTCCCTGAGGTCCCCGTCGTAACTCGAGAAGACCTGCCGCAACTCGAGAAAATCCAGGAGGTTCTCCCCTCCAGGCGAGATGAGGCCCATTTCCGCTGAGGCGTCTCGAGGCTGATCACACCTCACCTCTGGAACTTCGAAAGGGTCCTTCACACCCTTGGTGCAAATCAAGAAGTTCCCCGACCTAGCCGTCTCCACTCGAGAGGAATCACGAGGGTCCCACCCACATCCAGAGGAGCCCCCGTTTCCGCCTCATAGCTCGAGATGAGGGATCCTTTCCCTGCTTCGTCGGGAAAGAGTTCCCGGCGTTCCCGTCGCATCTCAAGAGGAGGCCCTCTCAACAGGAACGGCGAGAGGAACTCCAGGGTCGTGCCACCATTCCAAGAGTCCCCCAGATGTCTCAGTCCATTCCAGAGGAACCTCTTTTCCCTTCACCGGCTCGTCTTTCACGCCGAGGATCGACTCACACCAAGGTGGCACGTGGCACAGCCCTGTGGGAAAGCCTCGAGGGACAGCCTCGAGGGAAAGCCACAGATCCCTTGATCCACGTGACAGGAAGCGTGACACTACTGCTGCAGCTCGGGAGGAAAGCGCACGTGCATGCCCCCACTCGAGACGAGGCCTGACTCCCCTGGGGAGACTCAGAAGCACCCCAAGATCCATGGCAACACTGGAGAGGAATCCTCAGGTTCCGGCCCCGACTCCACACAAGGACTGAGGCCCCGGCATGGACGGGAGAGGAATCCGGAGAGGTCCCCTAGCAACTCGCATGGGGACTGGCCTTTCCTGAGGGCACCAGAGCGGGTCCCTGAGGTCCCCGTCGTAACTCGAGAAGACCTGCCGCAACTCGAGAAAATCCAGGAGGTTCTCCTCTCCAGGCGAGATGAGGCCCATTTCCGCTGAGGCGTCTCGAGGCTGATCACACCTCACCTCTGGAACTTCGAAAGGCTCCTTCACACCCTTGGTGCAAATCAAGAAGTTCCCCGACCTAGCCGTCTCCACTCGAGAGGAATCACGAGGGTCCCGCCCACATCCAGAGGAGCCCCGTTTCCGCCTCGTAGCTCGAGATGAGGGATCCTTTCCCTGCTTCGTCGGGAAAGAGTTCCCGGCGTTCCCTTCGCATCTCAAGAGGAGGCCCTCTCAACAGGAACGGCGAGAGGAACTCCAGGGTCGTGCCACCATTCCAAGAGTCCCCCAGATGTCTCAGTCCATTCCAGAGGAACCTCTTTTCCCTTCACCGGCTCGTCTTTCACGCCGAGGATCGACTCACACCAAGGTGGCACGTGGCACAGCCCTGTGGGAAAGCCTCGTGGGAAAGCCTCAAGGGACAGCCTCGAGGGAAAGCCACAGATCCCTTGATCCACGTGACAGGAAGCGTGACACTACTGCTGCAGCTCGGGAGGAAAGCGCACGTGCATGCCCCCACTCGAGACGAGGCCTGACTCCCCTGGGGAGACTCAGAAGCATCCCAAGATCCCTGGCAACACTGGAGAGGAATCCTCAGGTTCCGGCCCCGACTCCACACAAGGACTGAGGCCCCGGCATGGACGGGAGAGGAATCCCGAGAGGTCCCCTAGCAACTCGCATGGGGACTGGCCTTTCCTGAAGCCAGCAGAGCAGGTCCCTGAGGTCCCCGTCGTAACTCGAGAAGACCTGCCGCAACTCGAGAAAATCCAGGAGGTTCTCCCCTCCAGGCGAGATGAGGCCCATTTCCGCTGAGGCGTCTCGAGGCTGATCACACCTCACCTCTGGAAATTCGAAAGGGTCCTTCACACCCTTGGTGCAAATCAAGAAGTTCCCCGACCTAGCCGTCTCCACTCGAGTGGAATCACGAGGGTCCCGCCCACATCCAGAGGAGCCCCGTTTCCGCCTCGTAGCTCGAGATGAGGGATCCTTTCCCTGCTTCGTCGGGAAAGAGTTCCCGGGGTTCCCGTCGAATCTCAAGAGGAGGCCCTCTCAACAGGAACGGCGAGAGGAACTCCAGGGTCGTGCCACCATTCCAAGAGTCCCCCAGATGTCTCAGTCCATTCCAGAGGAACCTCTTTTCCCTTCACCGGCTCATCTTTCACGCCGAGGATCGACTCACACCAAGGTGGCACGTGGCACAGCCCTGTGGGAAAGCCTCGTGGGAAAGCCTCGAGGGACAGCCTCGAGGGAAAGCCACAGATCCCTTGATCCACGTGACAGGAAGCGTGACACTACTGCTGCAGCTCGGGAGGAAAGCGCACGTGCATTCCCCCAATCGAGACGAGGCCTGACTCCCCTGGGGAGACTCAGAAGCACCCCAAGATCCATGGCAACACTGGAGAGGAATCCTCAGGTTCCGGCCCCGACTCCACACAAGGACTGAGGCCCCGGCATGGACGGGAGAGGAATCCCGAGAGGTCCCCTAGCAACTCGCATGGGGACTGGCCTTTCCTGAGGCCACCAGAGCGGGTCCCTGAGGTCCCCGTCGTAACTCGAGAACACCTGCCGCAACTCGAGAAAATCCAGGAGGTTCTCCCCTCCAGGCGAGATGAGGCCCATTTCTGCTGAGGCGTCTCGAGGCTGATCACACCTCACCTCTGGAACTTCGAAAGGCTCCTTCACACCCTTGGTGCAAATCAAGAAGTTCCCCGACATACCCGTCTCCATTCGAGAGGAATCACGAGGGTCCCGCCCACATCCAGAGGAGCCCCGTTTCCGCCTCGTAGCTCGAGATGAGGGATCCTTTCCCTGCTTCGTCGGGAAAGAGTTCCCGGCCTTCCCGTCGCATCTCAAGAGGAGGCCCTCTCAACAGGAACGGCGAGAGGAACTCCAGGGTCGTGCCACCATTCCAAGAGTCCCCCAGATGTCTCAGTCCATTCCAGAGGAACCTCTTTTCCCTTCACCGGCTCGTCTTTCACGCCGAGGATCGACTCACACCAAGGTGGCACGTGGCACAGCCCTGTGGGAAAGCCTCGTGGGAAAGCCTCGAGGGACAGCCTCGAGGGAAAGCCACAGATCCCTTGATCCACGTGACAGGAAGCGTGACACTACTGCTGCAGCTCGGGAGGAAAGCGCACGTGCATGCCCCCACTCGAGACGAGGCCTGACTCCCCTGGGGAGACTCAGAAGCACCCGAAGATCCATGGCAACACTGGAGAGGAATCCGCAGGTTCCGGCCCCGACTCCACACAAGGACTGAGGCCCCGGCATGGACGGGAGAGGAATCCCGAGAGGTCCCCTAGCAACTCGCATGGGGACTGGCCTTTCCTGAGGCCACCAGAGCGGGTCCCTGAGGTCCCCGTCGTCACTCGAGAAGACCTGCCGCAACTCGAGAAAATCCAGGAGGTTCTCCCCTCCAGGCGAGATGAGGCCCATTTCCGCTGAGGCGTCTCGAGGCTGATCACACCTCACCTCTGGAACTTCGAAAGGGTCCTTCACACCCTTGGTGCAAATCAAGAAGTTCCCCGACCTAGCCGTCTCCACTCGAGAGGAATCACGAGGGTCCCGCCCACATCCAGAGGAGCCCCGTTTCCACCTCGTAGCTCGAGATGAGGGATCCTTTCCCTGCTTCGTCGGGAAAGAGTTCCCGGCGTTCCCGTCGCATCTCAAGAGGAGGCCCTCTCAACAGGAACGGCGAGAGGAACTCCAGGGTCGTGCCACCATTCCAAGAGTCCCCCAGATGTCTCAGTCCATTCCAGAGGAACCACTTTTCCCTTCACCGGCTCGTCTTTCACGCCGAAGATCGACTCACACCAAGGTGGCACGTGGCACAGCCCTGTGGGAAAGCCTCGTGGGAAAGCCTCGAGGGACAGCCTCGAGGGAAAGCCACAGATCCCTTGATCCACGTGACAGGAAGCGTGACACTACTGCTGCAGCTCGGGAGGAAAGCTCACGTGCATGCCCCCACTCGAGACGAGGCCTGACTCCCCTGGGGAGACTCAGAAGCACCCCAAGATCCATGGCAACACTGGAGAGGAATCCTCAGGTTCCGGCCCCGACTCCACACAAGGACTGAGGCCCCGGCATGGACGGGAGAGGAATCCCGAGAGGTCCCCTAGCAACTCGCATGGGGACTGGCCTTTCCTGAGGCCACCAGAGCGGGTCCCTGAGGTCCCCGTCGTAACTCGAGAAGACCTGCCGCAACTCGAGAAAATCCAGGAGGTTCTCCCCTCCAGGCGAGATGAGGCCCATTTCCGCTGAGGCGTCTCGAGGCTGATCACACCTCACCTCTGGAACTTCGAAAGGGTCCTTCACACCCTTGGTGCAAATCAAGAAGTTCCCCGACCTAGCCGTCTCCACTCGAGAGGAATCACGAGGGTCCCGCCCACATCCAGAGGAGCCCCGTTTCCGCCTCGTAGCTTGAGATGAGGGATCCTTTCCCTGCTTCGTCGGGAAAGAGTTCCCGGCGTTCCCGTCGCATCTCAAGAGGAGGCCCTCTCAACAGGAACGGCGAGAGGAACTCCAGGGTCGTGCCACCATTCCAAGAGTCCCCCAGATGTCTCAGTCCATTCCAGAGGAACCTCTTTTCCCTTCACCGGCTCGTCTTTCACGCCGAGGATCGACTCACACCAAGGTGGCACGTGGCACAGCCCTGTGGGAAAGCCTCGTGGGAAAGCCTCGAGGGAAAGCCACAGATCCCTTGATCCACGTGACAGGAAGCGTGACACTACTGCTGCAGCACGGGAGGAAAGCGCACGTGCATGCCCCCACTCGAGACGAGGCCTGACTCCCCTCGGGAGACTCAGAAGCACCCCAAGATCCATGGCAACAATGGAGAGGAATTCTCAGGTTCCGGCCCCGACTCCACACAAGGACTTAGGCCCCGGCATGGACGGGAGAGGAATCCCGAGAGGTCCCCTAGCAACTCGCATGGGGACTGGCCTTTCCTGAGGCCACCAGAGCGGGTCCCTGAGGTCCCCGTCGTAACTCGAGAAGACCTGCCGCAACTCGAGAAAATCCAGGAAGTTCTCCCCTCCAGGCGAGATGAGGCCCATTTCCGCTGAGGCGTCTCGAGGCTGATCACAACTCCCCTCTGGAACTTCGAAAGGGTCCTTCACACCCTTGGTGCAAATCAAGAAGTTCCCCGACATACCCGTCTCCACTTGAGAGGAATCACGAGGGTCCCGCCCACATCCAGAGGAGCCCCGTTTCCGCCTCGTAGCTCGAGATGAGGGATCCTTTCCCTGCTTCGTCGGGAAAGAGTTCCCGGCGTTCCCGTCGCATCTCAAGAGGAGGCCCTCTCAACAGGAACGGCGAGAGGAACTCCAGGGTCGTGCCACCATTCCAAGAGTCCCCCAGATGTCTCAGTCCATTCCAGAGGAACCTCTTTTCCCTTCACCGGCTCGTCTTTCACGCCGAGGATCGACTCACACCAAGGTGGCACGTGGCACAGCCCTGTGGGAAAGCCTCGAGGGACAGCCTCGAGGGAAAGCCACAGATCCCTTGATCCACGTGACAGGAAGCGTGACACTACTGCTGCAGCTCGGGAGGAAAGCGCACGTGCATGCCCCCACTCGAGACGAGGCCTGACTCCCCTGGGGAGACTCAGAAGCACCCCAAGATCCATGGCAACACTGGAGAGGAATCCTCAGGTTCCGGGCCCGACTCCACACAAGGACTGAGGCCCCGGCATGGACGGGAGAGGAATCCCGAGAGGTCCCCTAGCAACTCGCATGGGGACTGGCCTTTCCTGAGGCCACCAGAGCAGGTCCCTGAGGTCCCCGTCGTAACTCGAGAAGACCTGCCGCAACTCTAGAAAATCCAGGAGGTTCTCCCCTCCAGGCGAGATGAGGCCCATTTCCGCTGAGGCGTCTCGAGGCTGATCACACCTCACCTCTGGAACTTCGAAAGGCTCCTTCACACCCTTGGTGCAAATCAAGAAGTTCCCCGACCTAGCCGTCTCCACTCGAGAGGAATCACGAGGGTCCCGCCCACATCCAGAGGAGCCCCGTTTCCGCCTCGTAGCTCGAGATGAGGGATCCTTTCCCTGCTTCTTCGGGAAAGAGTTCCCGGCGTTCCCGTCGCATCTCAAGAGGAGGCCCTCTCAACAGGAACGGCGAGAGGAACTCCAGGGTCGTGCCACCATTCCAAGAGTCCCCCAGATGTCTCAGTCCATTCCAGAGGAACCTCTTTTCCCTTCACCGGCTCGTCTTTCACGCCGAGGATCGACTCACACCAAGGTGGCACGTGGCACAGCCCTGTGGGAAAGCCTCGTGGGAAAGCCTCGAGGGACAGCCTCGAGGGAAAGCCACAGATCCCTTGATCCACGTGACAGGAAGCGTGACACTACTGCTGCAGCTCGGGAGGAAAGCACACGTGCATGCCCCCACTCGAGACGAGGCCTGACTCCCCTGGGGAGACTCAGAAGCACCCCAAGATCCATGGCAACACTGGAGAGGAATCCTCAGGTTCCGGCCCCGACTCCACACAAGGACTGAGGCCCCGGCATGGACGGGAGAGGAATCCCGAGAGGTCCCCTAGCAACTCGCATGGGGACTGGCCTTTCCTGAGGCCACCAGAGCGGGTCCCTGAGGTCCCCGTCGTAACTCGAGAAGACCTGCCGCAACTCGAGAAAATCCAGGAGGTTCTCCCCTCCAGGCGAGATGAGGCCCATTTCCGCTGAGGCGTCACGAGGCTGATCACACCTCACCTCTGGAACTTCGAAAGGGTCCTTCACACCCTTGGTGCAAATCAAGAAGTTCCCCGACCTAGCCGTCTCCACTCGAGAGGAATCACGAGGGTCCCGCCCACATCCAGAGGAGCCCCGTTTCCGCCTCGTAGCTTGAGATGAGGGATCCTTTCCCTGCTTCGTCGGGAAAGAGTTCCCGGCGTTCCCGTCGCATCTCAAGAGGAGGCCCTCTCAACAGGAACGGCGAGAGGAACTCCAGGGTCGTGCCACCATTCCAAGAGTCCCCCAGATGTCTCAGTCCATTCCAGAGGAACCTCTTTTCCCTTCACCGGCTCGTCTTTCACGCCGAGGATCGACTCACACCAAGGTGGCACGTGGCACAGCCCTGTGGGAAAGCCTCGTGGGAAAGCCTCGAGGGACAGCCTCGAGGGAAAGCCACAGATCCCTTGATCCACGTGACAGGAAGCGTGACACTACTGCTGCAGCTCGGGAGGAAAGCGCACGTGCATGCCCCCACTCGAGACGAGGCCTGACTCCCCTGGGGAGACTCAGAAGCACCCCAAGATCCATGGCAACAATGGAGAGGAATTCTCAGGTTCCGGCCCCGACTCCACACAAGGACTTAGGCCCCGGCATGGACGGGAGAGGAATCCCGAGAGGTCCCCTAGCAACTCGCATGGGGACTGGCCTTTCCTGAGGCCACCAGAGCGGGTCCCTGAGGTCCCCGTCGTAACTCGAGAAGACCTGCCGCAACTCGAGAAAATCCAGGAAGTTCTCCCCTCCAGGCGAGATGAGGCCCATTTCCGCTGAGGCGTCTCGAGGCTGATCACAACTCCCCTCTGGAACTTCGAAAGGGTCCTTCACACCCTTGGTGCAAATCAAGAAGTTCCCCGACATACCCGTCTCCACTTGAGAGGAATCACGAGGGTCCCGCCCACATCCAGAGGAGCCCCGTTTCCGCCTCGTAGCTCGAGATGAGGGATCCTTTCCCTGCTTCGTCGGGAAAGAGTTCCCGGCGTTCCCGTCGCATCTCAAGAGGAGGCCCTCTCAACAGGAACGGCGAGAGGAACTCCAGGGTCGTGCCACCATTCCAAGAGTCCCCCAGATGTCTCAGTCCATCCCAGAGGAACCTCTTTTCCCTTCACCGGCTCGTCTTTCACGCCGAGGATCGACTCACACCAAGGTGGCACGTGGCACAGCCCTGTGGGAAAGCCTCGAGGGACAGCCTCGAGGGAAAGCCACAGATCCCTTGATCCACGTGACAGGAAGCGTGACACTACTGCTGCAGCTCGGGAGGAAAGCGCACGTGCATGCCCCCACTCGAGACGAGGCCTGACTCCCCTGGGGAGACTCAGAAGCACCCCAAGATCCATGGCAACACTGGAGAGGAATCCTCAAGTTCCGGGCCCGACTCCACACAAGGACTGAGGCCCCGGCATGGACGGGAGAGGAATCCCGAGAGGTCCCCTAGCAACTCGCATGGGGACTGGCCTTTCCTGAGGCCACCAGAGCGGGTCCCTGAGGTCCCCGTCGTAACTCGAGAAGACCTGCCGCAACTCGAGAAAATCCAGGAGGTTCTCCCCTCCAGGCGAGATGAGGCCCATTTCCGCTGAGGCGTCTCGAGGCTGATCACACCTCACCTCTGGAACTTCGAAAGGCTCCTTCACACCCTTGGTGCAAATCAAGAAGTTCCCCGACATACCCGTCTCCACTCGAGAGGAATCACGAGGGTCCGCCCACATCCAGAGGAGCCCCGTTTCCGCCTCGTAGCTCGAGATGAGGGATCCTTTCCCTGCTTCGTCGGGAAAGAGTTCCCGGCGTTCCCGTCGCATCTCAAGAGGAGGCCCTCTCAACAGGAACGGCGAGAGGAACTCCAGGGTCGTGCCACCATTCCAAGAGTCCCCCAGATGTCTCAGTCCATTCCAGAGGAACCTCTTTTCCCTTCACCGGCTCGTCTTTCACGCCGAGGATCGACTCACACCAAGGTGGCACGTGGCACAGCCCTGTGGGAAAGCCTCGTGGGAAAGCCTCGAGGGACAGCCTCGAGGGAAAGCCACAGATCCCTTGATCCACGTGACAGGAAGCGTGACACTACTGCTGCAGCTCGGGAGGAAAGCGCACGTGCATGCCCCCACTCGAGACGAGGCCTGACTCCCCTGGGGAGACTCAGAAGCACCCCAAGATCCATGGCAACACTGGAGAGGAATCCTCAGGTTCCGGCCCCGACTCCACACAAGGACTGAGGCCCCGGCATGGACGGGAGAGGAATCCCGAGAGGTCCCCTAGCAACTCGCATGGGGACTGGCCTTTCCTGAGGCCACCAGAGCGGGTCCCTGAGGTCCCCGTCGTAACTCGAGAAGACCTGCCGCAACTCGAGAAAATCCAGGAGGTTCTCCCCTCCAGGCGAGATGAGGCCCATTTCCGCTGAGGCGTCTCGAGGCTGATCACACCTCACCTCTGGAACTTCGAAAGGGTCCTTCACACCCTTGGTGCAAATCAAGAAGTTCCCCGACCTAGCCGTCTCCACTCGAGAGGAATCACGAGGGTCCCACCCACATCCAGAGGAGCCCCGTTTCCGCCTCGTAGCTCGAGATGAGGGATCCTTTCCCTGCTTCGTCGGGAAAGAGTTCCCGGCGTTCCCGTCGCATCTCAAGAGGAGGCCCTCTCAACAGGAACGGCGAGAGGAACTCCAGGGTCGTGCCACCATTCCAAGAGTCCCCCAGATGTCTCAGTCCATTCCAGAGGAACCTCTTTTCCCTTCACCGGCTCGTCTTTCACGCCGAGGATCGACTCACACCAAGGTGGCACGTGGCACAGCCCTGTGGGAAAGCCTCGTGGGAAAGCCTCGAGGGACAGCCTCGAGGGAAAGCCACAGATCCCTTGATCCACGTGACAGGAAGCGTGACACTACTGCTGCAGCTCGGGAGGAAAGCGCACGTGCATGCCCCCACTCGAGACGAGGCCTGACTCCCCTGGGGAGACTCAGAAGCACCCCAAGATCCATGGCAACAATGGAGAGGAATTCTCAGGTTCCGGCCCCGACTCCACACAAGGACTTAGGCCCCGGCATGGACGGGAGAGGAATCCCGAGAGGTCCCATAGCAACTCGCATGGGGACTGGCCTTTCCTGAGGCCACCAGAGCGGGTCCCTGAGGTCCCCGTCGTAACTCGAGAAGACCTGCCGCAACTCGAGAAAATCCAGGAAGTTCTCCCCTCCAGGCGAGATGAGGCCCATTTCCGCTGAGGCGTCTCGAGGCTGATCACAACTCCCCTCTGGAACTTTGAAAGGGTCCTTCACACCCTTGGTGCAAATCAAGAAGTTCCCCGACATACCCGTCTCCACTTGAGAGGAATCACGAGGGTCCCGCCCACATCCAGAGGAGCCCCGTTTCCGCCTCGTAGCTCGAGATGAGGGATCCTTTCCCTGCTTCGTCGGGAAAGAGTTCCCGGCGTTCCCGTCGCATCTCAAGAGGAGGCCCTCTCAACAGGAACGGCGAGAGGAACTCCAGGGTCGTGCCACCATTCCAAGAGTCCCCCAGATGTCTCAGTCCATTCCAGAGGAACCTCTTTTCCCTTCACCGGCTCGTCTTTCACGCCGAGGATCGACTCACACCAAGGTGGCACGTGGCACAGCCCTGTGGGAAAGCCTCGTGGGAAAGCCTCGAGGGACAGCCTCGAGGGAAAGCCACAGATCCCTTGATCCACGTGACAGGAAGCGTGACACTACTGCTGCAGCTCGGGAGGAAAGCGCACGTGCATGCCCCCACTCGAGACGAGGCCTGACTCCCCTGGGGAGACTCAGAAGCACCCCAAGATCCATGGCAACACTGGAGAGGAATCCTCAAGTTCCGGGCCCGACTCCACACAAGGACTGAGGCCCCGGCATGGACGGGAGAGGAATCCCGAGAGGTCCCCTAGCAACTCGCATGGGGACTGGCCTTTCCTGAGGCCACCAGAGCGGGTCCCTGAGGTCCCCGTCGTAACTCGAGAAGACCTGCCGCAACTCGAGAAAATCCAGGAGGTTCTCCCCTCCAGGCGAGATGAGGCCCATTTCCGCTGAGGCGTCTCGAGGCTGATCACACCTCACCTCTGGAACTTCGAAAGGCTCCTTCACACCCTTGGTGCAAATCAAGAAGTTCCCCGACATACCCGTCTCCACTCGAGAGGAATCACGAGGGTCCGCCCACATCCAGAGGAGCCCCGTTTCCGCCTCGTAGCTCGAGATGAGGGATCCTTTCCCTGCTTCGTCGGGAAAGAGTTCCCGGCGTTCTCGTCGCATCTCAAGAGGAGGCCCTCTCAACAGGAACGGCGAGAGGAACTCCAGGGTCGTGCCACCATTCCAAGAGTCCCCCAGATGTCTCAGTCCATTCCAGAGGAACCTCTTTTCCCTTCACCGGCTCGTCTTTCACGCCGAGGATCGACTCACACCAAGGTGGCACGTGGCACAGCCCTGTGGGAAAGCCTCGTGGGAAAGCCTCGAGGGACAGCCTCGAGGGAAAGCCACAGATCCCTTGATCCACGTGACAGGAAGCGTGACACTACTGCTGCAGCTCGGGAGGAAAGCGCACGTGCATGCCCCCACTCGAGACGAGGCCTGACTCCCCTGGGGAGACTCAGAAGCACCCCAAGATCCATGGCAACACTGGAGAGGAATCCTCAGGTTCCGGCCCCGACTCCACACAAGGACTGAGGCCCCGGCATGGACGGGAGAGGAATCCCGAGAGGTCCCCTAGCAACTCGCATGGGGACTGGCCTTTCCTGAGGCCACCAGAGCGGGTCCCTGAGGTCCCCGTCGTAACTCGAGAAGACCTGCCGCAACTCGAGAAAATCCAGGAGGTTCTCCCCTCCAGGCGAGATGAGGCCCATTTCCGCTGAGGCGTCTCGAGGCTGATCACACCTCACCTCTGGAACTTCGAAAGGGTCCTTCACACCCTTGGTGCAAATCAAGAAGTTCCCCGACATACCCGTCTCCACTTGAGAGGAATCACGAGGGTCCCGCCCACATCCAGAGGAGCCCCGTTTCCGCCTCGTAGCTCGAGATGAGGGATCCTTTCCCTGCTTCGTCGGGAAAGAGTTCCCGGCGTTCCCGTCGCATCTCAAGAGGAGGCCCTCTCAACAGGAACGGCGAGAGGAACTCCAGGGTCGTGCCACCATTCCAAGAGTCCCCCAGATGTCTCAGTCCATTCCAGAGGAACCTCTTTTCCCTTCACCGGCTCGTCTTTCACGCCGAGGATCGACTCACACCAAGGTGGCACGTGGCACAGCCCTGTGGGAAAGCCTCGAGGGACAGCCTCGAGGGAAAGCCACAGATCCCTTGATCCACGTGACAGGAAGCGTGACACTACTGCTGCAGCTCGGGAGGAAAGCGCACGTGCATGCCCCCACTCGAGACGAGGCCTGACTCCCCTGGGGAGACTCAGAAGCACCCCAAGATCCATGGCAACACTGGAGAGGAATCCTCAGGTTCCGGGCCCGACTCCACACAAGGACTGAGGCCCCGGCATGGACGGGAGAGGAATCCCGAGAGGTCCCCTAGCAACTCGCATGGGGACTGGCCTTTCCTGAGGCCACCAGAGCGGGTCCCTGAGGTCCCAGTCGTAACTCGAGAAGACCTGCCGCAACTCGAGAAAATCCAGGAGGTTCTCCCCTCCAGGCGAGATGAGGCCCATTTCCGCTGAGGCGTCTCGAGGCTGATCACACCTCACCTCTGGAACTTCGAAAGGCTCCTTCACACCCTTGGTGCAAATCAAGAAGTTCCCCGACCTAGCCGTCTCCACTCGAGAGGAATCACGAGGGTCCCGCCCACATCCAGAGGAGCCCCGTTTCCGCCTCGTAGCTCGAGATGAGGGATCCTTTCCCTGCTTCGTCGGGAAAGAGTTCCCGGCGTTCCCGTCGCATCTCAAGAGGAGGCCCTCTCAACAGGAACGGCGAGAGGAACTCCAGGGTCGTGCCACCATTCCAAGAGTCCCCCAGATGTCTCAGTCCATTCCAGAGGAACCTCTTTTCCCTTCACCGGCTCGTCTTTCACGCCGAGGATCGACTCACACCAAGGTGGCACGTGGCACAGCCCTGTGGGAAAGCCTCGTGGGAAAGCCTCGAGGGACAGCCTCGAGGGAAAGCCACAGATCCCTTGATCCACGTGACAGGAAGCGTGACACTACTGCTGCAGCTCGGGAGGAAAGCGGACGTGCATGCCCCCACTCGAGACGAGGCCTGACTCCCCTGGGGAGACTCAGAAGCACCCCAAGATCCATGGCAACACTGGAGAGGAATCCTCAGGTTCCGGCCCCGACTCCACACAAGGACTGAGGCCCCGGCATGGACGGGAGAGGAATCCCGAGAGGTCCCCTAGCAACTCGCATGGGGACTGGCCTTTCCTGAGGCCACCAGAGCGGGTCCCTGAGGTCCCCGTCGTAACTCGAGAAGACCTGCCGCAACTCGAGAAAATCCAGGAGGTTCTCCCCTCCAGGCGAGATGAGGCCCATTTCCGCTGAGGCGTCTCGAGGCTGATCACACCTCACCTCTGGAACTTCGAAAGGGTCCTTCACTTCCCTTGGTGCAAATCAAGAAGTTCCCCGACCTTGCCGTCTCCACTCGAGAGGAATCACGAGGGTCCCGCCCACATCCAGAGGAGCCCCGTTTCCGCCTCGTAGCTCGAGATGAGGGATCCTTTCCCTGCTTCGTCGGGAAAGAGTTCCCGGCGTTCCCGTCGCATCTCAAGAGGAGGCCCTCTCAACAGGAACGGCGAGAGGAACTCCAGGGTCGTGCCACCATTCCAAGAGTCCCCCAGATGTCTCAGTCCATTCCAGAGGAACCTCTTTTCCCTTCACCGGCTCATCTTTCACGCCGAGGATCGACTCACACCAAGGTGGCACGTGGCACAGCCCTGTGGGTAAGCCTCGTGGGAAAGCCTCGAGGGACAGCCTCGAGGGAAAGCCACAGATCCCTTGATCCACGTGACAGGAAGCGTGACACTACTGCTGCAGCTCGGGAGGAAAGCGCACGTGCATGCCCCCACTCGAGACGAGGCCTGACTCCCCTGGGGAGACTCAGAAGCACCCCAAGATCCATGGCAACACTAGAGAGGAATCCTCAGGTTCCGGCCCCGACTCCGCACAAGGACTGAGGCCCCGGCATGGACGGGAGTGGAATCCCGAGAGGTCCCGTAGCAACTCGCATGGGGACTGGCCTTTCCTGAGGCCACCAGAGCGGGTCCCTGAGGTCCCCGTCGTAACTCGAGAAGACCTGCCGCAACTCGAGAAAATCCAGGAGGTTCTCCCCTCCAGGCGAGATGAGGCCCATTTCCGCTGAGGCGTCTCGAGGCTGATCACACCTCACCTCTGGAACTTCGAAAGGGTCCTTCACACCCTTGGTGCAAATCAAGAAGTTCCCCGACCTAGCCGTCTCCACTCGAGAGGAATCACGAGGGTCCCGCCCACATCCAGAGGAGCCCCGTTTCCGCCTCATAGCTCGAGATGAGTGATCCTTTCCCTGCTTCGTCGGGAAAGAGTTCCCGGCGTTCCCGTCGAATCTCAAGAGGAGGCCCTCTCAACAGGAACGGCGAGAGGAACTCCAGGGTCGTGCCACCATTCCAAGAGTCCCCCAGATGTCTCAGTCCATTCCAGAGGAACCTCTTTTCCCTTCACCGGCTCGTCTTTCACGCCGAGGATCGACTCACACCAAGGTGGCACGTGGCACAGCCCTGTGGGTAAGCCTCGTGGGAAAGCCTCGAGGCACAGCCTCGAGGGAAAGCCACAGATCCCTTGATCCACGTGACAGGAAGCGTGACACTACTGCTGCAGCTCGGGAGGAAAGCGCACGTGCATGCCCCCACTCGAGACGAGGCCTGACTCCCCTGGGGAGACTCAGAAGCACCCCAAGATCCATGGCAACACTGGAGAGGAATCCTAAGGTTCCGGCCCCGACTCCACACAAGGTCTGAGGCCCCGGCATGGACGGGAGAGGAATCCCGAGAGGTCCCCTAGCAACTCGCATGGGGACTGGCCTTTCCTGAGGCCACCAGAGCGGGTCCCTGAGGTCCCCGTCGTAACTCGAGAAGACCTGCCGCAACTCGAGAAAATCCAGGAGGTTCTCCCCTCCAGGCGAGATGAGGCCCATTTCCGCTGAGGCGTCTCGAGGCTGATCACACCTCACCTCTGGAACTTCGAAAGGGTCCTTCACACCCTTGGTGCAAATCAAGAAGTTCCCCGACCTTGCCGTCTCCACTCGAGAGGAATCACGAGGGTCCCGCCCACATCCAGAGGAGCCCCGTTTCCGCCTCGTAGCTCGAGATGAGGGATCCTTTCCCTGCTTCGTCGGGAAAGAGTTCCCGGCGTTCCCGTCGCATCTCAAGAGGAGGCCCTCTCAACAGGAACGGCGAGAGGAACTCCAGGGTCGTGCCACCATTCCAAGAGTCCCCCAGATGTCTCACTCCATTCCAGAGGAACCTCTTTTCCCTTCACCGGCTCGTCTTTCACGCCGAGGATCGACTCACACCAAGGTGGCACGTGGCACAGCCCTGTGGGAAAGCCTCGTGGGAAAGCCTCGAGGGACAGCCTCGAGGGAAAGCCACAGATCCCTTGATCCACGTGACAGGAAGCGTGACACTACTGCTGCAGCTCGGGAGGAAAGCGCACGTGCATGCCCCCACTCGAGACGAGGCCTGACTCCCCTGGGGAGACTCAGAAGCACCCCAAGATCCATGGCAACACTGGAGAGGAATCCTCAGGTTCCGGCCCCGACTCCACACAAGGACTGAGGCCCCGGCATGGACGGGAGAGGAATCCCGAGAGGTCGCCTAGCAACTCGCATGGGGACTGGCCTTTCCTGAGGCCACCAGAGCGGGTCCCTGAGGTCCCCGTCGTAACTCGAGAAGACCTGCCGCAACTCGAGAAAATCCAGGAGGTTCTCCCCTCCAGGCGAGATGAGGCCCATTTCCGCTGAGGCGTCTCGAGGCTGATCACACCTCACCTCTGGAACTTCGAAAGGGTCCTTCACACCCTTGGTGCAAATCAAGAAGTTCCCCGACCTAGCCGTCTCCACTCGAGAGGAATCACGAGGGTCCCACCCACATCCAGAGGAGCCCCGTTTCCGCCTCGTAGCTCGAGATGAGGGATCCTTTCCCTGCTTCGTCGGGAAAGAGTTCCCGGCGTTCCCGTCGCATCTCAAGAGGAGGCCCTCTCAACAGGAACGGCGAGAGGAACTCCAGGGTCGTGCCACCATTCCAAGAGTCCCCCAGATGTCTCAGTCCATTCCAGAGGAACCTCTTTTCCCTTCACCGGCTCGTCTTTCACGCCGAGGATCGACTCACACCAAGGTGGCACGTGGCACAGCCCTGTGGGAAAGCCTCGTGGGAAAGCCTCGAGGGACAGCCTCGAGGGAAAGCCACAGATCCCTTGATCCACGTGACAGGAAGCGTGACACTACTGCTGCAGCTCGGGAGGAAAGCGCACGTGCATGCCCCCACTCGAGACGAGGCCTGACTCCCCTGGGGAGACTCAGAAGCACCCCAAGATCCATGGCAACAATGGAGAGGAATTCTCAGGTTCCGGCCCCGACTCCACACAAGGACTTAGGCCCCGGCATGGACGGGAGAGGAATCCCGAGAGGTCCCCTAGCAACTCGCATGGGGACTGGCCTTTCCTGAGGCCACCAGAGCGGGTCCCTGAGGTCCCCGTCGTAACTCGAGAAGACCTGCCGCAACTCGAGAAAATCCAGGAAGTTCTCCCCTCCAGGCGAGATGAGGCCCATTTCCGCTGAGGCGTCTCGAGGCTGATCACAACTCCCCTCTGGAACTTCGAAAGGGTCCTTCACACCCTTGGTGCAAATCAAGAAGTTCCCCGACATACCCGTCTCCACTTGAGAGGAATCACGAGGGTCCCGCCCACATCCAGAGGAGCCCCGTTTCCGCCTCGTAGCTCGAGATGAGGGATCCTTTCCCTGCTTCGTCGGGAAAGAGTTCCCGGCGTTCCCGTCGCATCTCAAGAGGAGGCCCTCTCAACAGGAACGGCGAGAGGAACTCCAGGGTCGTGCCACCATTCCAAGAGTCCCCCAGATGTCTCAGTCCATTCCAGAGGAACCTCTTTTCCCTTCACCGGCTCGTCTTTCACGCCGAGGATCGACTCACACCAAGGTGGCACGTGGCACAGCCCTGTGGGAAAGCCTCGAGGGACAGCCTCGAGGGAAAGCCACAGATCCCTTGATCCACGTGACAGGAAGCGTGACACTACTGCTGCAGCTCGGGAGGAAAGCGCACGTGCATGCCCCCACTCGAGACGAGGCCTGACTCCCCTGGGGAGACTCAGAAGCACCCCAAGATCCATGGCAACACTGGAGAGGAATCCTCAGGTTCCGGCCCCGACTCCACACAAGGACTGAGGCCCCGGCATGGACGGGAGAGGAATCCCGAGAGGTCCCCTAGCAACTCGCATGGGGACTGGCCTTTCCTGAGGCCACCAGAGCGGGTCCCTGAGGTCCCCGTCGTAACTCGAGAAGACCTGCCGCAACTCGAGAAAATCCAGGAGGTTCTCCCCTCCAGGCGAGATGAGGCCCATTTCCGCTGAGGCGTCTCGAGGCTGATCACACCTCACCTCTGGAACTTCGAAAGGGTCCTTCACACCCTTGGTGCAAATCAAGAAGTTCCCCGACCTTGCCGTCTCCACTCGAGAGGAATCACGAGGGTCCCGCCCACATCCAGAGGAGCCCCGTTTCCGCCTCGTAGCTCGAGATGAGGGATCCTTTCCCTGCTTCGTCGGGAAAGAGTTCCCGGCGTTCCCGTCGCATCTCAAGAGGAGGCCCTCTCAACAGGAACGGCGAGAGGAACTCCAGGGTCGTGCCACCATTCCAAGAGTCCCCCAGATGTCTCACTCCATTCCAGAGGAACCTCTTTTCCCTTCACCGGCTCGTCTTTCACGCCGAGGATCGACTCACACCAAGGTGGCACGTGGCACAGCCCTGTGGGAAAGCCTCGTGGGAAAGCCTCGAGGGACAGCCTCGAGGGAAAGCCACAGATCCCTTGATCCACGTGACAGGAAGCGTGACACTACTGCTGCAGCTCGGGAGGAAAGCGCACGTGCATGCCCCCACTCGAGACGAGGCCTGACTCCCCTGGGGAGACTCAGAAGCACCCCAAGATCCATGGCAACACTGGAGAGGAATCCTCAGGTTCCGGCCCCGACTCCACACAAGGACTGAGGCCCCGGCATGGACGGGAGAGGAATCCCGAGAGGTCGCCTAGCAACTCGCATGGGGACTGGCCTTTCCTGAGGCCACCAGAGCGGGTCCCTGAGGTCCCCGTCGTAACTCGAGAAGACCTGCCGCAACTCGAGAAAATCCAGGAGGTTCTCCCCTCCAGGCGAGATGAGGCCCATTTCCGCTGAGGCGTCTCGAGGCTGATCACACCTCACCTCTGGAACTTCGAAAGGGTCCTTCACACCCTTGGTGCAAATCAAGAAGTTCCCCGACCTAGCCGTCTCCACTCGAGAGGAATCACGAGGGTCCCACCCACATCCAGAGGAGCCCCGTTTCCGCCTCGTAGCTCGAGATGAGGGATCCTTTCCCTGCTTCGTCGGGAAAGAGTTCCCGGCGTTCCCGTCGCATCTCAAGAGGAGGCCCTCTCAACAGGAACGGCGAGAGGAACTCCAGGGTCGTGCCACCATTCCAAGAGTCCCCCAGATGTCTCAGTCCATTCCAGAGGAACCTCTTTTCCCTTCACCGGCTCGTCTTTCACGCCGAGGATCGACTCACACCAAGGTGGCACGTGGCACAGCCCTGTGGGAAAGCCTCGTGGGAAAGCCTCGAGGGACAGCCTCGAGGGAAAGCCACAGATCCCTTGATCCACGTGACAGGAAGCGTGACACTACTGCTGCAGCTCGGGAGGAAAGCGCACGTGCATGCCCCCACTCGAGACGAGGCCTGACTCCCCTGGGGAGACTCAGAAGCACCCCAAGATCCATGGCAACAATGGAGAGGAATTCTCAGGTTCCGGCCCCGACTCCACACAAGGACTTAGGCCCCGGCATGGACGGGAGAGGAATCCCGAGAGGTCCCCTAGCAACTCGCATGGGGACTGGCCTTTCCTGAGGCCACCAGAGCGGGTCCCTGAGGTCCCCGTCGTAACTCGAGAAGACCTGCCGCAACTCGAGAAAATCCAGGAAGTTCTCCCCTCCAGGCGAGATGAGGCCCATTTCCGCTGAGGCGTCTCGAGGCTGATCACAACTCCCCTCTGGAACTTCGAAAGGGTCCTTCACACCCTTGGTGCAAATCAAGAAGTTCCCCGACATACCCGTCTCCACTTGAGAGGAATCACGAGGGTCCCGCCCACATCCAGAGGAGCCCCGTTTCCGCCTCGTAGCTCGAGATGAGGGATCCTTTCCCTGCTTCGTCGGGAAAGAGTTCCCGGCGTTCCCGTCGCATCTCAAGAGGAGGCCCTCTCAACAGGAACGGCGAGAGGAACTCCAGGGTCGTGCCACCATTCCAAGAGTCCCCCAGATGTCTCAGTCCATTCCAGAGGAACCTCTTTTCCCTTCACCGGCTCGTCTTTCACGCCGAGGATCGACTCACACCAAGGTGGCACGTGGCACAGCCCTGTGGGAAAGCCTCGAGGGACAGCCTCGAGGGAAAGCCACAGATCCCTTGATCCACGTGACAGGAAGCGTGACACTACTGCTGCAGCTCGGGAGGAAAGCGCACGTGCATGCCCCCACTCGAGACGAGGCCTGACTCCCCTGGGGAGACTCAGAAGCACCCCAAGATCCATGGCAACACTGGAGAGGAATCCTCAGGTTCCGGCCCCGACTCCACACAAGGACTGAGGCCCCGGCATGGACGGGAGAGGAATCCCGAGAGGTCCCCTAGCAACTCGCATGGGGACTGGCCTTTCCTGAGGCCACCAGAGCGGGTCCCTGAGGTCCCCGTCGTAACTCGAGAAGACCTGCCGCAACTCGAGAAAATCCAGGAGGTTCTCCCCTCCAGGCGAGATGAGGCCCATTTCCGCTGAGGCGTCTCGAGGCTGATCACACCTCACCTCTGGAACTTCGAAAGGGTCCTTCACACCCTTGGTGCAAATCAAGAAGTTCCCCGACCTTGCCGTCTCCACTCGAGAGGAATCACGAGGGTCCCGCCCACATCCAGAGGAGCCCCGTTTCCGCCTCGTAGCTCGAGATGAGGGATCCTTTCCCTGCTTCGTCGGGAAAGAGTTCCCGGCGTTCCCGTCGCATCTCAAGAGGAGGCCCTCTCAACAGGAACGGCGAGAGGAACTCCAGGGTCGTGCCACCATTCCAAGAGTCCCCCAGATGTCTCACTCCATTCCAGAGGAACCTCTTTTCCCTTCACCGGCTCGTCTTTCACGCCGAGGATCGACTCACACCAAGGTGGCACGTGGCACAGCCCTGTGGGAAAGCCTCGTGGGAAAGCCTCGAGGGACAGCCTCGAGGGAAAGCCACAGATCCCTTGATCCACGTGACAGGAAGCGTGACACTACTGCTGCAGCTCGGGAGGAAAGCGCACGTGCATGCCCCCACTCGAGACGAGGCCTGACTCCCCTGGGGAGACTCAGAAGCACCCCAAGATCCATGGCAACACTGGAGAGGAATCCTCAGGTTCCGGCCCCGACTCCACACAAGGACTGAGGCCCCGGCATGGACGGGAGAGGAATCCCGAGAGGTCGCCTAGCAACTCGCATGGGGACTGGCCTTTCCTGAGGCCACCAGAGCGGGTCCCTGAGGTCCCCGTCGTAACTCGAGAAGACCTGCCGCAACTCGAGAAAATCCAGGAGGTTCTCCCCTCCAGGCGAGATGAGGCCCATTTCCGCTGAGGCGTCTCGAGGCTGATCACACCTCACCTCTGGAACTTCGAAAGGGTCCTTCACACCCTTGGTGCAAATCAAGAAGTTCCCCGACCTAGCCGTCTCCACTCGAGAGGAATCACGAGGGTCCCACCCACATCCAGAGGAGCCCCGTTTCCGCCTCGTAGCTCGAGATGAGGGATCCTTTCCCTGCTTCGTCGGGAAAGAGTTCCCGGCGTTCCCGTCGCATCTCAAGAGGAGGCCCTCTCAACAGGAACGGCGAGAGGAACTCCAGGGTCGTGCCACCATTCCAAGAGTCCCCCAGATGTCTCAGTCCATTCCAGAGGAACCTCTTTTCCCTTCACCGGCTCGTCTTTCACGCCGAGGATCGACTCACACCAAGGTGGCACGTGGCACAGCCCTGTGGGAAAGCCTCGTGGGAAAGCCTCGAGGGACAGCCTCGAGGGAAAGCCACAGATCCCTTGATCCACGTGACAGGAAGCGTGACACTACTGCTGCAGCTCGGGAGGAAAGCGCACGTGCATGCCCCCACTCGAGACGAGGCCTGACTCCCCTGGGGAGACTCAGAAGCACCCCAAGATCCATGGCAACAATGGAGAGGAATTCTCAGGTTCCGGCCCCGACTCCACACAAGGACTTAGGCCCCGGCATGGACGGGAGAGGAATCCCGAGAGGTCCCCTAGCAACTCGCATGGGGACTGGCCTTTCCTGAGGCCACCAGAGCGGGTCCCTGAGGTCCCCGTCGTAACTCGAGAAGACCTGCCGCAACTCGAGAAAATCCAGGAAGTTCTCCCCTCCAGGCGAGATGAGGCCCATTTCCGCTGAGGCGTCTCGAGGCTGATCACAACTCCCCTCTGGAACTTCGAAAGGGTCCTTCACACCCTTGGTGCAAATCAAGAAGTTCCCCGACATACCCGTCTCCACTTGAGAGGAATCACGAGGGTCCCGCCCACATCCAGAGGAGCCCCGTTTCCGCCTCGTAGCTCGAGATGAGGGATCCTTTCCCTGCTTCGTCGGGAAAGAGTTCCCGGCGTTCCCGTCGCATCTCAAGAGGAGGCCCTCTCAACAGGAACGGCGAGAGGAACTCCAGGGTCGTGCCACCATTCCAAGAGTCCCCCAGATGTCTCAGTCCATTCCAGAGGAACCTCTTTTCCCTTCACCGGCTCGTCTTTCACGCCGAGGATCGACTCACACCAAGGTGGCACGTGGCACAGCCCTGTGGGAAAGCCTCGAGGGACAGCCTCGAGGGAAAGCCACAGATCCCTTGATCCACGTGACAGGAAGCGTGACACTACTGCTGCAGCTCGGGAGGAAAGCGCACGTGCATGCCCCCACTCGAGACGAGGCCTGACTCCCCTGGGGAGACTCAGAAGCACCCCAAGATCCATGGCAACACTGGAGAGGAATCCTCAGGTTCCGGCCCCGACTCCACACAAGGACTGAGGCCCCGGCATGGACGGGAGAGGAATCCCGAGAGGTCCCCTAGCAACTCGCATGGGGACTGGCCTTTCCTGAGGCCACCAGAGCGGGTCCCTGAGGTCCCCGTCGTAACTCGAGAAGACCTGCCGCAACTCGAGAAAATCCAGGAGGTTCTCCCCTCCAGGCGAGATGAGGCCCATTTCCGCTGAGGCGTCTCGAGGCTGATCACACCTCACCTCTGGAACTTCGAAAGGGTCCTTCACACCCTTGGTGCAAATCAAGAAGTTCCCCGACCTTGCCGTCTCCACTCGAGAGGAATCACGAGGGTCCCGCCCACATCCAGAGGAGCCCCGTTTCCGCCTCGTAGCTCGAGATGAGGGATCCTTTCCCTGCTTCGTCGGGAAAGAGTTCCCGGCGTTCCCGTCGCATCTCAAGAGGAGGCCCTCTCAACAGGAACGGCGAGAGGAACTCCAGGGTCGTGCCACCATTCCAAGAGTCCCCCAGATGTCTCAGTCCATTCCAGAGGAACCTCTTTTCCCTTCACCGGCTCGTCTTTCACGCCGAGGATCGACTCACACCAAGGTGGCACGTGGCACAGCCCTGTGGGTAAGCCTCGTGGGAAAGCCTCGAGGGACAGCCTCGAGGGAAAGCCACAGATCCCTTGATCCACGTGACAGGAAGTGTGACACTACTGCTGCAGCTCGGGAGGAAAGCGCACGTGCATGCCCCCACTCGAGACGAGGCCTGACTCCCCTGGGGAGACTCAGAAGCACCCCAAGATCCATGGCAACACTGGAGAGGAATCCTCAGGTTCCGGCCCCGACTCCACACAAGGACTGAGGCCCCGGCATGGACGGGAGTGGAATCCCGAGAGGTCCCGTAGCAACTCGCATGGGGACTGGCCTTTCCTGAGGCCACAAGAGCGGGTCCCTGAGGTCCCCGTCGTAACACGAGAAGACCTGCCGCAACTCGAGAAAATCCAGGAGGTTCTCCCATCCAGGCGAGATGAGGCCCATTTCCGCTGAGGCGTCTCGAGGCTGATCACACCTCACCTCTGGAACTTCGAAAGGGTCCTTCACACCTTTGGTGCAAATCAAGAAGTTCCCCGACCTAGCCGTCTCCACTCGAGAGGAATCACGAGGGTCCCGCCCACATCCAGAGGAGCCCCGTTTCCGCCTCATAGCTCGAGATGAGTGATCCTTTCCCTGCTTCGTCGGGAAAGAGTTCCCGGCGTTCCCGTCGAATCTCAAGAGGAGGCCCTCTCAACAGGAACGGCGAGAGGAACTCCAGGGTCGTGCCACCATTCCAAGAGTCCCCCAGATGTCTCAGTCCATTCCAGAGGAACCTCTTTTCCCTTCACCGGCTCGTCTTTCACGCCGAGGATCGACTCACACCAAGGTGGCACGTGGCACAGCCCTGTGGGAAAGCCTCGTGGGAAAACCTCGAGGCACAGCCTCGAGGGAAAGCCACAGATCCCTTGATCCACGTGACAGGAAGCGTGACACTACTGCTGCAGCTCGGGAGCAAAGCGCACGTGCATGCCCCCACTCGAGACGAGGCCTGACTCCCCTGGGGAGACTCAGAAGCACCCCAAGATCCATGGCAACACTGGAGAGGAATCCTCAGGTTCCGGCCCCGACTCCACACAAGGACTGAGGCCCCGGCATGGACGGGAGAGGAATCCCGAGAGGTCCCCTAGCAACTCGCATGGGGACTGGCCTTTCCTGAGGCCACCAGAGCGGGTCCCTGAGGTCCCCGTCGTAACTCGAGAAGACCTGCCGCAACTCGAGAAAATCCAGGAGGTTCTCCCCTCCAGGCGAGATGAGGCCCATTTCTGCTGAGGCGTCTCGAGGCTGATCACACCTCACCTCTGGAACTTCGAAAGGCTCCTTCACACCCTTGGTGCAAATCAAGAAGTTCCCCGACATAGCCGTCTCCACTCGAGAGGAATCACGAGGGTCCCGCCCACATCCAGAGGAGCCCCGTTTCCGCCACGTAGCTCGAGATGAGGGATCCTTTCCCTGCTTCGTGGGGAAAGAGTTTCCGGCGTTCCCGTCGCATCTCAAGAGGAGGCCCTCTCAACAGGAACGGCGAGAGGAACTCCAGGGTCGTGCCACCATTCCAAGAGTCCCCCAGATGTCTCAGTCCATTCCAGAGGAACCTCTTTTCCCTTCACCGGCTCGTCTTTCACGCCGAGGATCGACTCACACCAAGGTGGCACGTGGCACAGCCCTGTGGGAAAGCCTCGTGGGAAAGACTCGAGGGACAGCCTCGAGGGAAAGCCACAGATCCCTTGATCCACGTGACAGGAAGCGTGACACTACTGCTGCAGCTCGGGAGGAAAGCGCACTTGCATGCCCCCACTCGAGACGAGGCCTGACTCCCCTGGGGAGACTCAGAAGCACCCCAAGATCCATGGCAACACTGGAGAGGAATCCTAAGGTTCCGGCCCCGACTCCACACAAGGTCTGAGGCCCCGGCATGGACGGGAGAGGAATCCCGAGAGGTCCCCTAGCAACTCGCATGGGGACTGGCCTTTCCTGAGGCCACCAGAGCGGGTCCCTGAGGTCCCCGTCGTAACTCGAGAAGACCTGCCGCAACTCGAGAAAATCCAGGAGGTTCTCCCCTCCAGGCGAGATGAGGCCCATTTCTGCTGAGGCGTCTCGAGGCTGATCACACCTCACCTCTGGAACTTCGAAAGGCTCCTTCACACCCTTGGTTCAAATCAAGAAGTTCCCCGACATACCCGTCTCCACTCGAGAGGAATCACGAGGGTCCCGCCCACATCCAGAGGAGCCCCGTTTCCGCCTCGTAGCTCGAGATGAGGGATCCTTTCCCTGCTTCGTCGGGAAAGAGTTCCCGGCGTTCCCGTCGCATCTCAAGAGGAGGCCCTCTCAACAGGAACGGCGAGAGGAACTCCAGGGTCGTGCCACCATTCCAAGAGTCCCCCAGATGTCTCAGTCCATTCCAGAGGAACCTCTTTTCCCTTCACCGGCTCGTCTTTCACGCCGAGGATCGACTCACACCAAGGTGGCACGTGGCACAGCCCTGTGGGAAAGCCTCGTGGGAAAGCCTCGAGGGACAGCCTCGAGGGAAAGCCACAGATCCCTTAATCCACGTGACAGGAAGCGTGACACTACTGCTGCAGCTCGGGAGGAAAGCGCACGTGCATGCCCCCACTCGAGACGAGGCCTGACTCCCCTGGGGAGACTCAGAAGCACCCGAAGATCCATGGCAACACTGGAGAGGAATCCTCAGGTTCCGGCCCCGACTCCACACAAGGACTGAGGCCCCGGCATGGACGGGAGAAGAATCCCGAGAGGTCCCCTAGCAACTCGCATGGGGACTGGCCTTTCCTGAGGCCACCAGCGCGGGTCCCTGAGGTCCCCGTCGTCACTCGAGAAGACCTGCCGCAACTCGAGAAAATCCAGGAGGTTCTCCCCTCCAGGCGAGATGAGGCCCATTTCCGCTGAGGCGTCTCGAGGCTGATCACACCTCACCTCTGGAACTTCGAAAGGGTCCTTCACACCCTTGGTGCAAATCAAGAAGTTCCCCGACCTTGCCGTCTCCACTCGAGAGGAATCACGAGGGTCCCGCCCACATCCAGAGGAGCCCCGTTTCCACCTCGTAGCTCGAGATGAGGGATCCTTTCCCTGCTTCGTCGGGAAAGAGTTCCCGGCGTTCCCGTCGCATCTCAAGAGGAGGCCCTCTCAACAGGAACGGCGAGAGGAACTCCAGGGTCGTGCCACCATTCCAAGAGTCCCCCAGATGTCTCAGTCCATTCCAGAGGAACCACTTTTCCCTTCACCGGCTCGTCTTTCACGCCGAAGATCGACTCACACCAAGGTGGCACGTGGCACAGCCCTGTGGGAAAGCCTCGTGGGAAAGCCTCGAGGGACAGCCTCGAGGGAAAGCCACAGATCCCTTGATCCACGTGACAGGAAGCGTGACACTACTGCTGCAGCTCGGGAGGAAAGCGCACGTGCATGCCCCCACTCGAGACGAGGCCTGACTCCCCTGGGGAGACTCAGAAGCACCCCAAGATCCATGGCAACACTGGAGAGGAATCCTCAGGTTCCGGCCCCGACTCCACACAAGGACTGAGGCCCCGGCATGGACGGGAGAGGAATCCCGAGAGGTCCCCTAGCAACTCGCATGGGGACTGGCCTTTCCTGAGGCCACCAGAGCGGGTCCCTGAGGTCCCCGTCGTAACTCGAGAAGACCTGCCGCAACTCGAGAAAATCCAGGAGGTTCTCCCCTCCAGGCGAGATGAGGCCCATTTCCGCTGAGGCGTCTCGAGGCTGATCACACCTCACCTCTGGAACTTCGAAAGGGTCCTTCACACCCTTGGTGCAAATCCAGAAGTTCCCGACCTAGCCGTCTCCACTCGAGAGGAATCACGAGGGTCCCGCCCACATCCAGAGGAGCCCCGTTTCCGCCTCGTAGCTCGAGATGAGGGATCCTTTCCCTGCTACTTCGGGAAAGAGTTCCCGGCGTTCCCGTCGCATCTCAAGAGGAGGCCCTCTCAACAGGAACGGCGAGAGGAACTCCAGGGTCGTGCCACCATTCCAAGAGTCTCCCAGATGTCTCAGTCCATTCCAGAGGAACCTCTTTTCCCTTCACCGGCTCGTCTTTCACGCCGAGGATCGACTCACACCAAGGTGGCACGTGGCACAGCCCTGTGGGAAAGCCTCGAGGGACAGCCTCGAGGGACAGCCTCGAGGGAAAGCCACAGATCCCTTGATCCACGTGACAGGAAGCGTGACACTACTGCTGCAGCTCGGGAGGAAAGCGCACGTGCATGCCCCCACTCGAGACGAGGCCTGACTCCCCTGGGGAGACTCAGAAGCACCCCAAGATCCATGGCAACACTGGAGAGGAATCCTCAGGTTCCGGCCCCGACTCCACACAAGGACTGAGGCCCCGGCATGGACGGGAGAGGAATCCCGAGAGGTCCCCTAGCAACTCGCATGGGGACTGGCCTTTCCTGAGGCCACCAGAGCGGGTCCCTGAGGTCCCCGTCGTAACTCGAGAAGACCTGCCGCAACTCGAGAAAATCCAGGAGGTTCTCCCCTCCAGGCGAGATGAGGCCCATTTCCGCTGAGGCGTCTCGAGGCTGATCACACCTCACCTCTGGAACTTCGAAAGGCTCCTTCACA
The DNA here is from genome assembly GCF_023091745.1 of Budorcas taxicolor. NCBI lineage: Eukaryota > Metazoa > Chordata > Mammalia > Artiodactyla > Bovidae > Budorcas > Budorcas taxicolor. The sequence goes on from NW_026291546.1 coordinate 200,483, forward strand.
CCCTTGGTGCAAATCAAGAAGTTCCCCGACCTAGCCGTCTCCACTCGAGAGGAATCACGAGGGTCCCGCCCACATCTAGAGGAGCCCCGTTTCCGCCTCGTAGCTCGAGATGAGGGATCCTTTCCCTGCTTCGTCGGGAAAGAGTTCCCGGCGTTCCCGTCGCATCTCAAGAGGAGGCCCTCTCAACAGGAACGGCGAGAGGAACTCCAGGGTCGTGCCACCATTCCAAGAGTCCCCCAGATGTCTCAGTCCATTCCAGAGGAACCTCTTTTCCCTTCACCGGCTCGTCTTTCACGCCGAGGATCGACTCACACCAAGGTGGCACGTGGCACAGCCCTGTGGGAAAGCCTCGTGGGAAAGCCTCGAGGGACAGCCTCGAGGGAAAGCCACAGATCCCTTGATCCACGTGACAGGAAGCGTGACACTACTGCTGCAGCTCGGGAGGAAAGCGCACGTGCATGCCCCCACTCGAGACGAGGCCTGACTCCCCTGGGGAGACTCAGAAGCACCCCAAGATCCATGGCAACACTGGAGAGGAATCCTCAGGTTCCGGCCCCGACTCCACACAAGGACTGAGGCCCCGGCATGGACGGGAGAGGAATCCCGAGAGGTCGCCTAGCAACTCGCATGGGGACTGGCCTTTCCTGAGGCCACCAGAGCGGGTCCCTGAGGTCCCCGTCGTAACTCGAGAAGACCTGCCGCAACTCGAGAAAATCCAGGAGGTTCTCCCCTCCAGGCGAGATGAGGCCCATTTCCGCTGAGGCGTCTCGAGGCTGATCACACCTCACCTCTGGAACTTTGAAAGGGTCCTTCACACCCTTGGTGCAAATCAAGAAGTTCCCCGACCTTGCCGTCTCCACTCGAGAGGAATCACGAGGGTCCCGCCCACATCCAGAGGAGCCCCGTTTCCACCTCGTAGCTCGAGATGAGGGATCCTTTCCCTGCTTCGTCGGGAAAGAGTTCCCGGCGTTCCCGTCGCATCTCAAGAGGAGGCCCTCTCAACAGGAACGGCGAGAGGAACTCCAGGGTCGTGCCACCATTCCAAGAGTCCCCCAGATGTCTCAGTCCATTCCAGAGGAACCACTTTTCCCTTCACCGGCTCGTCTTTCACGCCGAAGATCGACTCACACCAAGGTGGCACGTGGCACAGCCCTGTGGGAAAGCCTCGTGGGAAAGCCTCGAGGGACAGCCTCGAGGGAAAGCCACAGATCCCTTGATCCACGTGACCGGAAGCGTGACACTACTGCTGCAGCTCGGGAGGAAAGCGCACGTGCATGCCCCCACTCGAGACGAGGCCTGACTCCCCTGGGGAGACTCAGAAGCACCCCAAGATCCATGGCAACACTGGAGAGGAATCCTCAGGTTCCGGCCCCGACTCCACACAAGGACTGAGGCCCCGGCATGGACGGCAGAGGAATCCCGAGAGGTCCCCTAGCAACTCGCATGGGGACTGGCCTTTCCTGAGGCCACCAGAGCGGGTCCCTGAGGTCCCCGTCGTAACTCGAGAAGACCTGCCGCAACTCGAGAAAATCCAGGAGGTTCTCCCCTCCAGGCGAGATGAGGCCCATTTCCGCTGAGGCGTCTCGAGGCTGATCACACCTCACCTCTGGAACTTCGAAAGGGTCCTTCACACCCTTGGTGCAAATCAAGAAGTTCCCCGACCTAGCCGTCTCCACTCGAGAGGAATCACGAGGGTCCCGCCCACATCCAGAGGAGCCCCGTTTCCGCCTCGTAGCTCGAGATGAGGGATCCTTTCCCTGCTTCGTCGGGAAAGAGTTCCCGGCGTTCCCGTCGCATCTCAAGAGGAGGCCCTCTCAACAGGAACGGCGAGAGGAACTCCAGGGTCGTGCCACCATTCCACGAGTCCCCCAGATGTCTCAGTCCATTCCAGAGGAACCTCTTTTCCCTTCACCGGCTCGTCTTTCACGCCGAGGATCGACTCACACCAAGGTGGCACGTGGCACAGCCCTGTGGGAAAGCCTCGTGGGAAAGCCTCGAGGGACAGCCTCGAGGGAAAGCCACAGATCCCTTGATCCACGTGACAGGAAGCGTGACACTACTGCTGCAGCTCGGGAGGAAAGCGCACGTGCATGCCCCCACTCGAGACGAGGCCTGACTCCCCTGGGGAGACTCAGAAGCACCCCAAGATCCATGGCAACACTGGAGAGGAATTCTCAGGTTCCGGCCCCGACTCCACACAAGGACTTAGGCCCCGGCATGGACGGGAGAGGAATCCCGAGAGGTCCCCTAGCAACTCGCATGGGGACTGGCCTTTCCTGAGGCCACCAGAGCGGGTCCCTGAGGTCCCCGTCGTAACTCGAGAAGACCTGCCGCAACTCGAGAAAATCCAGGAAGTTCTCCCCTCCAGGCGAGATGAGGCCCATTTCCGCTGAGGCGTCTCGAGGCTGATCACAACTCCCCTCTGGAACTTCGAAAGGGTCCTTCACACCCTTGGTGCAAATCAAGAAGTTCCCCGACATACCCGTCTCCACTTGAGAGGAATCACGAGGGTCCCGCCCACATCCAGAGGAGCCCCGTTTCCGCCTCGCAGCTCGAGATGAGGGATCCTTTCCCTGCTTCGTCGGGAAAGAGTTTCCGGCGTTCCCGTCGCATCTCAAGAGGAGGCCCTCTCAACAGGAACGGCGAGAGGAACTCCAGGGTCGTGCCACCATTCCAAGAGTCCCCCAGATGTCTCAGTCCATTCCAGAGGAACCTCTTTTCCCTTCACCGGCTCGTCTTTCACGCCGAGGATCGACTCACACCAAGGTGGCACGTGGCACAGCCCTGTGGAAAAGCCTCGTGGGAAAGCCTCGAGGGACAGCCTCGAGGGAAAGCCACAGATCCCTTGATCCACGTGACAGGAAGCGTGACACTACTGCTGCAGCTCGGGAGGAAAGCGCACGTGCATGCCCCCACTCGAGACGAGGCCTGACTCCCCTGGGGAGACTCAGAAGCATCCCAAGATCCCTGGCAACACTGGAGAGGAATCCTCAGGTTCCGGTCCCGACTCCACACAAGGACTGAGGCCCCGGCATGGACGGGAGAGGAATCCCGAGAGGTCCCCTAGCAACTCGCATGGGGACTGGCCTTTCCTGAGGCCACCAGAGCAGGTCCCTGAGGTCCCCGTCGTAACTCGAGAAGACCTGCCGCAACTCGAGAAAATCCAGGAGGTTCTCCCCTCCAGGCGAGATGAGGCCCATTTCCGCTGAGGCGTCTCGAGGCTGATCACACCTCACCTCTGGAACTTCGAAAGGGTCCTTCACACCCTTGGTGCAAATCAAGAAGTTCCCCGACCTAGCCGTCTCCACTCGAGTGGAATCACGAGGGTCCCGCCCACATCCAGAGGAGCCCCGTTTCCGCCTCGTAGCTCGAGATGAGGGAACCTTTCCCTGCTTCATCGGGAAAGAGTTCCCGGGGTTCCCGTCGAATCTCAAGAGGAGGCCCTCTCAACAGGAACGGCGAGAGGAACTCCAGGGTCGTGCCACAATTCCAAGAGTCCCCCAGATGTCTCAGTCCATTCCAGAGGAACCTCTTTTCCCTTCACCGGCTCGTCTTTCACGCCGAGGATCGACTCACACCAAGGTGGCACGTGGCACAGCCCTGTGGGAAAGCCTCGTGGGAAAGCCTCGAGGGACAGCCTCGAGGGAAAGCCACAGATCCCTTGATCCACGTGACAGGAAGCGTGACACTACTGCTGCAGCTCGGGAGGAAAGCGCACGTGCATGCCCCCACTCGAGACGAGGCCTGACTCCCCTGGGGAGACTCAGAAGCACCCCAAGATCCATGGCAACACTGGAGAGGAATCCTCAGGTTCCGGCCCCGACTCCACACAAGGACTGAGGCCCCGGCATGGACGGGAGAGGAATCCCGAGAGGTCGCCTAGCAACTCGCATGGGGACTGGCCTATCCTGAGGCCACCAGAGCGGGTCCCTGAGGTCCCCGTCGTAACTCGAGAAGACCTGCCGCAACTCGAGAAAATCCAGGAGGTTCTCCCCTCCAGGCGAGATGAGGCCCATTTCTGCTGAGGCGTCTCGAGGCTGATCACACCTCACCTCTGGAACTTCGAAAGGCTCCTTCACACCCTTGGTGCAAATCAAGAAGTTCCCCGACATAGCCGTCTCCACTCGAGAGGAATCACGAGGGTCCCGCCCACATCCAGAGGAGCCCCGTTTCCACCTCGTAGCTCGAGATGAGGGATCCTTTCCCTGCTTCGTGGGGAAAGAGTTCCCGGCGTTCCCGTCGCATCTCTAGAGGAGGCCCTCTCAACAGGAACGGCGAGAGGAACTCCAGGGTCGTGCCACCATTCCAAGAGTCCCCCAGATGTCTCAGTCCATTCCAGAGGAACCTCTTTTCCCTTCACCGGCTCGTCTTTCACGCCGAGGATCGACTCACACCAAGGTGGCACGTGGCACAGCCCTGTGGGAAAGCCTCGTGGGAAAGCCTCGAGGGACAGCCTCGAGGGAAAGCCACAGATCCCTTGATCCACGTGACAGGAAGCGTGACACTACTGCTGCAGCTCGGGAGGAAAGCGCACGTGCATGCCGCCACTCGAGACGAGGCCTGACTCCCCTGGGGAGACTCACAAGCACCCCAAGATCCATGGCAACACTGGAGAGGAGTCCTCAGGTTCCGGCCCCGACTCCACACAAGGACTGAGGCACCGGCATGGACGGGAGAGGAATCCCGAGAGGTCCCCTAGCAACTCGCATGGGGACTGGCCTTTCCTGAGGCCACCAGAGCGGGTCCCTGAGGTCCCCGTCGTAACTCGAGAAGACCTGCCGCAACTCGAGAAAATCCAGGAGGTTCTCCCCTCCAGGCGAGATGAGGCCCATTTCCGCTGAGGCGTCTCGAGGCTGATCACACCTCACCTCTGGAACTTCGAAAGGGTCCTTCACACCCTTGGTGCAAATCAAGAAGTTCCCCGACCTAGCCGTCTCCACTCGAGAGGAATCACGAGGGTCCCGCCCACATCCAGAGGAGCCCCGTTTCCGCCTCGTAGCTCGAGATGAGGTATCCTTTCCCTGCTTCGTTGGGAAAGAGTTCCCGGCCTTCCCGTCGCATCTCAAGAGGAGGCCCTCTCAACAGGAACGGCGAGAGGAACTCCAGGGTCGTGCCACCATTCCAAGAGTCCCCCAGATGTCTCAGTCCATTCCAGAGGAACCTCTTTTCCCTTCACCGGCTCGTCTTTCACGCCGAGGATCGACTCACACCAAGGTGGCACGTGGCACAGCCCTGTGGGAAAGCCTCGTGGGAAAGCCTCGAGGGACAGCCTCGAGGGAAAGCCACAGATCCCTTGATCCACGTGACAGGAAGCGTGACACTACTGCTGCAGCTCGGGAGGAAAGAGCACGTGCATGCCCCCACTCGAGACGAGGCCTGACTCCCCTGGGGAGACTCAGAAGCACCCGAAGATCCATGGCAACACTGGAGAGGAATCCTCAGGTTCCGGCCCCGACTCCACACAAGGACTGAGGCCCCGGCATGGACGGGAGAGGAATCCCGAGAGGTCCCCTAGCAACTCGCATGGGGACTGGCCTTTCCTGAGGCCACCAGAGCGGGTCCCTGAGGTCCCCGTCGTCACTCGAGAAGACCTGCCGCAACTCGAGAAAATCCAGGAGGTTCTCCCCTCCAGGCGAGATGAGGCCCATTTCCGCTGAGGCGTCTCGAGGCTGATCACACCTCAACTCTGGAACTTCGAAAGGCTCCTTCAAACCCTTGGTGCAAATCAAGAAGTTCCCCGACCTAGCCGTCTCCACTCGAGAGGAATCACGAGGGTCCCGCCCACATCCAGAGGAGCCCCGTTTCCGCCTCGTAGCTCGAGATGAGGTATCCTTTACCTGCTTCGTTGGGAAAGAGTTCCCGGCCTTCCCGTCGCATCTCAAGAGGAGGCCCTCTCAACAGGAACGGCGAGAGGAACTCCAGGGTCGTGCCACCATTCCAAGAGTCCCCCAGATGTCTCAGTCCATTCCAGAGGAACCTCTTTTCCCTTCACCGGCTCGTCTTTCACGCCGAGGATCGACTCACACCTAGGTGGCACGTGGCACAGCCCTGTGGGAAAGCCTCGTGGGAAAGACTCGAGGGACAGCCTCGAGGGAAAGCCACAGATCCCTTGATCCACGTGACAGGAAGCGTGACACTACTGCTGCAGCTCGGGAGGAAAGCTCACGTGCATGCCCCCACTCGAGACGAGGCCTGACTCCCCTGGGGAGACTCAGAAGCACCCCAAGATCCATGGCAACACTGGAGAGGAATCCTCAGGTTCCAGCCCCGACTCCACACAAGGACTGAGGCCCCGGCATGGACGGGAGAGGAATCCCGAGAGTTCCCCTAGCAACTGGCATGGGGACTGGCATTTCCTGAGGCCACCAGAGCGGGTCCCTGAGGTCCCCGTCGTAACTCGAGAAGACCTGCCGCAACTCGAGAAAATCCAGGAGGTTCTCCCCTCCAGGCGAGATGAGGCCCATTTCCGCTGAGGCGTCTCGAGGCTGATCACACCTCACCTCTGGAACTTCGAAAGGGTCCTTCACACCCTTGGTGCAAATCAAGAAGTTCCCCGACCTTGCCGTCTCCACTCGAGAGGAATCACGAGGGTCCCGCCCACATCCAGAGGAGCCCCGTTTCCACCTCGTAGCTCGAGATGAGGGATCCTTTCCCTGCTTCGTCGGGAAAGAGTTCCCGGCGTTCCCGTCGCACCTCAAGAGGAGGCCCTCTCAACAGGAACGGCGAGAGGAACTCCAGGGTCGTGCCACCATTCCAAGAGTCCCCCAGATGTCTCAGTCCATTCCAGAGGAACCTCTTTTCCCTTCACCGGCTCGTCTTTCACGCCGAGGATCGACTCACACCAAGGTGGCACGTGGCACAGCCCTGTGGGAAAGCCTCGTGGGAAAGCCTCGAGGGACAGCCTCGAGGGAAAGCCACAGATCCCTTGATCCACGTGACAGGAAGCGTGACACTACTGCTGCAGCTCGGGAGGAAAGCTCACGTGCATGCCCCCACTCGAGACGAGGCCTGACTCCCCTGGGGAGACTCAGAAGCACCCCAAGATCCATGGCAACACTGGAGAGGAATCCTCAGGTTCCGGCCCCGACTCCACACAAGGACTGAGGCCCCGGCATGGACGGGAGAGGAATCCCGAGAGTTCCCCTAGCAACTGGCATGGGGACTGGCATTTCCTGAGGCCACCAGAGCGGGTCCCTGAGGTCCCCGTCGTAACTCGAGAAGACCTGCCGCAACTCGAGAAAATCCAGGAGGTTCTCCCCTCCAGGCGAGATGAGGCCCATTTCCGCTGAGGCGTCTCGAGGCTGATCACACCTCACCTCTGGAACTTCGAAAGGGTCCTTCACACCCTTGGTGCAAATCAAGAAGTTCCCCGACCTTGCCGTCTCCACTCGAGAGGAATCACGAGGGTCCCGCCCACATCCAGAGGAGCCCCGTTTCCACCTCGTAGCTCGAGATGAGGGATCCTTTCCCTGCTTCGTCGGGAAAGAGTTCCCGGCGTTCCCGTCGCTTCTCAAGAGGAGGCCCTCTCAACAGGAACGGCGAGAGGAACTCCAGGGTCGTGCCACCATTCCAAGAGTCCCCCAGATGTCTCAGTCCATTCCAGAGGAACCTCTTTTCCCTTCACCGGCTCGTCTTTCACGCCGAAGATCGACTCACACCAAGGTGGCACGTGGCACAGCCCTGTGGGAAAGCCTCGTGGGAAAGCCTCGAGGGACAGCCTCGAGGGAAAGCCACAGATCCCTTGATCCACGTGACAGGAAGCGTGACACTACTGCTGCAGCTCGGGAGGAAAGCGCACGTGCATGCCCCCACTCGAGACGAGGCCTGACTCCCCTGGGGAGACTCAGAAGCACCCCAAGATCCATGGCAACACTGGAGAGGAATCCTCAGGTTCCGGCCCCGACTCCACACAAGGACTGAGGCCCCGGCATGGACGGGAGAGGAATCCCGAGAGGTCCCCTAGCAACTCGCATGGGGACTGGCCTTTCCTGAGGCCACCAGAGCGGCTCCCTGAGGTCCCCGTCGTAACTCGAGAAGACCTGCCGCAACTCGAGAAAATCCAGGAGGTTCTCCCCTCCAGGCGAGATGAGGCCCATTTCCGCTGAGGCGTCACGAGGCTGATCACACCTCACCTCTGGAACTTCGAAAGGGTCCTTCACACCCTTGGTGCAAATCAAGAAGTTCCCCGACCTAGCCGTCTCCACTCGAGAGGAATCACGAGGGTCCCGCCCACATCCAGAGGAGCCCCGTTTCCGCCTCGTAGCTCGAGATGAGGGATCCTTTCCCTGCTTCGTCGGGAAAGAGTTCCCGGCGTTCCCGTCGCATCTCAAGAGGAGGCCCTCTCAACAGGAACGGCGAGAGGAACTCCAGGGTCGTGCCACCATTCCAAGAGTCCCCCAGATGTCTCAGTCCATCCCAGAGGAACCTCTTTTCCCTTCACCGGCTCGTCTTTCACGCCGAGGATCGACTCACACCAAGGTGGCACGTGGCACAGCCCTGTGGGAAAGCCTCGTGGGAAAGCCTCGAGGGACAGCCTCGAGGGAAAGCCACCGATCCCTTGATCCACGTGACAGGAAGCGTGACACTACTGCTGCAGCTCGGGAGGAAAGCGCACGTGCATGCCCCCACTCGAGACGAGGCCTGACTCCCCTGGGGAGACTCAGAAGCACCCCAAGATCCATGGCAACACTGGAGAGGAATCCTCAGGTTCTGGCCCCGACTCCACACTAGGACTGAGGCCCCGGCATGGACGGGAGAGGAATCCCGAGAGGTCCCCTAGCAAATCGCATGGGGACTGGCCTTTCCTGAGGCCACCAGAGCGGGTCCCTGAGGTCTCCGCCGTAACTCGAGAAGACCTGCCGCAACTCGAGAAAATCCAGGAGGTTCTCCACTCCAGGCGAGATGAGGCCCATTTCCGCTGAGGCGTCTCGAGGCTGATCACACCTCACCTCTGGAACTTCGAAAGGGTTCTTCACACCCTTGGTGCAAATCAAGAAGTTCCCCGACATACCCGTCTCCACTCGAGAGGAATCACGAGGGTCCCGCCCACATCCAGAGGAGCCCCGTTTCCGCCTCGTAGCTCGAGATGAGGGATCCTTTCCCTGCTTCGTCGGGAAAGAGTTCCCGGCGTTCCCGTCGCATCTCAAGAGGAGGCCCTCTCAACAGGAATGGCGAGAGGAACTCCAGGGTCGTGCCCCCATTCCAAGAGTCCCCCAGATGTCTCAGTCCATTCCAGAGGAACCTCTTTTCCCGTCACTGGCTCGTCTTTCACGCCGAGGATCGACTGACACCAAGGTGGCACGTGGCACAGCCCTGTGGGAAAGCCTCGTGGTAAAGCCTCGAGGGACAGCCTCGAGGGAAAGCCACAGATCCCTTGATCCACGTGACAGGAAGCGTGACACTACTGCTGCAGCTCGGGAGGAAAGCGCACGTGCATGCCCCCACTCGAGATGAGGCCTGACTCCCCTGGGGAGACTCAGAAGCACCCCAAGATCCATGGCAACACTGGAGAGGAATCCTCAGGTTCCGGCCCCGACTCCACACAAGGACTGAGGCCCCCGCATGGACGGGAGAGGAATCCCGAGGGGTCCCCTAGCAACTCGCATGGGGACTGGCCTTTCCTGAGGCCACCAGAGCGGGTCCCTGAGGTCCCCGTCGTAACTCGAGAAGACCTGCCGCAACTCGAGAAAATCCAGGAGGTTCTCCCCTCCAGGCGAGATGAGGCCCATTTCCGCTGAGGCGTCTCGAGGCTGATCACACCTCACCTCTGGAACTTCGAAAGGGTCCTTCACACCCTTGGTGCAAATCAAGAAGTTCCCCGACATAGCCGTCTCCACTCGAGAGGAATCACGAGGGTCCCGCCCACATCCAGAGGAGCCCCGTTTCCGCCTCGTAGCTCGAGATGAGGTATCCTTTCCCTGCTTCGTTGGGAAAGAGTTCCCGGCCTTCCCGTCGCATCTCAAGAGGAGGCCCTCTCAACAGGAACGGCGAGAGGAACTCCAGGGTCGTGCCACCATTCCAAGAGTCCCCCAGATGTCTCAGTCCATTCCAGAGGAACCTCTTTTCCCTTCACCGGCTCGTCTTTCACGCCGAGGATCGACTCACACCAAGGTGGCACGTGGCACAGCCCTGTGGGAAAGCCTCGTGGGAAAGACTCGAGGGACAGCCTCGAGGGAAAGCCACAGATCCCTTGATCCACGAGACAGGAAGCGTGACACTACTGCTGCAGCTCGGGAGGAAAGCGCACTTGCATGCCCCCACTCGAGACGAGGCCTGACTCCCCTGGGGAGACTCAGAAGCACCCCAAGATCCATGGCAACACTGGAGAGGAATCCTCAGGTTCCGGCCCCGACTCCACACAAGGTCTGAGGCCCCGGCATGGACGGGAGAGGAATCCCGAGAGGTCCCCTAGCAACTCGCATGGGGACTGGCCTTTCCTGAGGCCACCAGAGCGGGTCCCTGAGGTCCCCGTCGTAACTCGAGAAGACCTGCCGCAACTCGAGAAAATCCAGGAGGTTCTCCCCTCCAGGCGAGATGAGGCCCATTTCTGCTGAGGCGTCTCCAGGCTGATAACACCTCACATCTGGAACTTCGAAAGGCTCCTTCACACCCTTGGTGCAAATCAAGAAGTTCCCCGACATACCCGTCTCCACTCGAGAGGAATCACGAGGGTCCCGCCCACATCCAGAGGAGCCCCGTTTCCGCCTCGTAGCTCGAGATGAGGGATCCTTTCCCTGCTTCGTCGGGAAAGAGTTCCCGGCCTTCCCGTCGCATCTCAAGAGGAGGCCCTCTCAACAGGAACGGCGAGAGGAACTCCAGGGTCGTGCCACCATTCCAAGAGTCCCCCAGATGTCTCAGTCCATTCCAGAGGAACCTCTTTTCCCTTCACCGGCTCGTCTTTCACGCCGAGGATCGACTCACACCAAGGTGGCACGTGGCACAGCCCTGTGGGAAAGCCTCGTGGGAAAGCCTCGTGGGACAGCCTCGAGGGAAAGCTACAGATCCCTTGATCCACGTGACAGGAAGCGTGACACTACTGCTGCAGCTCGGGAGGAAAGCGCACGTGCATGCCCCCACTCGAGACGAGGCCTGACTCCCCTGGGGAGACTCAGAAGCACCCCAAGATCCATGGCAACACTGGAGAGGAATCCTCAGGTTCCGGCCCCGACTCCACACAAGGACTGAGGCCCCGGCATGAACGGGAGAGGAATCCCGAGAGGTCCCCTAGCAACTCGCATGGGGACTGGCCTTTCCTGAGGCCACCAGAGCGGGTCCCTGAGGTCCCCGTCGTCACTCGAGAAGACCTGCCGCAACTCGAGAAAATCCAGGAGGTTCTCCCCTCCAAGCGAGATGAGGCCCATTTCCGCTGAGGCGTCTCGAGGCTGATCACACCTCAACTCTGGAACTTCGAAAGGCTCCTTCAAACCCTTGGTGCAAATCAAGAAGTTCCCCGACCTTGCCGTCTCCACTCGAGAGGAATCACGAGGGTCCCGCCCACATCCAGAGGAGCCCCGTTTCCACCTCGTAGCTCGAGATGAGGGATCCTTTCCCTGCTTCGTCGGGAAAGAGTTCCCGGCGTTCCCGTCGCATCTCAAGAGGAGGCCCTCTCAACAGGAACGGCGAGAGGAACTCCAGGGTCGTGCCACCATTCCAAGAGTCCCCCAGATGTCTCAGTCCATTCCAGAGGAACCTCTTTTCCCTTCACCGGCTCGTCTTTCACGCCGAGGATCGACTCACACCAAGGTGGCACGTGGCACAGCCCTGTGGGAAAGCCTCGTGGGAAAGCCTCGAGGGACAGCCTCGAGGGAAAGCCACAGATCCCTTGATCCACGTGACAGGAAGCGTGACACTACTGCTGCAGCTCGGGAGGAAAGCGCACGTGCATGCCCCCTGTCGAGATGAGGCCTGACTCCCCTGGGGAGACTCAGAAGCACCCCAAGATCCATGGCAACACTGGAGAGGAATCCTCAGGTTCCGGCCCCGACTCCACACAAGGACTGAGGCCCCGGCATGGACGGGAGAGGAATCCCGAGGGGTCCCCTAGCAACTCGCATGGGGACTGGCCTTTCCTGAGGCCACCAGAGCGGGTCCCTGAGGTCCCCGTCGTAACTCGAGAAGACCTGCCGCAACTCGAGAAAATCCAGGAGGTTCTCCCCTCCAGGCGAGATGAGGCCCATTTCCGCTGAGGCGTCTCGAGGCTGATCACACCTCACCTCTGGAACTTCGAAAGGGTCCTTCACACCCTTGGTGCAAATCAAGAAGTTCCCCGACATAGCCGTCTCCACTCGAGAGGAATCACGAGGGTCCCGCCCACATCCAGAGGAGCCCCGTTTCCGCCTCGTAGCTCGAGATGAGGTATCCTTTCCCTGCTTCGTTGGGAAAGAGTTCCCGGCCTTCCCGTCACATCTCAAGAGGAGGCCCTCTCAAAAGGAACGGCGAGAGGAACTCCAGGGTCGTGCCACCATTCCAAGAGTCCCCCAGATGTCTCAGTCCATTCCAGAGGAACCTCTTTTCCCTTCACCGGCTCGTCTTTCACGCCGAGGATCGACTCACACCAAGGTGGCACGTGGCACAGCCCTGTGGGAAAGCCTCGTGGGAAAGCCTCGAGGGACAGACTCGAGGGAAAGCTACAGATCCCTTGATCCACGTGACAGGAAGCGTGACACTACTGCTGCAGCTCGGGAGGAAAGCGCACGTGCATGCCCCCACTCGAGACGAGGCCTGACTCCCCTGGGGAGACTCAGAAGCACCCGAAGATCCATGGCAACACTGGAGAGGAATCCTCAGGTTCCGGCCCCGACTCCACACAAGGACTGAGGCCCCGGCATGGACGGGAGAGGAATCCCGAGAGGTCCCCTAGCAACTCGCATGGGGACTGGCCTTTCCTGAGGCCACCAGAGCGGGTCCCTGAGGTCCCCGTCGTCACTCGAGAAGACCTGCCGCAACTCGAGAAAATCCAGGAGGTTCTCCCCTCCAGGCGAGATGAGGCCCATTTCCGCTGACGCGTCTCGAGGCTGATCACACCTCAACTCTGGAACTTCGAAAGGCTCCTTCAAACCCTTGGTGCAAATCAAGAAGTTCCCCGACCTTGCCGTCTCCACTCGAGAGGAATCACGAGGGTCCCGCCCACATCCAGAGGAGCCCCGTTTCCACCTCGTAGCTCGAGATGAGGGATCCTTTCCCTGCTTCGTCGGGAAAGAGTTCCCGGCGTTCCCGTCGCATCTCAAGAGGAGGCCCTCTCAACAGGAACGGCGAGAGGAACTCCAGGGTCGTGCCACCATTCCAAGAGTCCCCCAGATGTCTCAGTCCATTCCAGAGGAACCTCTTTTCCCTTCACCGGCTCGTCTTTCACGCCGAGGATCGACTCACACCAAGGTGGCACGTGGCACAGCCCTGTGGGAAAGCCTCGTGGGAAAGCCTCGAGGGACAGCCTCGAGGGAAAGCCACAGATCCCTTGATCCACGTGACAGGAAGCGTGACACTACTGCTGCAGCTCGGGAGGAAAGCGCACGTGCATGCCCCCACTCGAGACGAGGCCTGACTCCCCTGGGGAGACTCAGAAGCACCCGAAGATCCATGGCAACACTGGAGAGGAATCCTCAGGTTCCGGCCCCGACTCCACACAAGGACTGAGGCCCCGGCATGGACGGGAGAGGAATCCCGAGAGGTCCCCTAGCAACTCGCATGGGGACTGGCCTTTCCTGAGGCCACCAGAGCGGGTCCCTGAGGTCCCCGTCGTAACTCGAGAAGACCTGCCGCAACTCGAGAAAATCCAGGAAGTTCTCCCCTCCAGGCGAGATGAGGCCCATTTCCGCTGAGGCGTCTCGAGGCTGATCACAACTCCCCTCTGGAACTTCGAAAGGGTCCTTCACACCCTTGGTGCAAATCAAGAAGTTCCCCGACATAGCCGTCTCCAATCGAGAGGAATCACGAGGGTCCCGCCCACATCCAGAGGAGCCCCGTTTCCGCCTCGTAGCTCGAGATGAGGGATCCTTTCCCTGCTTCATCGGGAAAGAGTTCCCGGCGTTCCCGTCGCATCTCAAGAGGAGGCCCTCTCAACAGGAACGGCGAGAGGAACTCCAGGGTCGTGCCACCATTCCAAGAGTCCCCCAGATGTCTCAGTCCATTCCAGAGGAACCTCTTTTCCCGTCACTGGCTCGTCTTTCACGCCGAGGATCGACTCACACCAAGGTGGCACGTGGCACAGCCCTGTGGGAAAGCCTCGTGGGAAAGCCTCGAGGGACAGCTTCGAGGGAAAGCCACAGATCCCTTGATCCACGTGACAGGAAGCGTGACACTACTGCTGCAGCTCGGGAGGAAAGCGCACGTGCATGCCCCCTGTCGAGATGAGGCCTGACTCCCCTGGGGAGACTCAGAAGCACCCCAAGATCCATGGCAACACTGGAGAGGAATCCTCAGGTTCCGGCCCCGACTCCACACAAGGACTGAGGCCCCGGCATGGACGGGAAAGGAATCCCGAGAGGTCCCCTAGCAACTCGCATGGGGACTGGCCTTTCCTGAGGCCACCAGAGCGGGTCCCTGAGGTCCCCGTCGTAACTCGAGAAGACCTGCCGCAACTCGAGAAAATCCAGGAGGTTCTCCCCTCCAGGCGAGATGAGGCCCATTTCCGCTGAGGCGTCTCGAGGCTGATCACACCTCACCTCTGGAACTTCGAAAGGGTCCTTCACACCCTTGGTGCAAATCAAGAAGTTCCCCGACCTAGCCGTCTCCACTCGAGATGAATCACGAGAGTCCCGCCCACATCCAGAGGAGCCCCGTTTCCGCCTCGTAGCTCGAGATGAGGGATCCTTTCCCTGCTTCGTCGGGAAAGAGTTCCCGGCCTTCCTGTCGCATCTCAAGAGGAGGCCCTCTCAACAGGAACGGCGAGAGGAACTCCAGGGTCGTGCCACCATTCCAAGAGTCCCCCAGATGTCTCAGTCCATTCCAGAGGAATCTATTTTCCCTTCACCGGCTCGTCTTTCACGCCGAGGATCGACTCACACCAAGGTGGCACGTGGCACAGCCCTGTGGGAAAGCCTCGTGGGAAAGCCTCGAGGGACAGCCTCGAGGGAAAGCCAGAGATCCTTTGATCCACGTGACAGGAAGCGTGACACTACTGCTGCAGCTCGGGAGGAAAGCGGACGTGCATGCCCCCACTCGAGACGAGGCCTGACTCCCCTGGGGAGACTCAGAAGCACCCCAAGATCCATGCAACACTGGAGAGGAATCCTCAGGTTCCGGCCCCAACTCCACACAAGGACTGAGGCCCCGGCATGGATGGGAGAGGAATCCCGAGAGGTCCCCTAGCAACTCGCATGGGGACTGGCCTTTCCTGAGGCCACCAGAGCGGGTCCCTGAGGTCCCCGTCGTAACTCGAGAAGACCTGCCGCAACTCGAGAAAATCCAGGAGGTTCTCCCCTCCAGGCGAGATGAGGCCCATTTCCGCTGAGGCGTCTCGAGGCTGATCACACCTCACCTCTGGAACTTCGAAAGGGTCCTTCACACCCTCGGTGCAAATCAAGAAGTTCCCCGACCTAGCCGTCTCCACTCGAGAGGAATCACGAGGGTCCCGCCCACATCCAGAGGAGCCCCGTTTCCGCCTCGTAGCTCGAGATGAGGGATCCTTTCCCTGCTTCGTCGGGAAAGATTTCCCGGCCTTCCGTCGCATCTCAAGAGGAGGCCCTCTCAACAGGAAAGGCGAGAGGAACTCAAGGGTCGTGCCACCATTCCAAGAGTCCCCCAGATGTCTCAGTCCATTCCAGAGGAACCTCTTTTCCCTTCACCGGCTCGTCTTTCACGCCGAGGATCGACTCACACCAAGGTGGCACGTGGCACAGCCCTGTGGGAAAGCCTCGTGGGAAAGCCTCGAGGGGCAGCCTCGAGGGAAAGCCACAGATCCCTTGCTCCACGTGACAGGAAGCGTGACACTACTGCTGCAGCTCGGGAGGAAAGCGCACGTGCATGCCCCCACTCGAGACGAGGCCTGACTCCCCTGGGGAGACTCAGAAGCACCCCAAGATCCATGGCAACACTGCAGAGGAATCCTCAGGTTCCGGCTCCGACTCCACACAAGGACTGAGGCCCCGGCATGGACGGGAGAGGAATCCCGAGAGGTCCCCTAGCAACTCGCATGGGGACTGGCCTTTCCTGAGGCCACCAGAGAGGGTCCCTGAGGTCCCCGTCGTAACTCGAGAAGACCTGCCGCAACTCGAGAAAATCCAGGAGGTTCTCCCCTCCAGGCGAGATGAGGCCCATTTCCGCTGAGGCGTCACGAGGCTGATCACACCTCACCTCTGGAACTTCGAAAGGGTTCTTCACACCCTTGGTGCAAATCAAGAAGTTCCCCGACCTAGCCGTCTCCACTCGAGAGGAATCACGAGGGTCCCGCCCACATCCAGAGGAGCCCCGTTTCCGCCTCGTAGCTCGAGATGAGGGATCCTTTCCCTGCTTCGTCGGGAAAGAGTTCCCGGCGTTCCCGTCGCATCTCAAGAGGAGGCCCTCTCAACAGGAACGGCGAGAGGAACTCCAGGGTCGTGCCCCCATTCCAAGAGTCCCCCAGATGTCTCAGTCCATTCCAGAGGAACCTCTTTTCCCTTCACCGGCTCGTCTTTCACGCCGAGGATCGACTCACACCAAGGTGGCACGTGGCACAGCCCTGTGGGAAAGCCTCGTGGGAAAGCCTCGAGGGACAGCCTCGAGGGAAAGCCACAGATCCCTTGATCCACGTGACAGGAAGCGTGACACTACTGCTGCAGCTCGGGAGGAAAGCGCACGTGTATGCCCCCACTCGAGACGAGGCCTGACTCCCCTGGGGAGACTCAGAAGCACCCCAAGATCCATGGCAACACTGGAGAGGAATCCTCAGATTCCGGCCCCGACTCCACACAAGGACTGAGGCCCCGGCATGGACGGGAGAGGAATCCCGAGAGGTCCCCTAGCAACTCGCATGGGGACTGGCCTTTCCTGAGGCCACCAGAGCGGGTCCCTGAGGTCCCCGTCGTAACTCGAGAAGACCTGCCGCAACTCGAGAAAATCCAGGAAGTTCTCCCCTCCAGGCGAGATGAGGCCCATTTCCGCTGAGGCGTCTCGAGGCTGATCACAACTCCCCTCTGGAACTTCGAAAGGGTCCTTCACACCCTTGGTGCAAATCAAGAAGTTCCCCGACATAGCCGTCTCCAATCGAGAGGAATCACGAGGGTCCCGCCCACATCCAGAGGAGCCCCGTTTCCGCCTCGTAGCTCGAGATGAGGGATCCTTTCCCTGCTTCATCGGGAAAGAGTTCCCGGCGTTCCCGTCGCATCTCAAGAGGAGGCCCTCTCAACAGGAACGGCGAGAGGAACTCCAGGGTCGTGCCACCATTCCAAGAGTCCCCCAGATGTCTCAGTCCATCCCAGAGGAACCTCTTTTCCCTTCACCGGCTCGTCTTTCACGCCGAGGATCGACTCACACCAAGGTGGCACGTGGCACAGCCCTGTGGGAAAGCCTCGTGGGAAAGCCTCGAGGGACAGCCTCGAGGGAAAGCCACCGATCCCTTGATCCACGTGACAGGAAGCGTGACACTACTGCTGCAGCTCGGGAGGAAAGCGCACGTGCATGCCCCCACTCGAGACGAGGCCTGACTCCCCTGGGGAGACTCAGAAGCACCCCAAGATCCATGGCAACACTGGAGAGGAATCCTCAGGTTCCGGCCCCGACTCCACACAAGGACTGAGGCCCCGGCATGGACGGGAGAGGAATCCCGAGAGGTCCCCTAGCAACTCGCATGGGGACTGGCCTTTCCTGATGCCACCAGAGCGGGTCCCTGAGGTCCCCGCCGTAACTCGAGAAGACCTGCCGCAACTCGAGAAAATCCAGGAGGTTCTCCCCTCCAGGCGAGATGAGGCCCATTTCCGCTGAGGCGTCTCGAGGCTGATCACACCTCACCTCTGGAACTTCGAAAGGGTCCTTCACACCCTTGGTGCAAATCAAGAAGTTCCCCGACATACCCGTCTCCACTCGAGAGGAATCACGAGGGTCCCGCCCACATCCAGAGGAGCCCCGTTTCCGCCTCGTAGCTCGAGATGAGGGATCCTTTCCCTGCTTCGTCGGGAAAGAGTTCCCGGCATTCCCGTCGCATCTCAAGAGGAGGCCCTCTCAACAGGAACGGCGAGAGGAACTCCAGGGTCGTGCCACCATTCCAAGAGTCCCCCAGATGTCTCAGTCCATTCCAGAGGAACCTCTTTTCCCGTCACCCGGCTCGTCTTTCACGCCGAGGATCGACTCACACCAAGGTGGCACGTGGCACAGCCCTGTGGGAAAGCCTCGTGGGAAAGCCTCGAGGGACAGCCTCGAGGGAAAGCCACAGATCCCTTGATCCACGTGACAGGAAGCGTGACACTACTGCTGCAGCTCGGGAGGAAAGCGCACGTGCATGCCCCCTGTCGAGATGAGGCCTGACTCCCCTGGGGAGACTCAGAAGCACCCCAAGATCCATGGCAACACTGGAGAGGAATCCTCAGGTTCCGTCCCCGACTCCACACAAGGACTGAGGCCCCGGCATGGACGGGAAAGGAATCCCGAGAGGTCCCCTAGCAACTCGCATGGGGACTGGCCTTTCCTGAGGCCACCAGAGCGGGTCCCTGAGGTCCCCGTCGTAACTCGAGAAGACCTGCCGCAACTCGAGAAAATCCAGGAGGTTCTCCCCTCCAGGCGAGATGAGGCCCATTTCCGCTGAGGCGTCTCGAGGCTGATCACACCTCACCTCTGGAACTTCGAAAGGGTCCTTCACACCCTTGGTGCAAATCAAGAAGTTCCCCGACCTAGCCGTCTCCACTCGAGAGGAATCACGAGAGTCCCGCCCACATCCAGAGGAGCCCCCGTTTCCGCCTCGTAGCTCGAGATGAGGGATCCTTTCCCTGCTTCGTCGGGAAAGAGTTCCCGGCCTTCCCGTCGCATCTCAAGAGGAGGCCCTCTCAACAGGAACGGCGAGAGGAACTCCAGGGTCGTGCCACCATTCCAAGAGTCCCCCAGATGTCTCAGTCCATTCCAGAGGAATCTCTTTTCCCTTCACCGGCTCGTCTTTCACGCCGAGGATCGACTCACACCAAGGTGGCACGTGGCACAGCCCTGTGGGAAAGCCTCGTGGGAAAGCCTCGAGGGACAGCCTCGAGGGAAAGCCACAGATCCCTTGATCCACGTGACAGGAAGCGTGACACTACTGCTGCAGCTCGGGAGGAAAGCGGACGTGCATGCCCCCACTCGAGACGAGGCCTGACTCCCCTGGGGAGACTCAGAAGCACCCCAAGATCCATGGCAACACTGGAGAGGAATCCTCAGGTTCCGGCCCCGACTCCACACAAGGACTGAGGCCCCGGCATGGATGGGAGAGGAATCCCGAGAGGTCCCCTAGCAACTCGCATGGGGACTGGCCTTTCCTGAGGCCACCAGAGCGGGTCCCTGAGGTCCCCGTCGTAACTCGAGAAGACCTGCCGCAACTCGAGAAAATCCAGGAGGTTCTCCCCTCCAGGCGAGATGAGGCCCATTTCCGCTGAGGCGTCTCGAGGCTGATCACACCTCACCTCTGGAACTTCGAAAGGGTCCTTCACACCCTCGGTGCAAATCAAGAAGTTCCCCGACCTAGCCGTCTCCACTCGAGAGGAATCACGAGGGTCCCGCCCACATCCAGAGGAGCCCCGTTTCCGCCTTGTAGCTCGAGATGAGGGATCCTTTACCTGCTTCGTCGGGAAAGATTTCCCGGCCTTCTGTCGCATCTCAAGAGGAGGCCCTCTCAACAGGAAAGGCGAGAGGAACTCAAGGGTCGTGCCACCATTCCAAGAGTCCCCCAGATGTCTCAGTCCATTCCAGAGGAACCTCTTTTCCCTTCACCGGCTCGTCTTTCACGCCAAGGATCGACTCACACCAAGGTGGCACGTGGCACAGCCCTGTGGGAAAGCCTCGTGGGAAAGCCTCGAGGGGCAGCCTCGAGGGAAAGCCACAGATCCCTTGATCCACGTGACAGGAAGCGTGACACTACTGCTGCAGCTCGGGAGGAAAGCGCACGTGCATGCCCCCTGTCGAGATGAGGCCTGACTCCCCTGGGGAGACTCAGAAGCACCCCAAGATCCATGGCAACACTGGAGAGGAATCCTCAGGTTCCGGCCCCGACTCCACACAAGGACTGAGGCCCCGGCATGGACGGGAGAGGAATCCCGAGAGGTCCCCTAGCAACTCGCATGGGGACTGGCCTTTCCTGAGGCCACCAGAGCGGGTCCCTGAGGTCCCCGTCGTAACTCGAGAAGACCTGCCGCAACTCGAGAAAATCCAGGACGTTCTCCCCTCCAGGCGAGATGAGGCCCATTTCCGCTGAGGCGTCTCGAGGCTGATCACACCTCACCTCTGGAACTTCGAAAGGGTCCTTCACACCCTTGGTGCAAATCAAGAAGTTCCCCGACCTAGCCGTCTCCACTCGAGAGGAATCACGAGAGTCCCACCCACATCCAGAGGAGCCCCGTTTCCGCCTCGTAGCTCGAGATGAGGGATCCTTTCCCTGCTTCCTCGGGAAAGAGTTCCCGGCCTTCCCGTCGCATCTCAAGAGGAGGCCCTCTCAACAGGAACGGCGAGAGGAACTCCAGGGTCGTGCCACCATTCCAAGAGTCCCCCAGATGTCTCAGTCCATTCCAGAGGAATCTCTTTTCCCTTCACCGGCTCGTCTTTCACGCCGAGGATCGACTCACACCAAGGTGGCACGTGGCACAGCCCTGTGGGAAAGCCTCGTGGGAAAGCCTCGAGGGACAGCCTCGAGGGAAAGCCAGAGATCCCTTGATCCACGTGACAGGAAGCGTGACACTACTGCTGCAGCTCGGGAGGAAAGCGCACGTGCATGCCCCCACTCGAGACGAGGCCTGACTCCCCTGGGGAGACTCAGAAGCACCCCAAGATCCATGGCAACACTGGAGAGGAATCCTCAGGTTCCGGCCCCGACTCCACACAAGGACTGAGGCCCCGGCATGGATGGGAGAGGAATCCCGAGAGGTCCCCTAGCAACTCGCATGGGATCTGGCCTTTCCTGAGGCCACCAGAGCGGGTCCCTGAGGTCCCCGTCGTAACTCGAGAAGACCTGCCGCAACTCGAGAAAATCCAGGAGGTTCTCCCCTCCAGGCGAGATGAGGCCCATTTCCGCTGAGGCGTCTCGAGGCTGATCACACCTCACCTCTGGAACTTCGAAAGGGTCCTTCACACCCTCGGTGCAAATCAAGAAGTTCCCCGACCTAGCCGTCTCCACTCGAGAGGAATCACGAGGGTCCCGCCCACATCCAGAGGAGCCCCGTTTCCGCCTCGTAGCTCGAGATGAGGGATCCTTTCCCTGCTTCGTCGGGAAAGATTTCCCGGCCTTCCGTCGCATCTCAAGAGGAGGCCCTCTCAACAGGAAAGGCGAGAGGAACTCAAGGGTCGTGCCACCATTCCAAGAGTCCCCCAGATGTCTCAGTCCATTCCAGAGGAACCTCTTTTCCCTTCACCGGCTCGTCTTTCACGCCGAGGATCGACTCACACCAAGGTGGCACGTGGCACAGCCCTGTGGGAAAGCCTCGTGGGAAAGCCTCGAGGGGCAGCCTCGAGGGAAAGCCACAGATCCCTTGCTCCACGTGACAGGAAGCGTGACACTACTGCTGCTGCTCGGGAGGAAAGCGCACGTGCATGCCCTCACTCGAGACGAGGCCTGACTCCCCTGGGGAGACTCAGAAGCACCCCAAGATCCATGGCAACACTGCAGAGGAATCCTCAGGTTCCGGCTCCGACTCCACACAAGGACTGAGGCCCCGGCATGGACGGGAGAGGAATCCCGAGAGGTCCCCTAGCAACTCGCATGGGGACTGGCCTTTCCTGAGGCCACCAGAGAGGGTCCCTGAGGTCCCCGTCGTAACTCGAGAAGACCTGCCGCAACTCGAGAAAATCCAGGAGGTTCTCCCCTCCAGGCGAGATGAGGCCCATTTCCGCTGAGGCGTCACGAGGCTGATCACACCTCACCTCTGGAACTTCGAAAGGGTTCTTCACACCCTTGGTGCAAATCAAGAAGTTCCCCGACATACCCGTCTCCACTCGAGAGGAATCACGAGGGTCCCGCCCACATCCAGAGGAGCCCCGTTTCCGCCTCGTAGCTCGAGATGAGGGATCCTTTCCCTGCTTCGTCGGGAAAGAGTTCCCGGCGTTCCCGTCGCATCTCAAGAGGAGGCCCTCTCAACAGGAACGGCGAGAGGAACTCCAGGGTCGTGCCACCATTCCAAGAGTCCCCCAGATGTCTCAGTCCATTCCAGAGGAACCTCTTTTCCCGTCACTGGCTCGTCTTTCACGCCGAGGATCGACTCACACCAAGGTGGCACGTGGCACAGCCCTGTGGGAAAGCCTCGTGGGAAAGCCTCGAGGGACAGCCTCGAGGGAAAGCCACAGATCCCTTGATCCACGTGACAGGAAGCGTGACACTACTGCTGCAGCTCGGGAGGAAAGCGCACGTGCATGCCCCCTGTCGAGATGAGGCCTGACTCCCCTGGGGAGACTCAGAAGCACCCCAAGATCCATGGCAACACTGGAGAGGAATCCTCAGGTTCCGTCCCCGACTCCACACAAGGACTGAGGCCCCGGCATGGACGGGAAAGGAATCCCGAGAGGTCCCCTAGCAACTCGCATGGGGACTGGCCTTTCCTGAGGCCACCAGAGCGGGTCCCTGAGGTCCCCGTCGTAACTCGAGAAGACCTGCCGCAACTCGAGAAAATCCAGGAGGTTCTCCCCTCCAGGCGAGATGAGGCCCATTTCCGCTGAGGCGTCTCGAGGCTGATCACACCTCACCTCTGGAACTTCGAAAGGGTCCTTCACACCCTTGGTGCAAATCAAGAAGTTCCCCGACCTAGCCGTCTCCACTCGAGAGGAATCACGAGAGTCCCGCCCACATCCAGAGGAGCCCCGTTTCCGCCTCGTAGCTCGAGATGAGGGATCCTTTCCCTGCTTCGTCGGGAAAGAGTTCCCGGCCTTCCCGTCGCATCTCAAGAGGAGGCCCTCTCAACAGGAACGGCGAGAGGAACTCCAGGGTCGTGCCACCATTCCAAGAGTCCCCCAGATGTCTCAGTCCATTCCAGAGGAATCTCTTTTCCCTTCACCGGCTCGTCTTTCACGCCGAGGATCGACTCACACCAAGGTGGCACGTGGCACAGCCCTGTGGGAAAGCCTCGTGGGAAAGCCTCGAGGGACAGCCTCGAGGGAAAGCCACAGATCCCTTGATCCACGTGACAGGAAGCGTGACACTACTGCTGCAGCTCGGGAGGAAAGCGGACGTGCATGCCCCCACTCGAGACGAGGCCTGACTCCCCTGGGGAGACTCAGAAGCACCCCAAGATCCATGGCAACACTGGAGAGGAATCCTCAGGTTCCGGCCCCGACTCCACACAAGGACTGAGGCCCCGGCATGGATGGGAGAGGAATCCCGAGAGGTCCCCTAGCAACTCGCATGGGGACTGGCCTTTCCTGAGGCCACCAGAGCGGGTCCCTGAGGTCCCCGTCGTAACTCGAGAAGACCTGCCGCAACTCGAGAAAATCCAGGAGGTTCTCCCCTCCAGGCGAGATGAGGCCCATTTCCGCTGAGGCGTCTCGAGGCTGATCACACCTCACCTCTGGAACTTCGAAAGGGTCCTTCACACCCTCGGTGCAAATCAAGAAGTTCCCCGACCTAGCCGTCTCCACTCGAGAGGAATCACGAGGGTCCCGCCCACATCCAGAGGAGCCCCGTTTCCGCCTTGTAGCTCGAGATGAGGGATCCTTTACCTGCTTCGTCGGGAAAGATTTCCCGGCCTTCTGTCGCATCTCAAGAGGAGGCCCTCTCAACAGGAAAGGCGAGAGGAACTCAAGGGTCGTGCCACCATTCCAAGAGTCCCCCAGATGTCTCAGTCCATTCCAGAGGAACCTCTTTTCCCTTCACCGGCTCGTCTTTCACGCCGAGGATCGACTCACACCAAGGTGGCACGTGGCACAGCCCTGTGGGAAAGCCTCGTGGGAAAGCCTCGAGGGGCAGCCTCGAGGAAAAGCCACAGATCCCTTGATCCACGTGACAGGAAGCGTGACACTACTGCTGCAGCTCGGGAGGAAAGCGCACGTGCATGCCCCCTGTCGAGATGAGGCCTGACTCCCCTGGGGAGACTCAGAAGCACCCCAAGATCCATGGCAACACTGGAGAGGAATCCTCAGGTTCCGGCCCCGACTCCACACAAGGACTGAGGCCCCGGCATGGACGGGAGAGGAATCCCGAGAGGTCCCCTAGCAACTCGCATGGGGACTGGCCTTTCCTGAGGCCACCAGAGCGGGTCCCTGAGGTCCCCGTCGTAACTCGAGAAGACCTGCCGCAACTCGAGAAAATCCAGGACGTTCTCCCCTCCAGGCGAGATGAGGCCCATTTCCGCTGAGGCGTCTCGAGGCTGATCACACCTCACCTCTGGAACTTCGAAAGGGTCCTTCACACCCTTGGTGCAAATCAAGAAGTTCCCCGACCTAGCCGTCTCCACTCGAGAGGAATCACGAGAGTCCCACCCACATCCAGAGGAGCCCCGTTTCCGCCTCGTAGCTCGAGATGAGGGATCCTTTCCCTGCTTCGTCGGGAAAGAGTTCCCGGCCTTCCCGTCGCATCTCAAGAGGAGGCCCTCTCAACAGGAACGGCGAGAGGAACTCCAGGGTCGTGCCACCATTCCAAGAGTCCCCCAGATGTCTCAGTCCATTCCAGAGGAATCTCTTTTCCCTTCACCGGCTCGTCTTTCACGCCGAGGATCGACTCACACCAAGGTGGCACGTGGCACAGCCCTGTGGGAAAGCCTCGTGGGAAAGCCTCGAGGGACAGCCTCGAGGGAAAGCCAGAGATCCCTTGATCCACGTGACAGGAAGCGTGACACTACTGCTGCAGCTCGGGAGGAAAGCGCACGTGCATGCCCCCACTCGAGACGAGGCCTGACTCCCCTGGGGAGACTCAGAAGCACCCCAAGATCCATGGCAACACTGGAGAGGAATCCTCAGGTTCCGGCCCCGACTCCACACAAGGACTGAGGCCCCGGCATGGATGGGAGAGGAATCCCGAGAGGTCCCCTAGCAACTCGCATGGGATCTGGCCTTTCCTGAGGCCACCAGAGCGGGTCCCTGAGGTCCCCGTCGTAACTCGAGAAGACCTGCCGCAACTCGAGAAAATCCAGGAGGTTCTCCCCTCCAGGCGAGATGAGGCCCATTTCCGCTGAGGCGTCTCGAGGCTGATCACACCTCACCTCTGGAACTTCGAAAGGGTCCTTCACACCCTCGGTGCAAATCAAGAAGTTCCCCGACCTAGCCGTCTCCACTCGAGAGGAATCACGAGGGTCCCGCCCACATCCAGAGGAGCCCCGTTTCCGCCTCGTAGCTCGAGATGAGGGATCCTTTCCCTGCTTCGTCGGGAAAGATTTCCAGGCCTTCCGTCGCATCTCAAGAGGAGGCCCTCTCAACAGGAAAGGCGAGAGGAACTCAAGGGTCGTGCCACAATTCCAAGAGTCCCCCAGATGTCTCAGTCCATTCCAGAGGAACCTCTTTTCCCTTCACCGGCTCGTCTTTCACGCCGAGGATCGACTCACACCAAGGTGGCACGTGGCACAGCCCTGTGGGAAAGCCTCGTGGGAAAGCCTCGAGGGGCAGCCTCGAGGGAAAGCCACAGATCCCTTGCTCCACGTGACAGGAAGCGTGACACTACTGCTGCTGCTCGGGAGGAAAGCGCACGTGCATGCCCTCACTCGAGACGAGGCCTGACTCCCCTGGGGAGACTCAGAAGCACCCCAAGATCCATGGCAACACTGCAGAGGAATCCTCAGGTTCCGGCTCCGACTCCACACAAGGACTGAGGCCCCGGCATGGACGGGAGAGGAATCCCGAGAGGTCCCCTAGCAACTCGCATGGGGACTGGCCTTTCCTGAGGCCACCAGAGAGGGTCCCTGAGGTCCCCGTCGTAACTCGAGAAGACCTGCCGCAACTCGAGAAAATCCAGGAGGTTCTCCCCTCCAGGCGAGATGAGGCCCATTTCCGCTGAGGCGTCACGAGGCTGATCACACCTCACCTCTGGAACTTCGAAAGGGTTCTTCACACCCTTGGTGCAAATCAAGAAGTTCCCCGACCTAGCCGTCTCCACTCGAGAGGAATCACGAGGGTCCCGCCCACATCCAGAGGAGCCCCGTTTCCGCCTCGTAGCTCGAGATGAGGGATCCTTTCCCTGCTTCGTCGGGAAAGAGTTCCCGGCGTTCCCGTCGCATCTCAAGAGGAGGCCCTCTCAACAGGAACGGCGAGAGGAACTCCAGGGTCGTGCCCCCATTCCAAGAGTCCCCCAGATGTCTCAGTCCATTCCAGAGGAACCTCTTTTCCCTTCACCGGCTCGTCTTTCACGCCGAGGATCGACTCACACCAAGGTGGCACGTGGCACAGCCCTGTGGGAAAGCCTCGTGGGAAAGCCTCGAGGGACAGCCTCGAGGGAAAGCCACAGATCCCTTGATCCACGTGACAGGAAGCGTGACACTACTGCTGCAGCTCGGGAGGAAAGCGCACGTGTATGCCCCCACTCGAGACGAGGCCTGACTCCCCTGGGGAGACTCAGAAGCACCCCAAGATCCATGGCAACACTGGAGAGGAATCCTCAGGTTCCGGCCCCGACTCCACACAAGGACTGAGGCCCCGGCATGGACGGGAGAGGAATCCCGAGAGGTCCCCTAGCAACTCGCATGGGGACTGGCCTTTCCTGAGGCCACCAGAGCGGGTCCCTGAGGTCCCCGTCGTAACTCGAGAAGACCTGCCGCAACTCGAGAAAATCCAGGAAGTTCTCCCCTCCAGGCGAGATGAGGCCCATTTCTGCTGAGGCGTCTCGAGGCTGATCACAACTCCCCTCTGGAACTTCGAAAGGGTCCTTCACACCCTTGGTGCAAATCAAGAAGTTCCCCGACATAGCCGTCTCCAATCGAGAGGAATCACGAGGGTCCCGCCCACATCCAGAGGAGCCCCGTTTCCGCCTCGTAGCTCGAGATGAGGGATCCTTTCCCTGCTTCATCGGGAAAGAGTTCCCGGCGTTCCCGTCGCATCTCAAGAGGAGGCCCTCTCAACAGGAACGGCGAGAGGAACTCCAGGGTCGTGCCACCATTCCAAGAGTCCCCCAGATGTCTCAGTCCATCCCAGAGGAACCTCTTTTCCCTTCACCGGCTCGTCTTTCACGCCGAGGATCGACTCACACCAAGGTGGCACGTGGCACAGCCCTGTGGAAAAGCCTCGTGGGAAAGCCTCGAGGGACAGCCTCGAGGGAAAGCCACCGATCCCTTGATCCACGTGACAGGAAGCATGACACTACTGCTGCAGCTCGGGAGGAAAGCGCACGTGCATGCCCCCACTCGAGACGAGGCCTGACTCCCCTGGGGAGACTCAGAAGCACCCCAAGATCCCTGGCAACACTGGAGAGGAATCCTCAGGTTCCGGCCCCGACTCCACACAAGGACTGAGGCCCCGGCATGGACGGGAGAGGAATCCCGAGAGGTCCCCTAGCAACTCGCATGGGGACTGGCCTTTCCTGAGGCCACCAGAGCGGGTCCCTGAGGTCCCCGCCGTAACTCGAGAAGACCTGCCGCAACTCGAGAAAATCCAGGAGGTTCTCCCCTCCAGGCGAGATGAGGCCCATTTCCGCTGAGGCGTCTCGCGGCTGATCACACCTCACCTCTGGAACTTCGAAAGGGTCCTTCACACCCTTGGTGCAAATCAAGAAGTTCCCCGACATACCCGTCTCCACTCGAGAGGAATCACGAGGGTCCCGCCCACATGCAGAGGAGCCCCGTTTCCGCCTCGTAGCTCGAGATGAGGGATCCTTTCCCTGCTTCGTCGGGAAAGAGTTCCCGGCGTTCCCGTCGCATCTCAAGAGGAGGCCCTCTCAACAGGAACGGCGAGAGGAACTCCAGGGTCGTGCCACCATTCCAAGAGTCCCCCAGATGTCTCAGTCCATTCCAGAGGAACCTCTTTTCCCGTCACTGGCTCGTCTTTCACGCCGAGGATCGACTCACACCAAGGTGGCACGTGGCACAGCCCTGTGGAAAGCCTCGTGGGAAAGCCTCGAGGGACAGCCTCGAGGGAAAGCCACAGATCCCTTGATCCACGTGACAGGAAGCGTGACACTACTGCTGCAGCTCGGGAGGAAAGCGCATGTGCATGCCCCCTGTCGAGATGAGGCCTGACTCCCCTGGGGAGACTCAGAAGCACCCCAAGATCCATGGCAACACTGGAGAGGAATCCTCAGGTTCCGTCCCCGACTCCACACAAGGACTGAGGCCCCGGCATGGACGGGAAAGGAATCCCGAGAGGTCCCCTAGCAACTCGCATGGGGACTGGCCTTTCCTGAGGCCACCAGAGCGGGTCCCTGAGGTCCCCGTCGTAACTCGAGAAGACCTGCCGCAACTCGAGAAAATCCAGGAGGTTCTCCCCTCCAGGCGAGATGAGGCCCATTTCCGCTGAGGCGTCTCGAGGCTGATCACACCTCACCTCTGGAACTTCGAAAGGGTCCTTCACACCCTTGGTGCAAATCAAGAAGTTCCCCGACCTAGCCGTCTCCACTCGAGAGGAATCACGAGAGTCCCGCCGACATCCAGAGGAGCCCCGTTTCCGCCTCGTAGCTCGAGATGAGGGATCCTTTCCCTGCTTCGTCGGGAAAGAGTTCCCGGCCTTCCCGTCGCATCTCAAGAGGAGGCCCTCTCAACAGGAACGGCGAGAGGAACTCCAGGGTCGTGCCACCATTCCAAGAGTCCCCCAGATGTCTCAGTCCATTCCAGAGGAATCTCTTTTCCCTTCACCGGCTCGTCTTTCACGCCGAGGATCGACTCACACCAAGGTGGCACGTGGCACAGCCCTGTGGGAAAGCCTCGTGGGAAAGCCTCGAGGGACAGCCTCGAGGGAAAGCCACAGATCCCTTGATCCACGTGACAGGAAGCGTGACACTACTGCTGCAGCTCGGGAGGAAAGCGGACGTGCATGCCCCCACTCGAGACGAGGCCTGACTCCCCTGGGGAGACTCAGAAGCACCCCAAGATCCATGGCAACACTGGAGAGGAATCCTCAGGTTCCGGCCCCGACTCCACACAAGGACTGAGGCCCCGGCATGGATGGGAGAGGAATCCCGAGAGGTCCCCTAGCAACTCGCATGGGGACTGGCCTTTCCTGAGGCCACCAGAGCGGGTCCCTGAGGTCCCCGTCGTAACTCGAGAAGACCTGCCGCAACTCGAGAAAATCCAGGAGGTTCTCCCCTCCAGGCGAGATGAGGCCCATTTCCGCTGAGGCGTCTCGAGGCTGATCACACCTCACATCTGGAACTTCGAAAGGGTCCTTCACACCCTCGGTGCAAATCAAGAAGTTCCCCGACCTAGCCGTCTCCACTCGAGAGGAATCACGAGGGTCCCGCCCACATCCAGAGGAGCCCCGTTTCCGCCTCGTAGCTCGAGATGAGGGATCCTTTCCCTGCTTCGTCGGGAAAGAGTTCCCGGCGTTCCCGTCGCATCTCAAGAGGAGGCCCTCTCAACAGGAACGGCGAGAGGAACTCCAGGGTCGTGCCCCCATTCCAAGAGTCCCCCAGATGTCTCAGTCCATTCCAGAGGAACCTCTTTTCCCTTCACCGGCTCGTCTTTCACGCCGAGGATCGACTCACACCAAGGTGGCACGTGGCACAGCCCTGTGGGAAAGCCTCGTGGGAAAGCCTCGAGGGACAGCCTCGAGGGAAAGCCACAGATCCCTTGATCCACGTGACAGGAAGCGTGACACTACTGCTGCAGCTCGGGAGGAAAGCGCACGTGTATGCCCCCACTCGAGACGAGGCCTGACTCCCCTGGGGAGACTCAGAAGCACCCCAAGATCCATGGCAACACTGGAGAGGAATCCTCAGGTTCCGGCCCCGACTCCACACAAGGACTGAGGCCCCGGCATGGACGGGAGAGGAATCCCGAGAGGTCCCCTAGCAACTCGCATGGGGACTGGCCTTTCCTGAGGCCACCAGAGCGGGTCCCTGAGGTCCCCGTCGTAACTCGAGAAGACCTGCCGCAACTCGAGAAAATCCAGGAAGTTCTCCCCTCCAGGCGAGATGAGGCCCATTTCTGCTGAGGCGTCTCGAGGCTGATCACAACTCCCCTCTGGAACTTCGAAAGGGTCCTTCACACCCTTGGTGCAAATCAAGAAGTTCCCCGACATAGCCGTCTCCAATCGAGAGGAATCACGAGGGTCCCGCCCACATCCAGAGGAGCCCCGTTTCCGCCTCGTAGCTCGAGATGAGGGATCCTTTCCCTGCTTCATCGGGAAAGAGTTCCCGGCGTTCCCGTCGCATCTCAAGAGGAGGCCCTCTCAACAGGAACGGCGAGAGGAACTCCAGGGTCGTGCCACCATTCCAAGAGTCCCCCAGATGTCTCAGTCCATCCCAGAGGAACCTCTTTTCCCTTCACCGGCTCGTCTTTCACGCCGAGGATCGACTCACACCAAGGTGGCACGTGGCACAGCCCTGTGGGAAAGCCTCGTGGGAAAGCCTCGAGGGACAGCCTCGAGGGAAAGCCACCGATCCCTTGATCCACGTGACAGGAAGCGTGACACTACTGCTGCAGCTCGGGAGGAAAGCGCACGTGCATGCCCCCACTCGAGACGAGGCCTGACTCCCCTGGGGAGACTCAGAAGCACCCCAAGATCCATGGCAACACTGGAGAGGAATCCTCAGGTTCCGGCCCCGACTCCACACAAGGACTGAGGCCCCGGCATGGACGGGAGAGGAATCCCGAGAGGTCCCCTAGCAACTCGCATGGGGACTGGCCTTTCCTGAGGCCACCAGAGCGGGTCCCTGAGGTCCCCGCCGTAACTCGAGAAGACCTGCCGCAACTCGAGAAAATCCAGGAGGTTCTCCCCTCCAGGCGAGATGAGGCCCATTTCCGCTGAGGCGTCTCGCGGCTGATCACACCTCACCTCTGGAACTTCGAAAGGGTCCTTCACACCCTTGGTGCAAATCAAGAAGTTCCCCGACCTAGCCGTCTCCACTCGAGAGGAATCACGAGGGTCCCGCCCACATCCAGAGGAGCCCCGTTTCCGCCTCGTAGCTCGAGATGAGGGATCCTTTCCCTGCTTCGTCGGGAAAGAGTTCCCGGCGTTCCCGTCGCATCTCAAGAGGAGGCCCTCTCAACAGGAACGGCGAGAGGAACTCCAGGGTCGTGCCACCATTCCAAGAGTCCCCCAGATGTCTCAGTCCATTCCAGAGGAACCTCTTTTCCCGTCACTGGCTCGTCTTTCACGCCGAGGATCGACTCACACCAAGGTGGCACGTGGCACAGCCCTGTGGGAAAGCCTCGTGGGAAAGCCTCGAGGGACAGCCTCGAGGGAAAGCCACAGATCCCTTGATCCACGTGACAGGAAGCGTGACACTACTGCTGCAGCTCGGGAGGAAAGCGCACGTGCATGCCCCCTGTCGAGATGAGGCCTGACTCCCCTGGGGAGACTCAGAAGCACCCCAAGATCCATGGCAACACTGGAGAGGAATCCTCAGGTTCCGTCCCCGACTCCACACAAGGACTGAGGCCCCGGCATGGACGGGAAAGGAATCCCGAGAGGTCCCCTAGCAACTCGCATGGGGACTGGCCTTTCCTGAGGCCACCAGAGCGGGTCCCTGAGGTCCCCGTCGTAACTCGAGAAGACCTGCCGCAACTCGAGAAAATCCAGGAGGTTCTCCCCTCCAGGCGAGATGAGGCCCATTTCCGCTGAGGCGTCTCGAGGCTGATCACACCTCACCTCTGGAACTTCGAAAGGGTCCTTCACACCCTTGGTGCAAATCAAGAAGTTCCCCGACCTAGCCGTCTCCACTCGAGAGGAATCACGAGAGTCCCGCCCACATCCAGAGGAGCCCCGTTTCCGCCTCGTAGCTCGAGATGAGGGATCCTTTCCCTGCTTCGTCGGGAAAGAGTTCCCGGCCTTCCCGTCGCATCTCAAGAGGAGGCCCTCTCAACAGGAACGGCGAGAGGAACTCCAGGGTCGTGCCACCATTCCAAGAGTCCCCCAGATGTCTCAGTTCATTCCAGAGGAATCTCTTTTCCCTTCACCGGCTCGTCTTTCACGCCGAGGATCGACTCACACCAAGGTGGCACGTGGCACAGCCCTGTGGGAAAGCCTCGTGGGAAAGCCTCGAGGGACAGCCTCGAGGGAAAGCCACAGATCCCTTGATCCACGTGACAGGAAGCGTGACACTACTGCTGCAGCTCGGGAGGAAAGCGGACGTGCATGCCCCCACTCGAGACGAGGCCTGACTCCCCTGGGGAGACTCAGAAGCACCCCAAGATCCATGGCAACACTGGAGAGGAATCCTCAGGTTCCGGCCCCGACTCCACACAAGGACTGAGGCCCCGGCATGGATGGGAGAGGAATCCCGAGAGGTCCCCTAGCAACTCGCATGGGGACTGGCCTTTCCTGAGGCCACCAGAGCGGGTCCCTGAGGTCCCCGTCGTAACTCGAGAAGACCTGCCGCAACTCGAGAAAATCCAGGAGGTTCTCCCCTCCAGGCGAGATGAGGCCCATTTCCGCTGAGGCGTCTCGAGGCTGATCACACCTCACATCTGGAACTTCGAAAGGGTCCTTCACACCCTCGGTGCAAATCAAGAAGTTCCCCGACCTAGCCGTCTCCACTCGAGAGGAATCACGAGGGTCCCGCCCACATCCAGAGGAGCCCCGTTTCCGCCTCGTAGCTCGAGATGAGGGATCCTTTCCCTGCTTCGTCGGGAAAGAGTTCCCGGCGTTCCCGTCGCATCTCAAGAGGAGGCCCTCTCAACAGGAACGGCGAGAGGAACTCCAGGGTCGTGCCCCCATTCCAAGAGTCCCCCAGATGTCTCAGTCCATTCCAGAGGAACCTCTTTTCCCTTCACCGGCTCGTCTTTCACGCCCAGGATCGACTCACACCAAGGTGGCACGTGGCACAGCCCTGTGGGAAAGCCTCGTGGGAAAGCCTCGAGGGACAGCCTCGAGGGAAAGCCACAGATCCCTTGATCCACGTGACAGGAAGCGTGACAATACTGCTGCAGCTCGGGAGGAAAGCGCACGTGTATGCCCCCACTCGAGACGAGGCCTGACTCCCCTGGGGAGACTCAGAAGCACCCCAAGATCCATGGCAACACTGGAGAGGAATCCTCAGGTTCCGGCCCCGACTCCACACAAGGACTGAGGCCCCGGCATGGACGGGAGAGGAATCCCGAGAGGTCCCCTAGCAACTCGCATGGGGACTGGCCTTTCCTGAGGCCACCAGAGCGGGTCCCTGAGGTCCCCGTCGTAACTCGAGAAGACCTGCCGCAACTCGAGAAAATCCAGGAAGTTCTCCCCTCCAGGCGAGATGAGGCCCATTTCTGCTGAGGCGTCTCGAGGCTGATCACAACTCCCCTCTGGAACTTCGAAAGGGTCCTTCACACCCTTGGTGCAAATCAAGAAGTTCCCCGACATAGCCGTCTCCAATCGAGAGGAATCACGAGGGTCCCGCCCACATCCAGAGGAGCCCCGTTTCCGCCTCGTAGCTCGAGATGAGGGATCCTTTCCCTGCTTCGTCGGGAAAGAGTTCCCGGCGTTCCCGTCGCATCTCAAGAGGAGGCCCTCTCAACAGGAACGGCGAGAGGAACTCCAGGGTCGTGCCACCATTCCAAGAGTCCCCCAGATGTCTCAGTCCATTCCAGAGGAACCTCTTTTCCCGTCACTGGCTCGTCTTTCACGCCGAGGATCGACTCACACCAAGGTGGCACGTGGCACAGCCCTGTGGGAAAGCCTCGTGGGAAAGCCTCGAGGGACAGCCTCGAGGGAAAGCCACAGATCCCTTGATCCACGTGACAGGAAGCGTGACACTACTGCTGCAGCTCGGGAGGAAAGCGCACGTGCATGCCCCCTGTCGAGATGAGGCCTGACTCCCCTGGGGAGACTCAGAAGCACCCCAAGATCCATGGCAACACTGGAGAGGAATCCTCAGGTTCCGTCCCCGACTCCACACAAGGACTGAGGCCCCGGCATGGACGGGAAAGGAATCCCGAGAGGTCCCCTAGCAACTCGCATGGGGACTGGCCTTTCCTGAGGCCACCAGAGCGGGTCCCTGAGGTCCCCGTCGTAACTCGAGAAGACCTGCCGCAACTCGAGAAAATCCAGGAGGTTCTCCCCTCCAGGCGAGATGAGGCCCATTTCCGCTGAGGCGTCTCGAGGCTGATCACACCTCACCTCTGGAACTTCGAAAGGGTCCTTCACACCCTTGGTGCAAATCAAGAAGTTCCCCGACCTAGCCGTCTCCACTCGAGAGGAATCACGAGAGTCCCGCCCACATCCAGAGGAGCCCCGTTTCCGCCTCGTAGCTCGAGATGAGGGATCCTTTCCCTGCTTCGTCGGGAAAGAGTTCCCGGCCTTCCCGTCGCATCTCAAGAGGAGGCCCTCTCAACAGGAACGGCGAGAGGAACTCCAGGGTCGTGCCACCATTCCAAGAGTCCCCCAGATGTCTCAGTCCATTCCAGAGGAATCTCTTTTCCCTTCACCGGCTCGTCTTTCACGCCGAGGATCGACTCACACCAAGGTGGCACGTGGCACAGCCCTGTGGGAAAGCCTCGTGGGAAAGCCTCGAGGGACAGCCTCGAGGGAAAGCCACAGATCCCTTGATCCACGTGACAGGAAGCGTGACACTACTGCTGCAGCTCGGGAGGAAAGCGGACGTGCATGCCCCCACTCGAGACGAGGCCTGACTCCCCTGGGGAGACTCAGAAGCACCCCAAGATCCATGGCAACACTGGAGAGGAATCCTCAGGTTCCGGCCCCGACTCCACACAAGGACTGAGGCCCCGGCATGGATGGGAGAGGAATCCCGAGAGGTCCCCTAGCAACTCGCATGGGGACTGGCCTTTCCTGAGGCCACCAGAGCGGGTCCCTGAGGTCCCCGTCGTAACTCGAGAAGACCTGCCGCAACTCGAGAAAATCCAGGAGGTTCTCCCCTCCAGGCGAGATGAGGCCCATTTCCGCTGAGGCGTCTCGAGGCTGATCACACCTCACATCTGGAACTTCGAAAGGGTCCTTCACACCCTCGGTGCAAATCAAGAAGTTCCCCGACCTAGCCGTCTCCACTCGAGAGGAATCACGAGGGTCCCGCCCACATCCAGAGGAGCCCCGTTTCCGCCTCGTAGCTCGAGATGAGGGATCCTTTACCTGCTTCGTCGGGAAAGAGTTCCCGGCCTTCTGTCGCATCTCAAGAGGAGGCCCTCTCAACAGGAAAGGCGAGAGGAACTCAAGGGTCGTGCCACCATTCCAAGAGTCCCCCAGATGCCTCAGTCCATTCCAGAGGAACCTCTTTTCCCTTCACCGGCTCGTCTTTCACGCCGAGGATCGACTCACACCAAGGTGGCACGTGGCACAGCCCTGTGGGAAAGCCTCGTGGGAAAGCCTCGAGGGGCAGCCTCGAGGGAAAGCCACAGATCCCTTGATCCACGTGACAGGAAGCGTGACACTACTGCTGCAGCTCGGGAGGAAAGCGCAAGTGCATGCCCCCTGTCGAGATGAGGCCTGACTCCCCTGGGGAGACTCAGAAGCACCCCAAGATCCATGGCAACACTGGAGAGGAATCCTCAGGTTCCGGCCCCGACTCCACACAAGGACTGAGGCCCCGGCATGGATGGGAGAGGAATCCCGAGAGGTCCCCTAGCAACTCGCATGGGGACTGGCCTTTCCTGAGGCCACCAGAGCGGGTCCCTGAGGTCCCCGTCGTAACTCGAGAAGACCTGCCGCAACTCGAGAAAATCCAGGAGGTTCTCCCCTCCAGGCGAGATGAGGCCCATTTCCGCTGAGGCGTCTCGAGGCTGATCACACCTCACCTCTGGAACTTCGAAAGGGTCCTTCACACCCTCGGTGCAAATCAAGAAGTTCCCCGACCTAGCCGTCTCCACTCGAGAGGAATCACGAGGGTCCCGCCCACATCCAGAGGAGCCCCGTTTCCGCCTCGTAGCTCGAGATGAGGGATCCTTTCCCTGCTTCGTCGGGAAAGATTTCCCGGCGTTCCCGTCGCATCTCAAGAGGAGGCCCTCTCAACAGGAACGGCGAGAGGAACTCCAGGGTCGTGCCACCATTCCAAGAGTCCCCCAGATGTCTCAGTCCATCCCAGAGGAACCTCTTTTCCCTTCACCGGCTCGTCTTTCACGCCGAGGATCGACTCACACCAAGGTGGCACGTGGCACAGCCCTGTGGGAAAGCCTCGTGGGAAAGCCTCGAGGGACAGCCTCGAGGGAAAGCCACCGATCCCTTGATCCACGTGACAGGAAGCGTGACACTACTGCTGCAGCTCGGGAGGAAAGCGCACGTGCATGCCCCCACTCGAGACGAGGCCTGACTCCCCTGGGGAGACTCAGAAGCACCCCAAGATCCATGGCAACACTGGAGAGGAATCCTCAGGTTCCGGCCCCGACTCCACACAAGGACTGAGGCCCCGGCATGGACGGGAGAGGAATCCCGAGAGGTCCCCTAGCAACTCGCATGGGGACTGGCCTTTCCTGAGGCCACCAGAGCGGGTCCCTGAGGTCCCCGCCGTAACTCGAGAAGACCTGCCGCAACTCGAGAAAATCCAGGAGGTTCTCCCCTCCAGGCGAGATGAGGCCCATTTCCGCTGAGGCGTCTCGAGGCTGATCACACCTCACCTCTGGAACTTCGAAAGGGTCCTTCACACCCTTGGTGCAAATCAAGAAGTTCCCCGACATACCCGTCTCCACTCGAGAGGAATCACGAGGGTCCCGCCCACATCCAGAGGAGCCCCGTTTCCGCCTCGTAGCTCGAGATGAGGGATCCTTTCCCTGCTTCGTCGGGAAAGAGTTCCCGGCGTTCCCGTCGCATCTCAAGAGGAGGCCCTCTCAACAGGAACGGCGAGAGGAACTCCAGGGTCGTGCCACCATTCCAAGAGTCCCCCAGATGTCTCAGTCCATTCCAGAGGAACCTCTTTTCCCGTCACCGGCTCGTCTTTCACGCCGAGGATCGACTCACACCAAGGTGGCACGTGGCACAGCCCTGTGGGAAAGCCTCGTGGGAAAGCCTCGAGGGACAGCCTCGAGGGAAAGCCACAGATCCCTTGATCCACGTGACAGGAAGCGTGACACTACTGCTGCAGCTCGGGAGGAAAGCGCACGTGCATGCCCCCTGTCGAGATGAGGCTTGACTCCCCTGGGGAGACTCAGAAGCACCCCAAGATCCATGGCAACACTGGAGAGGAATCCTCAGGTTCCGGCCCCGACTCCACACAAGGACTGAGGCCCCGGCATGGACGGGAGAGGAATCCCGAGAGGTCCCCTAGCAACTCGCATGGGGACTGGCCTTTCCTGAGGCCACCAGAGCGGGTCCCTGAGGTCCCCGTCGTAACTCGAGAAGACCTGCCGCAACTCGAGAAAATCCAGGACGTTCTCCCCTCCAGGCGAGATGAGGCCCATTTCCGCTGAGGCGTCTCGAGGCTGATCACACCTCACCTCTGGAACTTCGAAAGGGTCCTTCACACCCTTGGTGCAAATCAAGAAGTTCCCCGACCTAGCCGTCTCCACTCGAGAGGAATCACGAGAGTCCCGCCCACATCCAGAGGAGCCCCGTTTCCGCCTCGTAGCTCGAGATGAGGGATCCTTTCCCTGCTTCGTCGGGAAAGAGTTCCCGGCCTTCCCGTCGCATCTCAAGAGGAGGCCCTCTCAACAGGAACGGCGAGAGGAACTCCAGGGTCGTGCCACCATTCCAAGAGTCCCCCAGATGTCTCAGTCCATTCCAGAGGAATCTCTTTTCCCTTCACCGGCTCGTCTTTCACGCCGAGGATCGACTCACACCAAGGTGGCACGTGGCACAGCCCTGTGGGAAAGCCTCGTGGGAAAGCCTCGAGGGACAGCCTCGAGGGAAAGCCAGAGATCCCTTGATCCACGTGACAGGAAGCGTGACACTACTGCTGCAGCTCGGGAGGAAAGCGGACGTGCATGCCCCCACTCGAGACGAGGCCTGACTCCCCTGGGGAGACTCAGAAGCACCCCAAGATCCATGGCAACACTGGAGAGGAATCCTCAGGTTCCGGCCCCGACTCCACACAAGGACTGAGGCCCCGGCATGGATGGGAGAGGAATCCCGAGAGGTCCCCTAGCAACTCGCATGGGGACTGGCCTTTCCTGAGGCCACCAGAGCGGGTCCCTGAGGTCCCCGTCGTAACTCGAGAAGACCTGCCGCAACTCGAGAAAATCCAGGAGGTTCTCCCCTCCAGGCGAGATGAGGCCCATTTCCGCTGAGGCGTCTCGAGGCTGATCACACCTCACCTCTGGAACTTCGAAAGGGTCCTTCACACCCTCGGTGCAAATCAAGAAGTTCCCCGACCTAGCCGTCTCCACTCGAGAGGAATCACGAGGGTCCCGCCCACATCCAGAGGAGCCCCGTTTCCGCCTCGTAGCTCGAGATGAGGGATCCTTTCCCTGCTTCGTCGGGAAAGACTTCCCGGCCTTCCGTCGCATCTCAAGAGGAGGCCCTCTCAACAGGAACGGCGAGAGGAACTCCAGGGTCGTGCCACCATTCCAAGAGTCCCCCAGATGTCTCAGTCCATTCCAGAGGAACCTCTTTTCCCGTCACTGGCTCGTCTTTCACGCCGAGGATCGACTGACACCAAGGTGGCACGTGGCACAGCCCTGTGGGAAAGCCTCGTGGTAAAGCCTCGAGGGACAGCCTCGAGGGAAAGCCACAGATCCCTTGATCCACGTGACAGGAAGCGTGACACTACTGCTGCAGCTCGGGAGGAAAGCGCACGTGCATGCCCCCTGTCGAGATGAGGCCTGACTCCCCTGGGGAGACTCAGAAGCACCCCAAGATCCATGGCAACACTGGAGAGGAATCCTCAGGTTCCGGCCCCGACTCCACACAAGGACTGAGGCCCCGGCATGGACGGGAGAGGAATCCCGAGGGGTCCCCTAGCAACTCGCATGGGGACTGGCCTTTCCTGAGGCCACCAGAGCGGGTCCCTGAGGTCCCCGTCGTAACTCGAGAAGACCTGCCGCAACTCGAGAAAATCCAGGAGGTTCTCCCCTCCAGGCGAGATGAGGCCCATTTCCGCTGAGGCGTCTCGAGGCTGATCACACCTCACCTCTGGAACTTCGAAAGGGTCCTTCACACCCTTGGTGCAAATCAAGAAGTTCCCCGACATAGCCGTCTCCACTCGAGAGGAATCACGAGGGTCCTGCCCACATCCAGAGGAGCCCCGTTTCCGCCTCGTAGCTCGAGATGAGGGATCCTTTCCCTGCTTCGTCGGGAAAGAGTTCCCGGCGTTCCCGTCGCATCTCAAGAGGAGGCCCTCTCAACAGGAACGGCGAGAGGAACTCAAGGGTCGTGCCACCATTCCAAGAGTCCCCCAGATGTCTCAGTCCATTCCAGAGGAACCTCTTTTCCCTTCACCGGATCGTCTTTCACGCCGAGGATCGACTCACACCAAGGTGGCACGTGGCACAGCCCTGTGGGAAAGCGTCGTGGGAAAGCCTCGAGGGGCAGCCTCGAGGGAAAGCCACAGATCCCTTGCTCCACGTGACAGGAAGCGTGACACTACTGCTGCTGCTCGGGAGGAAAGCGCACGTGCATGACCCCACTCGAGACGAGGCCTGACTCCCCTGGGGAGACTCAGAAGCACCCCAAGATCCATGGCAACACTGCAGAGGAATCCTCAGGTTCCGGCTCCGACTCCACACAAGGACTGAGGCCCCGGCATGGACGGGAGAGGAATCCCGAGAGGTCCCCTAGCAACTCGCATGGGGACTGGCCTTTCCTGAGGCCACCAGAGCGGCTCCCTGAGGTCCCCGTCGTAACTCGAGAAGACCTGCCGCAACTCGAGAAAATCCAGGAGGTTCTCCCCTCCAGGCGAGATGAGGCCCATTTCCGCTGAGGCGTCACGAGGCTGATCACACCTCACCTCTGGAACTTCGAAAGGGTCCTTCACACCCTTGGTGCAAATCAAGAAGTTCCCCGACCTAGCCGTCTCCACTCGAGAGGAATCACGAGGGTCCCGCCCACATCCAGAGGAGCCCCGTTTCCGCCTCGTAGCTCGAGATGAGGGATCCTTTCCCTGCTTCGTCGGGAAAGAGTTCCCGGCGTTCCCGTCGCATCTCAAGAGGAGGCCCTCTCAACAGGAACGGCGAGAGGAACTCCAGGGTCGTGCCCCCATTCCAAGAGTCCCCCAGATGTCTCAGTCCATTCCAGAGGAACCTCTTTTCCCTTCACCGGCTCGTCTTTCACGCCGAGGATCGACTCACACCAAGGTGGCACGTGGCACAGCCCTGTGGGAAAGCCTCGAGGGACAGCCTCGAGGGAAAGCCACAGATCCCTTGATCCACGTGACAGGAAGCGTGACACTACTGCTGCAGCTCGGGAGGAAAGCGCACGTGTATGCCCCCACTCGAGACGAGGCCTGACTCCCCTGGGGAGACTCAGAAGCACCCCAAGATCCATGGCAACACTGGAGAGGAATCCTCAGGTTCCGGGCCCGACTCCACACAAGGACTGAGGCCCCGGCATGGACGAGAGAGGAATCCCGAGAGGTCCCCTAGCAACTCGCATGGGGACTGGCCTTTCCTGAGGCCACCAGAGCGGGTCCCTGAGGTCCCCGTCGTAACTCGAGAAGACCTGCCGCAACTCGAGAAAATCCAAGAAGTTCTCCCCTCCAGGCGAGATGAGGCCCATTTCCGCTGAGGCGTCTCGAGGCTGATCACAACTCCCCTCTGGAACTTCGAAAGGGTCCTTCACACCCTTGGTGCAAATCAAGAAGTTCCCCGACCTAGCCGTCTCCAATCGAGAGGAATCACGAGGGTCCCGCCCACATCCAGAGGAGCCCCGTTTCCGCCTCGTAGCTCGAGATGAGGGATCCTTTCCCTGCTTCGTCGGGAAAGAGTTCCCGGCGTTCCCGTCGCATCTCAAGAGGAGGCCCTCTCAACAGGAACGGCGAGAGGAACTCCAGGGTCGTGCCACCATTCCAAGAGTCCCCCAGATGTCTCAGTCCATTCCAGAGGAACCTCTTTTCCCTTCACCGGCTCGTCTTTCACGCCGAGGATCGACTCACACCAAGGTGGCACGTGGCACAGCCCTGTGGGAAAGCCTCGTGGGAAAGCCTCGAGGGACAGCCTCGAGGGAAAGCCACCGATCCCTTGATCCACGTGACAGGAAGCGTGACACTACTGCTGCAGCTCGGGAGGAAAGCGCACGTGCATGCCCCCACTCGAGACGAGGCCTGACTCCCCTGGGGAGACTCAGAAGCACCCCAAGATCCATGGCAACACTGGAGAGGAATCCTCAGGTTCCGGCCCCGACTCCACACAAGGACTGAGGCCCCGGCATGGACGGGAGAGGAATCCCGAGAGGTCCCCTAGCAACTCGCATGGGGACTGGCCTTTCCTGAGGCCACCAGAGCGGGTCCCTGAGGTCCCCGCCGTAACTCGAGAAGACCTGCCGCAACTCGAGAAAATCCAGGAGGTTCTCCCCTCCAGGCGAGATGAGGCCCATTTCCGCTGAGGCGTCTCGAGGCTGATCACACCTCACCTCTGGAACTTCGAAAGGGTCCTTCACACCCTTGGTGCAAATCAAGAAGTTCCCCGACATACCCGTCTCCACTCGAGAGGAATCACGAGGGTCCCGCCCACATCCAGAGGAGCCCCGTTTCCGCCTCGTAGCTCGAGATGAGGGATCCTTTCCCTGCTTCGTCGGGAAAGAGTTCCCGGCCTTCCCGTCGCATCTCAAGAGGAGGCCCTCTCAACAGGAACGGCGAGAGGAACTCCAGGGTCGTGCCACCATTCCAAGAGTCCCCCAGATGTCTCAGTCCATTCCAGAGGAACCTCTTTTCCCGTCACTGGCTCGTCTTTCACGCCGAGGATCGACTCACACCAAGGTGGCACGTGGCACAGCCCTGTGGGAAAGCCTCGTGGGAAAGCCTCGAGGGACAGCCTCGAGGGAAAGCCACAGATCCCTTGATCCACGTGACAGGAAGCGTGACACTACTGCTGCAGCTCGGGAGGAAAGCGCACGTGCATGCCCCCTGTCGAGATGAGGCCTGACTCCCCTGGGGAGACTCAGAAGCACCCCAAGATCCATGGCAACACTGGAGAGGAATCCTCAGGTTCCGGCCCCGACTCCACACAAGGACTGAGGCCCCGGCATGGACGGGAGAGGAATCCCGAGAGGTCCCCTAGCAACTCGCATGGGGACTGGCCTTTCCTGAGGCCACCAGAGCGGGTCCCTGAGGTCCCCATCGTAACTCGAGAAGACCTGCCGCAACTCGAGAAAATCCAGGACGTTCTCCCCTCCAGGCGAGATGAGGCCCATTTCCGCTGAGGCGTCTCGAGGCTGATCACACCTCACCTCTGGAACTTCGAAAGGGTCCTTCACACCCTTGGTGCAAATCAAGAAGTTCCCCGACCTAGCCGTCTCCAATCGAGAGGAATCACGAGGGTCCCGCCCACATCCAGAGGAGCCCCGTTTCCGCCTCGTAGCTCGAGATGAGGGATCCTTTCCCTGCTTCATCGGGAAAGAGTTCCCGGCGTTCCCGTCGCATCTCAAGAGGAGGCCCTCTCAACAGGAACGGCGAGAGGAACTCCAGGGTCGTGCCACCATTCCAAGAGTCCCCCAGATGTCTCAGTCCATCCCAGAGGAACCTCTTTTCCCTTCACCGGCTCGTCTTTCACGCCGAGGATCGACTCACGCCAAGGTGGCACGTGGCACAGCCCTGTGGGAAAGCCTCGTGGGAAAGCCTCGAGGGACAGCCTCGAGGGAAAGCCACCGATCCCTTGATCCACGTGACAGGAAGCGTGACACTACTGCTACAGCTCGGGAGGAA
Organism: Budorcas taxicolor; assembly: GCF_023091745.1. Lineage (NCBI taxonomy): Eukaryota > Metazoa > Chordata > Mammalia > Artiodactyla > Bovidae > Budorcas > Budorcas taxicolor. Next base: position 243,342 of record NW_026291546.1, read on the forward strand.
AGCGCACGTGCATGCCCCCACTCGAGACGAGGCCTGACTCCCCTGGGGAGACTCAGAAGCACCCCCAAGATCCATGGCAACACTGGAGAGGAATCCTCAGGTTCCAGCCCCGACTCCACACAAGGACTGAGGCCCCGGCATGGACGGGAGAGGAATCCCGAGAGGTCCCCTAGCAACTCGCATGGGGACTGGCCTTTCCTGAGGCCACCAGAGCGGGTCCCTGAGGTCCCCGCCGTAACTCGAGAAGACCTGCCGCAACTCGAGAAAATCCAGGAGGTTCTCCCCTCCAGGCGAGATGAGACCCATTTCCACTGAGGCGTCTCGAGGCTGATCACACCTCACCTCTGGAACTTCGAAAGGGTCCTTCACACCCTTGGTGCAAATCAAGAAGTTCCCCGACATACCCGTCTCCACTCGAGAGGAATCACGAGGGTCCCGCCCACATCCAGAGGAGCCCCGTTTCCGCCTCGTAGCTCGAGATGAGGGATCCTTTCCCTGCTTCGTCGGGAAAGAGTTCCCGGCGTTCCCGTCGCATCTCAAGAGGAGGCCCTCTCAACAGGAACGGCGAGAGGAACTCCAGGGTCGTGCCACCATTCCAAGAGTCCCCCAGATGTCTCAGTCCATTCCAGAGGAACCCCTTTTCCCGTCACTGGCTCGTCTTTCACGCCGAGGATCGACTCACACCAAGGTGGCACGTGGCACAGCCCTGTGGGAAAGCCTCGTGGGAAAGCCTCGAGGGACAGCCTCGAGGGAAAGCCACAGATCCCTTGATCCACGTGACAGGAAGCGTGACACTACTGCTGCAGCTCGGGAGGAAAGCGCACGTGCATGCCCCCTGTCGAGATGAGGCCTGACTCCCCTGGGGAGACTCAGAAGCACCCCAAGATCCATGGCAACACTGGAGAGGAATCCTCAGGTTCCGGCCCCGACTCCACACAAGGACTGAGGCCCCGGCATGGACGGGAGAGGAATCCCGAGAGGTCCCCTAGCAACTCGCATGGGGACTGGCCTTTCCTGAGGCCACCAGAGCGGGTCCCTGAGGTCCCCGTCGTAACTCGAGAAGACCTGCCGCAACTCGAGAAAATCCAGGAGGTTCTCCCCTCCAGGCGAGATGAGGCCCATTTCCGCTGAGGCGTCTCGAGGCTGATCACACCTCACCTCTGGAACTTCGAAATGGTCCTTCACACCCTCGGTGCAAATCAAGAAGTTCCCCGACCTAGCCGTCTCCACTCGAGAGGAATCACGAGGGTCCCGCCCACATCCAGAGGAGCCCCGTTTCCGACTCGTAGCTCGAGATGAGGGATCCTTTCCCTGCTTCGTCGGGAAAGATTTCCCGGCCTTCCGTCGCATCTCAAGAGGAGGCCCTCTCAACAGGAACGGCGAGAGGAACTCCAGGGTCGTGCCCCCATTCCAAGAGTCCCCCAGATGTCTCAGTCCATTCCAGAGGAACCTCTTTTCCCTTCACCGGCTCGTCTTTCACGCCGAGGATCGACTCACACCAAGGTGGCACGTGGCACAGCCCTGTGGGAAAGCCTCGTGGGAAAGCCTCGAGGGACAGCCTCGAGGGAAAGCCAGAGATCCCTTGATCCACGTGACAGGAAGCGTGACACTACTGCTGCAGCTCGGGAGGAAAGCGGACGTGCATGCCCCCACTCGAGACGAGGCCTGACTCCCCTGGGGAGACTCAGAAGCACCCCAAGATCCATGGCAACACTGGAGAGGAAACCTCAGGTTCCGGCCCCGACTCCACACAAGGACTGAGGCCCCGGCATGGATGGGAGAGGAATCCCGAGAGGTCCCCTAGCAACTCGCATGGGGACTGGCCTTTCCTGAGGCCACCAGAGCGGGTCCCTGAGGTCCCCGTCGTAACTCGAGAAGACCTGCCGCAACTCGAGAAAATCCAGGAGGTTCTCCCCTCCAGGCGAGATGAGGCCCATTTCCGCTGAGGCGTCTCGAGGCTGATCACACCTCACCTCTGGAACTTCGAAAGGGTCCTTCACACCCTCGGTGCAAATCAAGAAGTTCCCCGACCTAGCCGTCTCCACTCGAGAGGAATCACGAGGGTCCCGCCCACATCCAGAGGAGCCCCGTTTCCGACTCGTAGCTCGAGATGAGGGATCCTTTCCCTGCTTCGTCGGGAAAGATTTCCCGGCCTTCCGTCGCATCTCAAGAGGAGGCCCTCTCAACAGGAACGGCGAGAGGAACTCCAGGGTCGTGCCCCCATTCCAAGAGTCCCCCAGATGTCTCAGTCCATTCCAGAGGAACCTCTTTTCCCTTCACCGGCTCGTCTTTCACGCCGAGGATCGACTCACACCAAGGTGGCACGTGGCACAGCCCTGTGGGAAAGCCTCGAGGGACAGCCTCGAGGGAAAGCCACAGATCCCTTGATCCACGTGACAGGAAGCGTGACACTACTGCTGCAGCTCGGGAGGAAAGCGCACGTGTATGCCCCCACTCGAGACGAGGCCTGATTCCCCTGGGGAGACTCAGAAGCACCCCAAGATCCATGGCAACACTGGAGAGGAATCCTCAGGTTCCGGCCCCGACTCCACACAAGGACTGAGGCCCCGGCATGGACGGGAGAGGAATCCCGAGTGGTCCCCTAGCAACTCGCATGGGGACTGGCCTTTCCTGAGGCCACCAGAGCGGGTCCCTGAGGTCCCCGTCGTAACTCGAGAAGACCTGCCGCAACTCGAGAAAATCCAGGAAGTTCTCCCCTCCAGGCGAGATGAGGCCCATTTCCGCTGAGGCGTCTCGAGGCTGATCACAACTCCCCTCTGGAACTTCGAAAGGGTCCTTCACACCCTTGGTGCAAATCAAGAAGTTCCCCGACCTAGCCGTCTCCAATCGAGAGGAATCACGAGGGTCCCGCCCACATCCAGAGGAGCCCCGTTTCCGCCTCGTAGCTCGAGATGAGGGATCCTTTCCCTGCTTCATCGGAAAGAGTTCCCGGCGTTCCCGTCGCATCTCAAGAGGAGGCCCTCTCAACAGGAACGGCGAGAGGAACTCCAGGGTCGTGCCACCATTCCAAGAGTCCCCCAGATGTCTCAGTCCATCCCAGAGGAACCTCTTTTCCCTTCACCGGCTCGTCTTTCACGCCGAGGATCGACTCACACCAAGGTGGCACGTGGCACAGCCCTGTGGGAAAGCCTCGTGGGAAAGCCTCGAGGGACAGCCTCGAGGGAAAGCCACCGATCCCTTGATCCACGTGACAGGAAGCGTGACACTACTGCTGCAGCTCGGGAGGAAAGCGCACGTGCATGCCCCCACTCGAGACGAGGCCTGACTCCCCTGGGGAGACTCAGAAGCACCCCCAAGATCCATGGCAACACTGGAGAGGAATCCTCAGGTTCGAGCCCCGACTCCACACAAGGACTGAGGCCCCGGCATGGACGGGAGAGGAATCCCGAGAGGTCCCCTAGCAACTCGCATGGGGACTGGCCTTTCCTGAGGCCACCAGAGCGGGTCCCTGAGGTCCCCGCCGTAACTCGAGAAGACCTGCCGCAACTCGAGAAAATCCAGGAGGTTCTCCCCTCCAGGCGAGATGAGGCCCATTTCCGCTGAGGCGTCTCGAGGCTGATCACACCTCACCTCTGGAACTTCGAAAGGGTCCTTCACACCCTTGGTGCAAATCAAGAAGTTCCCCGACATACCCGTCTCCACTCGAGAGGAATCACGAGGGTCCCGCCCACATCCAGAGGAGCCCCGTTTCCGCCTCGTAGCTCGAGATGAGGGATCCTTTCCCTGCTTCGTCGGGAAAGAGTTCCCGGCGTTCCCGTCGCATCTCAAGAGGAGGCCCTCTCAACAGGAACGGCGAGAGGAACTCCAGGGTCGTGCCACCATTCCAAGAGTCCCCCAGATGTCTCAGTCCATTCCAGAGGAACCTCTTTTCCCGTCACTGGCTCGTCTTTCACGCCGAGGATCGACTCACACCAAGGTGGCACGTGGCACAGCCCTGTGGGAAAGCCTCGTGGGAAAGCCTCGAGGGACAGCCTCGAGGGAAAGCCACAGATCCCTTGATCCACGTGACAGGAAGCGTGACACTACTGCTGCAGCTCGGGAGGAAAGCGCACGTGCATGCCCCCTGTCGAGATGAGGCCTGACTCCCCTGGGGAGACTCAGAAGCACCCCAAGATCCATGGCAACACTGGAGGGGAATCCTCAGGTTCCGGCCCCGACTCCACACAAGGACTGAGGCCCCGGCATGGACGGGAGAGGAATCCCGAGAGGTCCCCTAGCAACTCGCATGGGGACTGGCCTTTCCTGAGGCCACCAGAGCGGGTCCCTGAGGTCCCCGTCGTAACTCGAGAAGACCTGCCGCAACTCGAGAAAATCCAGGACGTTCTCCCCTCCAGGCGAGATGAGGCCCATTTCCGCTGAGGCGTCTCGAGGCTGATCACACCTCACCTCTGGAACTTCGAAAGGGTCCTTCACACCCTTGGTGCAAATCAAGAAGTTCCCCGACCTTGCCGTCTCCACTCGAGAGGAATCACGAGGGTCCCGCCCACATCCAGAGGAGCCCCGTTTCCGCCTCGTAGCTCGAGATGAGGGATCCTTTCCCTGCTTCGTCGGGAAAGAGTTCCCGGCGTTCCCGTCGCATCTCAAGAGGAGGCCCTCTCAACCGGAACGGCGAGAGGAACTCCAGGGTCGTGCCACCATTCCAAGAGTCCCCCAGATGTCTCAGTCCATTCCAGAGGAACCTCTTTTCCCTTCACCGGCTCGTCTTTCACGCCCAGGATCGACTCACACCAAGGTGGCACGTGGCACAGCCCTGTGGGAAAGCCTCGTGGGAAAGCCTCGAGGGACAGCCTCGAGGGAAAGCCACAGATCCCTTGATCCACGTGACAGGAAGCGTGACACTACTGCTGCAGCTCGGGAGGAAAGCGCACGTGCATGCCCCCACTCGAGACGAGGCCTGACTCCCCTGGGGAGACTCAGAAGCACCCCAAGATCCATGGCAACACTGGAGAGGAATCCTCAGGTTCCGGCCCCGACTCCACACAAGGACTGAGGCCCCGGCATGGACGGGAGAGGAATCCCGAGAGGTCCCCTAGCAACTCGCATGGGGACTGGCCTTTCCTGAGGCCACCAGAGCGGGTCCCTGAGGTCCCCGTCGTAACTCGAGAAGACCTGCCGCAACTCGAGAAAATCCAGGAGGTTCTCCCCTCCAGGCGAGATGAGGCCCATTTCCGCTGAGTCGTCTCGAGGCTGATCACACCTCACCTCTGGAACTTCGAAAGGCTCCTTCACACCCTTGGTGCAAATCAAGAAGTTCCCCGACCTTGCCGTCTCCACTCGAGAGGAATCACGAGGGTCCCGCCCACATCCAGAGGAGCCCCGTTTCCACCTCGTAGCTCGAGATGAGGGATCCTTTCCCTGCTTCGTCGGGAAAGAGTTCCCGGCGTTCCCGTCGCATCTCAAGAGGAGGCCCTCTCAACAGGAACGGCGAGAGGAACTCCAGGGTCGTGCCACCATTCCAAGAGTCCCCCAGATGTCTCAGTCCATTCCAGAGGAACCTCTTTTCCCTTCACCGGCTCGTCTTTCACGCCGAAGATCGACTCACACCAAGGTGGCACGTGGCACAGCCCTGTGGGAAAGCCTCGTGGGAAAGCCTCGAGGGACAGCCTCGAGGGAAAGCCACAGATCCCTTGATCCACGTGACAGGAAGCGTGACACTACTGCTGCAGCTCGGGAGGAAAGCGCACGTGCATGCCCCCACTCGAGACGAGGCCTGACTCCCCTGGGGAGACTCAGAAGCACCCCAAGATCCATGGCAACACTGGAGAGGAATCCTCAGGTTCCGGCCCCGACTCCACACAAGGACTGAGGCCCCGGCATGGACGGGAGAGGAATCCCGAGAGGTCCCCTAGCAACTCGCATGGGGACTGGCCTTTCCTGAGGCCACCAGAGCGGGTCCCTGAGGTCCCCGTCGTAACTCGAGAAGACCTGCCGCAACTCGAGAAAATCCAGGAGGTTCTCCCCTCCAGGCGAGATGAGGCCCATTTCCGCTGAGGCGTCTCGAGGCTGATCACACCTCACCTCTGGAACTTCGAAAGGGTCCTTCACACCCTTGGTGCAAATCAAGAAGTTCCCCGACCTAGCCGTCTCCACTCGAGAGGAATCACGAGGGTCCCGCCCACATCCAGAGGAGCCCCGTTTCCGCCTCGTAGCTCGAGATGAGGGATCCTTTCCCTGCTTCGTCGGGAAAGAGTTCCCGGCGTTCCCGTCGCATCTCAAGAGGAGGCCCTCTCAACAGGAACGGCGAGAGGAACTCCAGGGTCGTGCCACCATTCCAAGAGTCCCCCAGATGTCTCAGTCCATTCCAGAGGAACCTCTTTTCCCTTCACCGGCTCGTCTTTCACGCCGAGGATCGACTCACACCAAGGTGGCACGTGGCACAGCCCTGTGGGAAAGCCTCGTGGGAAAGCCTCGAGGGACAGCCTCGAGGGAAAGCCACAGATCCCTTGATCCACGTGACAGGAAGCGTGACACTACTGCTGCAGCTCGGGAGGAAAGCGCACGTGCATGCCCCCACTCGAGACGAGGCCTGACTCCCCTGGGGAGACTCAGAAGCACCCCAAGATCCATGGCAACACTGGAGAGGAATCCTCAGGTTCCGGCCCCGACTCCACACAAGGACTGAGGCCCCGGCATGGACGGGAGAGGAATCCCGAGAGGTCCCCTAGCAACTCGCATGGGGACTGGCCTTTCCTGAGGCCACCAGACCGGGTCCCTGAGGTCCCCGTCGTAACTCGAGAAGACCTGCCGCAACTCGAGAAAATCCAGGAGGTTCTCCCCTCCAGGCGAGATGAGGCCCATTTCCGCTGAGGCGTCTCGAGGCTGATCACACCTCACCTCTGGAACTTCGAAAGGGTCCTTCACACCCTTGGTGCAAATCAAGAAGTTCCCCGACATAGCCGTCTCCACTCGAGAGGAATCACGAGGGTCCCGCCCACATCCAGAGGAGCCCCGTTTCCGCCTCGTAGCTCGAGATGAGGGATCCTTTCCCTGCTTCCTCGGGAAAGAGTTCCCGGCGTTCCCGTCGCATCTCAAGAGGAGGCCCTCTCAACAGGAACGGCGAGAGGAACTCCAGGGTCGTGCCACCATTCCAAGAGTCCCCCAGATGTCTCAGTCCATTCCAGAGGAACCTCTTTTCCCTTCACCGGCTCGTCTTTCACGCCGAGGATCGACTCACACCAAGGTGGCACGTGGCACAGCCCTGTGGGAAAGCCTCGTGGGAAAGCCTCGAGGGACAGCCTCGAGGGAAAGCCACAGATCCCTTGATCCACGTGACAGGAAGCGTGACACTACTGCTGCAGCTCGGGAGGAAAGCGCACGTGCATGCCCCCACTCGAGACGAGGCCTGACTCCCCTGGGGAGACTCAGAAGCACCCCAAGATCCATGGCAACACTGGAGAGGAATCCTCAGGTTCCGGCCCCGACTCCACACAAGGACTGAGGCCCCGGCATGGACGGGAGAGGAATCCCGAGAGGTCCCCTAGCAACTCGCATGGGGACTGGCCTTTCCTGAGGCCACCAGACCGGATCCCTGAGGTCCCCGTCGTAACTCGAGAAGACCTGGCACAACTCGAGAAAATCCAGGAGGTTCTCCCCTCCAGGCGAGATGAGGCCCATTTCCGCTGAGGCGTCTCGAGGCTGATCACACCTCACCTCTGGAACTTCGAAAGGGTCCTTCACACCCTTGGTGCAAATCAAGAAGTTCCCCGACATAGCCGTCTCCACTCGAGAGGAATCACGAGGGTCCCGCCCACATCCAGAGGAGCCCCGTTTCCGCCTCGTAGATCGAGATGAGGGATCCTTTCCCTGCATCGTCGGGAAAGAGTTCCCGGCGTTCCCGTCGCATCTCAAGAGGAGGCCCTCTCAACAGGAATGGCGAGAGGAACTCCAGGGTCGTGCCACCATTCCAAGAGTCCCCCAGATGTCTCAGTCCATTCCAGAGGAACCTCTTTTCCCTTCACCGGCTCGTCTTTCACGCCGAGGATCGACTCACACCAAGGTGGCACGTGGCACAGCCCTGTGGGAAAGCCTCGTGGGAAAGCCTCGAGGGACAGCCTCGAGGGAAAGCCACAGATCCCTTGATCCACGTGACAGGAAGCGTGACACTACTGCTGCAGCTCGGGAGGAAAGCGCACGTGCATGCCCCCACTCGAGACGAGGCCTGACTCCCCTGGGGAGACTCAGAAGCACCCCAAGATCCATGGCAACACTGGAGAGGAATCCTCAGGTTCCGGCCCCGACTCCACACAAGGACTGAGGCCCCGGCATGGACGGGAGAGGAATACCGAGAGGTCCCCTAGCAACTCGCATGGGGACTGGCCTTTCCTGAGGCCACCAGAGTGGGTCCCTGAGGTCCCCGTCGTAACTCGAGAAGACCTGCCGCAACTCGAGAAAATCCAGGAGGTTCTCCCCTCCAGGCGAGATGAGGCCCATTTCCGCTGAGGCGTCTCGAGGCTGATCACACCTCACCTCTGGAACTTCGAAAGGGTCCTTCACACCCTTGGTGCAAATCAAGAAGTTCCCCGACATACCCGTCTCCACTCGAGAGGAATCACGAGGGTCCCGCCCACATCCAGAGGAGCCCCGTTTCCGCCTCGTAGCTCGAGATGAGGGATCCTTTCCCTGCTTCGTCGGGAAAGAGTTCCCGGCCTTCCAGTCGCATCTCAAGAGGAGGCCATCTCAACAGGAACGGCGAGAGGAACTCCAGGGTCGTGCCACCATTCCAAGAGTCCCCCAGATGTCTCAGTCCATTCCAGAGGAACCTCTTTTCCCTTCACCGGCTCGTCTTTCACGCCGAGGATCGACTCACACCAAGGTGGCACGTGGCACAGCCCTGTGGGAAAGCCTCGTGGGAAAGCCTCGAGGGACAGCCTCGAGGGAAAGCCACCGATCCCTTGATCCACGTGACAGGAAGCGTGACACTACTGCTGCAGCTCGGGAGGAAAGCGCACGTGCATGCCCCCACTCGAGACGAGGCCTGACTCCCCTGGGGAGACTCAGAAGCACCCCAAGATCCATGGCAACACTGGAGAGGAATCCTCAGGTTCCGGCCCCGACTCCACACAAGGACTGAGGCCCCGGCATGGACGGGAGAGGAATCCCGAGAGGTCCCCTAGCAACTCGCATGGGGACTGGCCTTTCCTGAGGCCGCCAGAGCGGGTCCCTGAGGTCCCCGTCGTAACTCGAGAAGACCTGCCGCAACTCGAGAAAATCCAGGAGGTTCTCCCCTCCAGGCGAGATGAGGCCCATTTCCGCTGAGGCGTCACGAGGCTGATCACACCTCACCTCTGGAACTTCGAAAGGGTCCTTCACACCCTTGGTGCAAATCAAGAAGTTCCCCGACCTAGCCGTCTCCACTCGAGAGGAATCACGAGGGTCCCGCCCACATCCAGAGGAGCCCCGTTTCCGCCTCGTAGCTCGAGATGAGGGATCCTTTCCCTGCTTCGTCGGGAAAGAGTTCCCGGCGTTCCCGTCGCATCTCAAGAGGAGGCCCTCTCAACAGGAACGGCGAGAGGAACTCCAGGGTCGTGCCACCATTCCAAGAGTCCCCCAGATGTCTCAGTCCATTCCAGAGGAACCTCTTTTCCCTTCACCGGTTCGTCTTTCACGCCGAGGATCGACTCACACCAAGGTGGCACGTGGCACAGCCCTGTGGGAAAGCCTCGTGGGAAAGCCTCGAGGGACAGCCTCGAGGGAAAGCCACAGATCCCTTGATCCACGTGACAGGAAGCGTGACACTACTGCTGCAGCTCGGGAGGAAAGCGCACGTGCATGCCCCCACTCGAGACGAGGCCTGACTCCCCTGGGGAGACTCAGAAGCACCCCAAGATCCATGGCAACAATGGAGAGGAATTCTCAGGTTCCGGCCCCGACTCCACACAAGGACTTAGGCCCCGGCATGGACGGGAGAGGAATCCCGAGAGGTCCCCTAGCAACTCGCATGGGGACTGGCCTTTCCTGAGGCCACCAGAGCGGGTCCCCGAGGTCCCCGTCGTAACTCGAGAAGACCTGCCGCAACTCGAGAAAATCCAGGAAGTTCTCCCCTCCAGGCGAGATGAGTCCCATTTCCGCTGAGGCGTCTCGAGGCTGATCACAACTCCCCTCTGGAACTTCGAAAGGGTCCTTCACACCCTTGGTGCAAATCAAGAAGTTCCCCGACATACCCGTCTCCACTTGAGAGGAATCACGAGGGTCCCGCCCACATCCAGAGGAGCCCCGTTTCCGCCTCGTAGCTCGAGATGAGGGATCCTTTCCCTGCTTCGTCAGGAAAGAGTTCCCGGCGTTCCCGTCGCATCTCAAGAGGAGGCCCTCTCAACAGGAACGGCGAGAGGAACTCCAGGGTCGTGCCATCATTCCAAGAGTCCCCCAGATATCTCAGTCCATCCCAGAGGAATCTCTTTTCCCTTCACCGGCTCGTCTTTCACGCCGAGGATCGACTCACACCAAGGTGGCACGTGGCACAGCCCTGTGGGAAAGCCTCGTGGGAAAGCCTCGAGGGACAGCCTCGAGGGAAAGCCACCGATCCCTTGATCCACGTGACAGGAAGCGTGACACTACTGCTGCAGCTCGGGAGGAAAGCGCACGTGCATGCCCCCACTCGAGACGAGGCCTGACTCCCCTGGGGAGACTCAGAAGCACCCCAAGATCCATGGCAACACTGGAGAGGAATCCTCAGGTTCCGGCCCCGACTCCACACTAGGACTGAGGCCCCGGCATGGACGGGAGAGGAATCCCGAGAGGTCCCCTAGCAACTCGCATGGGGACTGGCCTTTCCTGAGGCCACCAGAGCGGGTCCCTGAGGTCCCCGTCGTAACTCGAGAAGACCTGCCGCAACTCGAGAAAATCCAGGAGGTTCTCCCCTCCAGGCGAGATGAGGCCCATTTCCGCTGAGGCGTCACGAGGCTGATCACAACTCACCTCTGGAACTTCGAAAGGGTCCTTCACACCCTTGGTGCAAATCAAGAAGTTCCCCGACATACCCGTCTCCACTCGAGAGGAATCACGAGGGTCCCGCCCACATCCAGAGGAGCCCCGTTTCCGCCTCGTAGCTCGAGATGAGGGATCCTTTCCCTGCTTCGTCGGGAAAGAGTTCCCGGCGTTCCCGTCGCATCTCAAGAGGAGGCCCTCTCAACAGGAACGGCGAGAGGAACTCCAGGGTCGTGCCCCCATTCCAAGAGTCCCCCAGATGTCTCAGTCCATTCCAGAGGAACCTCTTTTCCCTTCACCGGCTCGTCTTTCACGCCGAGGATCGACTCACACCAAGGTGGCACGTGGCACAGCCCTGTGGGAAAGCCTCGTGGGAAAGCCTCGAGGGACAGCCTCGAGGGAAAGCCACAGATCCCTTGATCCACGTGACAGGAAGCGTGACACTACTGCTGCAGCTCGGGAGGAAAGCGCACGTGTATGCCCCCACTCGAGACGAGGCCTGACTCCCCTGGGGAGACTCAGAAGCACCCCAAGATCCATGGCAACACTGGAGAGGAATCCTCAGGTTCCGGCCCCGACTCCACACAAGGACTGAGGCCCCGGCATGGACGGGAGAGGAATCCCGAGAGGTCCCCTAGCAACTCGCATGGGGACTGGCCTTTCCTGAGGCCACCAGAGCGGGTCCCTGAGGTCCCCGTCGTAACTCGAGAAGACCTGCCGCAACTCGAGAAAATCCAGGAAGTTCTCCCCTCCAGGCGAGATGAGGCCCATTTCCGCTGAGGCGTCTCGAGGCTGATCACAACTCCCCTCTGGAACTTCGAAAGGGTCCTTCACACCCTTGGTGCAAATCAAGAAGTTCCCCGACATAGCCGTCTCCAATCGAGAGGAATCACGAGGGTCCCGCCCACATCCAGAGGAGCCCCGTTTCCGCCTCGTAGCTCGAGATGAGGGATCCTTTCCCTGCTTCATCGGGAAAGAGTTCCCGGCGTTCCCGTCGCATCTCAAGAGGAGGCCCTCTCAACAGGAACGGCGAGAGGAACTCCAGGGTCGTGCCACCATTCCAAGAGTCCCCCAGATGTCTCAGTCCATCCCAGAGGAACCTCTTTTCCCTTCACCGGCTCGTCTTTCACGCCGAGGATCGACTCACACCAAGGTGGCACGTGGCACAGCCCTGTGGGAAAGCCTCGTGGGAAAGCCTCGAGGGACAGCCTCGAGGGAAAGCCAGAGATCCCTTGATCCACGTGACAGGAAGCGTGACACTACTGCTGCAGCTCGGGAGGAAAGCGCACGTGCATGCCCCCACTCGAGACGAGGCCTGACTCCCCTGGGGAGACTCAGAAGCACCCCAAGATCCATGGCAACACTGGAGAGGAATCCTCAGGTTCCGGCCCCGACTCCACACAAGGACTGAGGCCCCGGCATGGACGGGAGAGGAATCCCGAGAGGTCCCCTAGCAACTCGCATGGGGACTGGCCTTTCCTGAGGCCACCAGAGCGGGTCCCTGAGGTCCCCGCCGTAACTCGAGAAGACCTGCCGCAACTCGAGAAAATCCAGGAGGTTCTCCCCTCCAGGCGAGATGAGGCCCATTTCCGCTGAGGCGTCTCGAGGTTGATCACACCTCACCTCTGGAACTTCGAAAGGGTTCTTCACACCCTTGGTGCAAATCAAGAAGTTCCCCGACATACCCGTCTCCAATCGAGAGGAATCACGAGGGTCCCGCCCACATCCAGAGGAGCCCCGTTTCCGCCTCGTAGCTCGAGATGAGGGATCCTTTCCCTGCTTCGTCGGGAAAGAGTTCCCGGCGTTCCCGTCGCATCTCAAGTGGAGGCCCTCTCAACAGGAACGGCGAGAGGAACTCCAGGGTCGTGCCACCATTCCAAGAGTCCCCCAGATGTCTCAGTCCATTCCAGAGGAACCTCTTTTCCCGTCACTGGCTCGTCTTTCACGCCGAGGATCGACTGACACCAAGGTGGCACGTGGCACAGCCCTGTGGGAAAGCCTCGTGGGAAAGCCTCGAGGGACAGCCTCGAGGGAAAGCCAGAGATCCCTTGATCCACGTGACAGGAAGCGTGACACTACTGCTGCAGCTCGGGAGGAAAGCGCACGTGCATGCCCCCTGTCGAGATGAGGCCTGACTCCCCTGGGGAGACTCAGAAGCACCCCAAGATCCATGGCAACACTGGAGAGGAATCCTCAGGTTCCGGCCCCGACTCCACACAAGGACTGAGGCCCCGGCATGGACGGGAGAGGAATCCCGAGGGGTCCCCTAGCAACTCGCATGGGGACTGGCCTTTCCTGAGGCCACCAGAGCGGGTCCCTGAGGTCCCCGTCGTAACTCGAGAAGACCTGCCGCAACTCGAGAAAATCCAGGAGGTTCTCCCCTCCAGGCGAGATGAGGCCCATTTCCGCTGAGGCGTCTCGAGGCTGATCACACCTCACCTCTGGAACTTCGAAAGGGTCCTTCACACCCTTGGTGCAAATCAAGAAGTTCCCCGACATAGCCGTCTCCACTCGAGAGGAATCACGAGGGTCCCGCCCACATCCAGAGGAGCCCCGTTTCCGCCTCGTAGCTCGAGATGAGGGATCCTTTCCCTGCTTCGTCGGGAAAGAGTTCCCGGCGTTCCCGTCGCATCTCAAGAGGAGGCCCTCTCAACAGGAACGGCGAGAGGAACTCAAGGGTCGTGCCACCATTCCAAGAGTCCCCCAGATGTCTCAGTCCATTCCAGAGGAACCTCTTTTCCCTTCACCGGCTCGTCTTTCACGCCGAGGATCGACTCACACCAAGGTGGCACGTGGCACAGCCCTGTGGGAAAGCCTCGTGGGAAAGCCTCGAGGGGCAGCCTCGAGGGAAAGCCACAGATCCCTTGCTCCACGTGACAGGAAGCATGACACTACTGCTGCTGCTCGGGAGGAAAGCGCACGTGCATGCCCCCACTCGAGACGAGGCCTGACTCCCCTGGGGAGACTCAGAAGCACCCCAAGATCCAAGGCAACACTGCAGAGGAATCCTCAGGTTCCGGCTCCGACTCCACACAAGGACTGAGGCCCCGGCATGGACGGGAGAGGAATCCCGAGAGGTCCCCTAGCAACTCGCATGGGGACTGGCCTTTCCTGAGGCCACCAGAGCGGGTCCCTGAGGTCCCCGCCGTAACTCGAGAAGACCTGCCGCAACTCGAGAAAATCCAGGAGGTTCTCCCCTCCAGGCGAGATGAGGCCCATTTCCGCTGAGGCGTCTCGAGGCTGATCACACCTCACCTCTGGAACTTCGAAAGGGTCCTTCACACCCTTGGTGCAAATCAAGAAGTTCCCCGACCTAGCCGTCTCCACTCGAGAGGAATCACGAGGGTCCCGCCCACATCCAGAGGAGCCCCGTTTCCGCCTCGTAGCTCGAGATGAGGGATCCTTTCCCTGCTTCGTCGGGAAAGAGTTCCCGGCGTTCCCGTCGCATCTCAAGAGGAGGCCCTCTCAACAGGAACGGCGAGAGGAACTCCAGGGTCGTGCCACCATTCCAAGAGTCCCCCAGATGTCTCAGTCCATTCCAGAGGAACCTCTTTTCCCGTCACTGGCTCGTCTTTCACGCCGAGGATCGACTCACACCAAGGTGGCACGTGGCACAGCCCTGTGGGAAAGCCTCGTGGGAAAGCCTCGAGGGACAGCCTCGAGGGAAAGCCACAGATCCCTTGATACACGTGACAGGAAGCGTGACACTACTGCTGCAGCTCGGGAGGAAAGCGCACGTGCATGCCCCCTGTCGAGATGAGGCCTGACTCCCCTGGGGAGACTCAGAAGCACCCCAAGATCCATGGCAACACTGGAGAGGAATCCTCAGGTTCCGGCCCCGACTCCACACAAGGACTGAGGCCCCGGCATGGACGGGAGAGGAATCCCGAGAGGTCCCCTAGCAACTCGCATGGGGACTGGCCTTTCCTGAGGCCACCAGAGCGGGTCCCTGAGGTCCCCGTCGTAACTCGAGAAGACCTGCCGCAACTCGAGAAAATCCAGGAGGTTCTCCCCTCCAGGCGAGATGAGGCCCATTTCCACTGAGGCGTCTCGAGGCTGATCACACCTCACCTCTGGAACTTCGAAAGGGTCCTTCACACCCTTGGTGCAAAACAAGAAGTTCCCCGACCTTGCCGTCTCCACTCGAGAGGAATCACGAGGGTCCCGCCCACATCCAGAGGAGCCCCGTTTCCGCCTCGTAGCTCGAGATGAGGGATCCTTTCCCTGCTTCGTCGGGAAAGAGTTCCCGGCGTTCCCGTCGCATCTCAAGAGGAGGCCCTCTCAACAGGAACGGCGAGAGGAACTCCAGGGTCGTGCCACCATTCCAAGAGTCCCCCAGATGTCTCAGTCCATTCCAGAGGAACCTCTTTTCCCTTCACCGGCTCGTCTTTCACGCCGAGGATCGACTCACACCAAGGTGGCACGTGGCACAGCCCTGTGGGAAAGCCTCGTGGGAAAGCCTCGAGGGGCAGCCTCGAGGGAAAGCCACAGATCCCTTGCTCCACGTGACAGGAAGCGTGACACTACTGCTGCTGCTCGGGAGGAAAGCGCACGTGCATGCCCCCACTCGAGACGAGGCCTGACTCCCCTGGGGAGACTCAGAAGCACCCCAAGATCCATGGCAACACTGCAGAGGAATCCTCAGGTTCCGGCTCCGACTCCACACAAGGACTGAGGCCCCGGCATGGACGGGAGAGGAATCCCGAGAGGTCCCCTAGCAACTCGCATGGGGACGGGCCTTTCCTGAGGCCACCAGAGCGGGTCCCTGAGGTCCCCGTCGTAACTCGAGAAGACCTGCCGCAACTCGAGAAAATCCAGGAGGTTCTCCCCTCCAGGCGAGATGAGGCCCATTTCCGCTGAGGCGTCACGAGGCTGATCACACCTCACCTCTGGAACTTCGAAAGGGTCCTTCACACCCTTGGTGCAAATCAAGAAGTTCCCCGACCTAGCCGTCTCCACTCGAGAGGAATCACGAGGGTCCCGCCCACATCCAGAGGAGCCCCGTTTCCGCCTCGTAGCTCGAGATGAGGGATCCTTTCCCTGCTTCGTCTGGAAAGAGTTCCCGGCGTTCCCGTCGCATCTCAAGAGGAGGCCCTCTCAACAGGAACGGCGAGAGGAACTCCAGGGTCGTGCCCCCATTCCAAGAGTCCCCCAGATGTCTCAGTCCATTCCAGAGGAACCTCTTTTCCCTTCACCGGCTCGTCTTTCACGCCGAGGATCGACTCACACCAAGGTGGCACGTGGCACAGCCCTGTGGGAAAGCCTCGTGGGAAAGCCTCGAGGGACAGCCTCGAGGGAAAGCCACAGATCCCTTGATCCACGTGACAGGAAGCGTGACACTACTGCTGCAGCTCGGGAGGAAAGCGCACGTGTATGCCCCCACTCGAGACGAGGCCTGACTCCCCTGGGGAGACTCAGAAGCACCCCAAGATCCATGGCAACACTGGAGAGGAATCCTCAGGTTCCGGCCCCGACTCCACACAAGGACTGAGGCCCCGGCATGGACGGGAGAGGAATCCCGAGAGGTCCCCTAGCAACTCGCATGGGGACTGGCCTTTCCTGAGGCCACCAGAGCGGGTCCCTGAGGCCCCGTCGTAACTCGAGAAGACCTGCCGCAACTCGAGAAAATCCAGGAAGTTCTCCCCTCCAGGCGAGATGAGGCCCATTTCCGCTGAGGCGTCTCGAGGCTGATCACAACTCCCCTCTGGAACTTCGAAAGGGTCCTTCACACCCTTGGTGCAAATCAAGAAGTTCCCCGACATAGCCGTCTCCAATCGAGAGGAATCACGAGGGTCCCGCCCACATCCAGAGGAGCCCCGTTTCCGCCTCGTAGCTCGAGATGAGGGATCCTTTCCCTGCTTCATCGGGAAAGAGTTCCCGGCGTTCCCGTCGCATCTCAAGAGGAGGCCCTCTCAACAGGAACGGCGAGAGGAACTCCAGGGTCGTGCCACCATTCCAAGAGTCCCCCAGATGTCTCAGTCCATCCCAGAGGAACCTCTTGTCCCTTCACCGGCTCGTCTTTCACGCCGAGGATCGACTCACACCAAGGTGGCACGTGGCACAGCCCTGTGGGAAAGCCTCGTGGGAAAGCCTCGAGGGACAGCCTCGAGGGAAAGCCACCGATCCCTTGATCCACGTGACAGGAAGCGTGACACTACTGCTGCAGCTCGGGAGGAAAGCGCACGTGCATGCCCCCACTCGAGACGAGGCCTGACTCCCCTGGGGAGACTCAGAAGCACCCCAAGATCCATGGCAACACTGGAGAGGAATCCTCAGGTTCCGGCCCCGACTCCACACAAGGACTGAGGCCCCGGCATGGACGGGAGAGGAATCCCGAGAGGTCCCCTAGCTACTCGCATGGGGACTGGCCTTTCCTGAGGCCACCAGAGCGGGTCCCTGAGGTCCCCGTCGTAACTCGAGAAGACCTGCCGCAACTCGAAAAAATCCACGAGGTTCTCCCCTCCAGGCGAGATGAGGCCCATTTCCGCTGAGGCGTCTCGAGGCTGATCACACCTCACCTCTGGAACTTCGAAAGGGTCCTTCACACCCTTGGTGCAAATCAAGAAGTTCCCCGACATAGCCGTCTCCACTCGAGAGGAATCACGAGGGTCCCGCCCACATCCAGAGGAGCCCCGTTTCCGCCTCGTAGCTCGAGATGAGGGATCCTTTCCCTGCTTCGTCGGGAAAGAGTTCCCGGCGTTCCCGTCGCATCTCAAGAGGAGGCCCTCTCAACAGGAACGGCGAGAGGAACTCCAGGGTCGTGCCACCATTCCAAGAGTCCCCCAGATGTCTCAGTCCATTCCAGAGGAACCTCTTTTCCCTTCACCGGCTCGTCTTTCACGCCGAGGATCGACTCACACCAAGGTGGCACGTGGCACAGCCCTGTGGGAAAGCCTCGTGGGAAAGCCTCGAGGGACAGCCTCGAGGGAAAGCCACAGATCCCTTGATCCACGTGACAGGAAGCGTGACACTACTGCTGCAGCTCGGGAGGAAAGCGCACGTGCATGCCCCCACTCGAGACGAGGCCTGACTCCCCTGGGGAGACTCAGAAGCACCCCAAGATCCATGGCAACACTGGAGAGGAATCCTCAGGTTCCGGCCCCGACTCCACACAAGGACTGAGGCCCCGGCATGGACGGCAGAGGAATCCCGAGAGGTCCCCTAGCTACTCGCATGGGGACTGGCCTTTCCTGAGGCCACCACAGCGGGTCCCTGAGGTCCCCGTCGTAACTCGAGAAGACCTGCCGCAACTCGAGAAAATCCAGGAGGTTCTCCCCTCCAGGCGAGATGAGGCCCATTTCCGCTGAGGCGTCTCGAGGCTGATCACACCTCACCTCTGGAACTTCGAAAGGGTCCTTCACACCCTTGGTGCAAATCAAGAAGTTCCCCGACCTTGCCGTCTCCACTCGAGAGGAATCACGAGGGTCCCGCCCACATCCAGAGGAGCCCCGTTTCCGCCTCGTAGCTCGAGATGAGGGATCCTTTCCCTGCTTCGTCGGGAAAGAGTTCCCGGCCTTCCCGTCGCATCTCAAGAGGAGGCCCTCTCAACAGGAACGGCGAGAGGAACTCCAGGGTCGTGCCCCCATTCCAAGAGTCCCCCAGATGTCTCAGTCCATTCCAGAGGAACCTCTTTTCCCTTCACCGGCTCGTCTTTCACGCCGAGGATCGACTGACACCAAGGTGGCACGTGGCACAGCCCTGTGGGAAAGCCTCGTGGGAAAGCCTCGAGGGACAGCCTCGAGGGAAAGCCACAGATCCCTTGATCCACGTGACAGGAAGCGTGACACTACTGCTGCAGCTCGGGAGGAAAGCGCACGTGCATGCCCCCACTCGAGACGAGGCCTGACTCCCCTGGGGAGACTCAGAAGCACCCCAAGATCCATGGCAACACTGGAGAGGAATCCTCAGGTTCCGGCCCCGACTCCACACAAGGACTGAGGCCCCGGCATGGACGGGAGAGGAATCCCGAGAGGTCCCCTAGCAACTCGCATGGGGACTGGCCTTTCCTGAGGCCACCAGACCGGATCCCTGAGGTCCCCGTCGTAACTCGAGAAGACCTGCCGCAACTCGAGAAAATCCAGGAGGTTCTCCCCTCCAGGCGAGATGAGGCCCATTTCCGCTGAGGCGTCTCGAGGCTGATCACACCTCACCTCTGGAACTTCGAAAGGGTCCTTCACACCCTTGGTGCAAATCAAGAAGTTCCCCGACATAGCCGTCTCCACTCGAGAGGAATCACGAGGGTCCCGCCCACATCCAGAGGAGCCCCGTTTCCGCCTCGTAGCTCGAGATGAGGGATCCTTTCCCTGCATCGTCGGGAAAGAGTTCCCGGCGTTCCCGTCGCATCTCAAGAGGAGGCCCTCTCAACAGGAACGGCGAGAGGAACTCCAGGGTCGTGCCACCATTCCAAGAGTCCCCCAGATGTCTCAGTCCATTCCAGAGGAACCTCTTTTCCCTTCACCGGCTCGTCTTTCACGCCGAGGATCGACTGACACCAAGGTGGCACGTGGCACAGCCCTGTGGGAAAGCCTCGTGGGAAAGCCTCGAGGGACAGCCTCGAGGGAAAGCCACAGATCCCTTGATCCACGTGACAGGAAGCGTGACACTACTGCTGCAGCTCGGGAGGAAAGCGCACGTGCATGCCCCCACTCGAGACGAGGCCTGACTCCCCTGGGGAGACTCAGAAGCACCCCAAGATCCATGGCAACACTGGAGAGGAATCCTCAGGTTCCGGCCCCGACTCCACACAAGGACTGAGGCCCCGGCATGGACGGGAGAGGAATCCCGAGAGGTCCCCTAGCAACTCGCATGGGGACTGGCCTTTCCTGAGGCCACCAGACCGGATCCCTGAGGTCCCCGTCGTAACTCGAGAAGACCTGCCGCAACTCGAGAAAATCCAGGAGGTTCTCCCCTCCAGGCGAGATGAGGCCCATTTCCGCTGAGGCGTCTCGAGGCTGATCACACCTCACCTCTGGAACTTCGAAAGGGTCCTTCACACCCTTGGTGCAAATCAAGAAGTTCCCCGACATAGCCGTCTCCACTCGAGAGGAATCACGAGGGTCCCGCCCACATCCAGAGGAGCCCCGTTTCCGCCTCGTAGCTCGAGATGAGGGATCCTTTCCCTGCATCGTCGGGAAAGAGTTCCCGGCGTTCCCGTCGCATCTCAAGAGGAGGCCCTCTCAACAGGAATGGCGAGAGGAACTCCAGGGTCGTGCCACCATTCCAAGAGTCCCCCAGATGTCTCAGTCCATTCCAGAGGAACCTCTTTTCCCTTCACCGGCTCGTCTTTCACGCCGAGGATCGACTCACACCAAGGTGGCACGTGGCACAGCCCTGTGGGAAAGCCTCGTGGGAAAGCCTCGAGGGACAGCCTCGAGGGAAAGCCACAGATCCCTTGATCCACGTGACAGGAAGCGTGACACTACTGCTGCAGCTCGGGAGGAAAGCGCACGTGCATGCCCCCACTCGAGACGAGGCCTGACTCCCCTGGGGAGACTCAGAAGCACCCCAAGATCCATGGCAACACTGGAGAGGAATCCTCAGGTTCCGGCCCCGACTCCACACAAGGACTGAGGCCCCGGCATGGACGGGAGAGGAATCCCGAGAGGTCCCCTAGCAACTCGCATGGGGACGGGCCTTTCCTGAGGCCACCAGAGCGGGTCCCTGAGGTCCCCGTCGTAACTCGAGAAGACCTGCCGCAACTCGAGAAAATCCAGGAGGTTCTCCCCTCCAGGCGAGATGAGGCCCATTTCCGCTGAGGCGTCACGAGGCTGATCACACCTCACCTCTGGAACTTCGAAAGGGTCCTTCACACCCTTGGTGCAAATCAAGAAGTTCCGCGACCTAGCCGTCTCCACTCGAGAGGAATCACGAGGGTCCCGCCCACATCCAGAGGAGCCCCGTTTCCGCCTCGTAGCTCGAGATGAGGGATCCTTTCCCTGCTTCGTCTGGAAAGAGTTCCCGGCGTTCCCGTCGCATCTCAAGAGGAGGCCCTCTCAACAGGAACGGCGAGAGGAACTCCAGGGTCGTGCCCCCATTCCAAGAGTCCCCCAGATGTCTCAGTCCATTCCAGAGGAACCTCTTTTCCCTTCACCGGCTCGTCTTTCACGCCGAGGATCGACTCACACCAAGGTGGCACGTGGCACAGCCCTGTGGGAAAGCCTCGTGGGAAAGCCTCGAGGGACAGCCTCGAGGGAAAGCCACAGATCCCTTGATCCACGTGACAGGAAGCGTGACACTACTGCTGCAGCTCGGGAGGAAAGCGCACGTGTATGCCCCCACTCGAGACGAGGCCTGACTCCCCTGGGGAGACTCAGAAGCACCCCAAGATCCATGGCAACACTGGAGAGGAATCCTCAGGTTCCGGCCCCGACTCCACACAAGGACTGAGGCCCCGGCATGGACGGGAGAGGAATCCCGAGAGGTCCCCTAGCAACTCGCATGGGGACTGGCCTTTCCTGAGGCCACCAGAGCGGGTCCCTGAGGCCCCGTCGTAACTCGAGAAGACCTGCCGCAACTCGAGAAAATCCAGGAAGTTCTCCCCTCCAGGCGAGATGAGGCCCATTTCCGCTGAGGCGTCTCGAGGCTGATCACAACTCCCCTCTGGAACTTCGAAAGGGTCCTTCACACCCTTGGTGCAAATCAAGAAGTTCCCCGACATAGCCGTCTCCAATCGAGAGGAATCACGAGGGTCCCGCCCACATCCAGAGGAGCCCCGTTTCCGCCTCGTAGCTCGAGATGAGGGATCCTTTCCCTGCTTCATCGGGAAAGAGTTCCCGGCGTTCCCGTCGCATCTCAAGAGGAGGCCCTCTCAACAGGAACGGCGAGAGGAACTCCAGGGTCGTGCCACCATTCCAAGAGTCCCCCAGATGTCTCAGTCCATCCCAGAGGAACCTCTTGTCCCTTCACCGGCTCGTCTTTCACGCCGAGGATCGACTCACACCAAGGTGGCACGTGGCACAGCCCTGTGGGAAAGCCTCGTGGGAAAGCCTCGAGGGACAGCCTCGAGGGAAAGCCACCGATCCCTTGATCCACGTGACAGGAAGCGTGACACTACTGCTGCAGCTCGGGAGGAAAGCGCACGTGCATGCCCCCACTCGAGACGAGGCCTGACTCCCCTGGGGAGACTCAGAAGCACCCCAAGATCCATGGCAACACTGGAGAGGAATCCTCAGGTTCCGGCCCCGACTCCACACAAGGACTGAGGCCCCGGCATGGACGGGAGAGGAATCCCGAGAGGTCCCCTAGCTACTCGCATGGGGACTGGCCTTTCCTGAGGCCACCAGAGCGGGTCCCTGAGGTCCCCGTCGTAACTCGAGAAGACCTGCCGCAACTCGAAAAAATCCACGAGGTTCTCCCCTCCAGGCGAGATGAGGCCCATTTCCGCTGAGGCGTCTCGAGGCTGATCACACCTCACCTCTGGAACTTCGAAAGGGTCCTTCACACCCTTGGTGCAAATCAAGAAGTTCCCCGACATAGCCGTCTCCACTCGAGAGGAATCACGAGGGTCCCGCCCACATCCAGAGGAGCCCCGTTTCCGCCTCGTAGCTCGAGATGAGGGATCCTTTCCCTGCTTCGTCGGGAAAGAGTTCCCGGCGTTCCCGTCGCATCTCAAGAGGAGGCCCTCTCAACAGGAACGGCGAGAGGAACTCCAGGGTCGTGCCACCATTCCAAGAGTCCCCCAGATGTCTCAGTCCATTCCAGAGGAACCTCTTTTCCCTTCACCGGCTCGTCTTTCACGCCGAGGATCGACTCACACCAAGGTGGCACGTGGCACAGCCCTGTGGGAAAGCCTCGTGGGAAAGCCTCGAGGGACAGCCTCGAGGGAAAGCCACAGATCCCTTGATCCACGTGACAGGAAGCGTGACACTACTGCTGCAGCTCGGGAGGAAAGCGCACGTGCATGCCCCCACTCGAGACGAGGCCTGACTCCCCTGGGGAGACTCAGAAGCACCCCAAGATCCATGGCAACACTGGAGAGGAATCCTCAGGTTCCGGCCCCGACTCCACACAAGGACTGAGGCCCCGGCATGGACGGCAGAGGAATCCCGAGAGGTCCCCTAGCTACTCGCATGGGGACTGGCCTTTCCTGAGGCCACCAGAGCGGGTCCCTGAGGTCCCCGTCGTAACTCGAGAAGACCTGCCGCAACTCGAGAAAATCCAGGAGGTTCTCCCCTCCAGGCGAGATGAGGCCCATTTCCGCTGAGGCGTCTCGAGGCTGATCACACCTCACCTCTGGAACTTCGAAAGGGTCCTTCACACCCTTGGTGCAAATCAAGAAGTTCCCCGACCTTGCCGTCTCCACTCGAGAGGAATCACGAGGGTCCCGCCCACATCCAGAGGAGCCCCGTTTCCGCCTCGTAGCTCGAGATGAGGGATCCTTTCCCTGCTTCGTCGGGAAAGAGTTCCCGGCCTTCCCGTCGCATCTCAAGAGGAGGCCCTCTCAACAGGAACGGCGAGAGGAACTCCAGGGTCGTGCCACCATTCCAAGAGTCCCCCAGATGTCTCAGTCCATTCCAGAGGAACCTCTTTTCCCTTCACCGGCTCGTCTTTCACGCCGAGGATCGACTGACACCAAGGTGGCACGTGGCACAGCCCTGTGGGAAAGCCTCGTGGGAAAGCCTCGAGGGACAGCCTCGAGGGAAAGCCACAGATCCCTTGATCCACGTGACAGGAAGCGTGACACTACTGCTGCAGCTCGGGAGGAAAGCGCACGTGCATGCCCCCACTCGAGACGAGGCCTGACTCCCCTGGGGAGACTCAGAAGCACCCCAAGATCCATGGCAACACTGGAGAGGAATCCTCAGGTTCCGGCCCCGACTCCACACAAGGACTGAGGCCCCGGCATGGACGGGAGAGGAATCCCGAGAGGTCCCCTAGCAACTCGCATGGGGACTGGCCTTTCCTGAGGCCACCAGACCGGATCCCTGAGGTCCCCGTCGTAACTCGAGAAGACCTGCCGCAACTCGAGAAAATCCAGGAGGTTCTCCCCTCCAGGCGAGATGAGGCCCATTTCCGCTGAGGCGTCTCGAGGCTGATCACACCTCACCTCTGGAACTTCGAAAGGGTCCTTCACACCCTTGGTGCAAATCAAGAAGTTCCCCGACATAGCCGTCTCCACTCGAGAGGAATCACGAGGGTCCCGCCCACATCCAGAGGAGCCCCGTTTCCGCCTCGTAGCTCGAGATGAGGGATCCTTTCCCTGCATCGTCGGGAAAGAGTTCCCGGCGTTCCCGTCGCATCTCAAGAGGAGGCCCTCTCAACAGGAACGGCGAGAGGAACTCCAGGGTCGTGCCACCATTCCAAGAGTCCCCCAGATGTCTCAGTCCATTCCAGAGGAACCTCTTTTCCCTTCACCGGCTCGTCTTTCACGCCGAGGATCGACTGACACCAAGGTGGCACGTGGCACAGCCCTGTGGGAAAGCCTCGTGGGAAAGCCTCGAGGGACAGCCTCGAGGGAAAGCCACAGATCCCTTGATCCACGTGACAGGAAGCGTGACACTACTGCTGCAGCTCGGGAGGAAAGCGCACGTGCATGCCCCCACTCGAGACGAGGCCTGACTCCCCTGGGGAGACTCAGAAGCACCCCAAGATCCATGGCAACACTGGAGAGGAATCCTCAGGTTCCGGCCCCGACTCCACACAAGGACTGAGGCCCCGGCATGGACGGGAGAGGAATCCCGAGAGGTCCCCTAGCAACTCGCATGGGGACTGGCCTTTCCTGAGGCCACCAGACCGGATCCCTGAGGTCCCCGTCGTAACTCGAGAAGACCTGCCGCAACTCGAGAAAATCCAGGAGGTTCTCCCCTCCAGGCGAGATGAGGCCCATTTCCGCTGAGGCGTCTCGAGGCTGATCACACCTCACCTCTGGAACTTCGAAAGGGTCCTTCACACCCTTGGTGCAAATCAAGAAGTTCCCCGACATAGCCGTCTCCACTCGAGAGGAATCACGAGGGTCCCGCCCACATCCAGAGGAGCCCCGTTTCCGCCTCGTAGCTCGAGATGAGGGATCCTTTCCCTGCATCGTCGGGAAAGAGTTCCCGGCGTTCCCGTCGCATCTCAAGAGGAGGCCCTCTCAACAGGAATGGCGAGAGGAACTCCAGGGTCGTGCCACCATTCCAAGAGTCCCCCAGATGTCTCAGTCCATTCCAGAGGAACCTCTTTTCCCTTCACCGGCTCGTCTTTCACGCCGAGGATCGACTCACACCAAGGTGGCACGTGGCACAGCCCTGTGGGAAAGCCTCGTGGGAAAGCCTCGAGGGACAGCCTCGAGGGAAAGCCACAGATCCCTTGATCCACGTGACAGGAAGCGTGACACTACTGCTGCAGCTCGGGAGGAAAGCGCACGTGCATGCCCCCACTCGAGACGAGGCCTGACTCCCCTGGGGAGACTCAGAAGCACCCCAAGATCCATGGCAACACTGGAGAGGAATCCTCAGGTTCCGGCCCCGACTCCACACAAGGACTGAGGCCCCGGCATGGACGGGAGAGGAATCCCGAGAGGTCCCCTAGCAACTCGCATGGGGACTGGCCTTTCCTGAGGCCACCAGAGCGGGTCCCTGAGGTCCCCGTCGTAACTCGAGAAGACCTGCCGCAACTCGAGAAAATCCAGGAGGTTCTCCCCTCCAGGCGAGATGAGGCCCATTTCCGCTGAGGCGTCTCGAGGCTGATCACACCTCACCTCTGGAACTTCGAAAGGGTCCTTCACACCCTTGGTGCAAATCAAGAAGTTCCCCGACATAGCCGTCTCCACTCGAGAGGAATCACGAGGGTCCCGCCCACATCCAGAGGAGCCCCGTTTCCGCCTCGTAGCTCGAGATGAGGGATCCTTTCCCTTCATCGTCGGGAAAGAGTTCCCGGCGTTCCCGTCGCATCTCAAGAGGAGGCCCTCTCAACAGGAATGGCGAGAGGAACTCCAGGGTCGTGCCACCATTCCAAGAGTCCCCCAGATGTCTCAGTCCATTCCAGAGGAACCTCTTTTCCCTTCACCGGCTCGTCTTTCACGCCGAGGATCGACTCACACCAAGGTGGCACGTGGCACAGCCCTGTGGGAAAGCCTCGTGGGAAAGCCTCGAGGGACAGCCTCGAGGGAAAGCCACAGATCCCTTGATCCACGTGACAGGAAGCGTGACACTACTGCTGCAGCTCGGGAGGAAAGCGCACGTGCATGCCCCCACTCGAGACGAGGCCTGACTCCCCTGGGGAGACTCAGAAGCACCCCAAGATCCATGGCAACACTGGAGAGGAATCCTCAGGTTCCGGCCCCGACTCCACACAAGGACTGAGGCCCCGGCATGGACGGGAGAGGAATCCCGAGAGGTCCCCTAGCAACTCGCATGGGGACTGGCCTTTCCTGAGGCCACCAGAGCGGGTCCCTGAGGTCCCCGTCGTAACTCGAGAAGACCTGCCGCAACTCGAGAAAATCCAGGAGGTTCTCCCCTCCAGGCGAGATGAGGCCCATTTCCGCTGAGGCGTCTCGAGGCTGATCACACCTCACCTCTGGAACTTCGAAAGGGTCCTTCACACCCTTGGTGCAAATCAAGAAGTTCCCCGACATACCCGTCTCCACTCGAGAGGAATCACGAGGGTCCCGCCCACATCCAGAGGAGCCCCGTTTCCGCCTCGTAGCTCGAGATGAGGGATCCTTTCCCTGCTTCGTCGGGAAAGAGTTCCCGGCCTTCCAGTCGCATCTCAAGAGGAGGCCCTCTCAACAGGAACGGCGAGAGGAACTCCAGGGTCGTGCCACCATTCCAAGAGTCCCCCAGATGTCTCAGTCCATTCCAGAGGAACCTCTTTTCCCTTCACCGGCTCGTCTTTCACGCCGAGGATCGACTGACACCAAGGTGGCACGTGGCACAGCCTTGTGGGAAAGCCTCGTGGGAAAGCCTCGAGGGACAGCCTCGAGGGAAAGCCACAGATCCCTTGATCCACGTGACAGGAAGCGTGACACTACTGCTGCAGCTCGGGAGGAAAGCGCACGTGCATGCCCCCACTCGAGACGAGGCCTGACTCCCCTGGGGAGACTCAGAAGCACCCCAAGATCCATGGCAACACTGGAGAGGAATCCTCAGGTTCCGGCCCCGACTCCACACAAGGACTGAGGCCCCGGCATGGACGGCAGAGGAATCCCGAGAGGTCCCTTAGCAACTCGCATGGGGACTGGCCTTTCCTGAGGCCACCAGAGCGGGTCCCTGAGGTCCCCGTCGTAACTCGAGAAGACCTGCCGCAACTGGAGAAAATCCAGGAGGTTCTCCCCTCCAGGCGAGATGAGGCCCATTTCCGCTGAGGCGTCTCGAGGCTGATCACACCTCACCTCTGGACCTTCGAAAGGGTCCTTCACACCCTTGGTGCAAATCAAGAAGTTCCCCGACATAGCCGTCTCCACTCGAGAGGAATCACGAGGGTCCCGCCCACATCCAGAGGAGCCCCGTTTCCGCCTCGTAGCTCGAGATGAGGGATCCTTTCCCTGCTTCGTCGGGAAAGAGTTCCCGGCGTTCCCGTCGCATCTCAAGAGAAGGCCCTCTCAACAGGAACGGCGAGAGGAACTCCAGGGTCGTGCCCCCATTCCAAGAGTCCCCCAGATGTCTCAGTCCATTCCAGAGGAACCTCTTTTCCCTTCACCGGCTCGTCTTTCACGCCCAGGATCGACTCACACCAAGATGGCACGTGGCACAGCCCTGTGGGAAAGCCTCGTGGGAAAGCCTCGAGGGACAGCCTCGAGGGAAAGCCACAGATCCCTTGATGCACGTGACAGGAAGCGTGACACTACTGCTGCAGCTCGGGAGGAATATGCACGTGCATGCCCCCACTCGAGACGAGGCCTGACTCCCCTGGGGAGACTCAGAAGCACCCCAAGATCCATGGCAACACTGGAGAGGAATCCTCAGGTTCCGGCCCCGACTCCACACAAGGACTGAGGCCCCGGCATGGACGGGAGAGGAATCCCGAGAGGTCCCCTAGCAACTCGCATGGGGACTGGCCTTTCCTGAGGCCACCAGACCGGGTCCCTGAGGTCCCCGTCGTAACTCGAGAAGACCTGCCGCAACTCGAGAAAATCCAGGAGGTTCTCCCCTCCAGGCGAGATGAGGCCCATTTCCGCTGAGGCGTCTCGAGGCTGATCACACCTCACCTCTGGAACTTCGAAAGGGTCCTTCACACCCTTGGTGCAAATCAAGAAATTCCCCGACATAGCCGTCTCCACTCGAGAGGAATCACGAGGGTCCCGCCCACATCCAGAGGAGCCCCGTTTCCGCCTCGTAGCTCGAGATGAGGGATCCTTTCCCTGCTTCGTCGGGAAAGAGTTCCCGGGGTTCCCGTCGCATCTCAAGAGGAGGCCCTCTCAACAGGAACGGCGAGAGGAACTCCAGGGTCGTGCCCCCATTCCAAGAGTCCCCCAGATGTCTCAGTCCATTCCAGAGGAACCTCTTTTCCCTTCACCGGCTCGTCTTTCACGCCGAGGATCGACTGACACCAAGGTGGCACGTGGCACAGCCCTGTGGGAAAGCCTCGTGGGAAAGCCTCGAGGGACAGCCTCGAGGGAAAGCCACAGATCCCTTGATCCACGTGACAGGAAGCGTGACACTACTGCTGCAGCTCGGGAGGAAAGCACACGTGCATGCCCCCACTCGAGACGAGGCCTGACTCCCCTGGGGAGACTCAGAAGCACCCCAAGATCCATGGCAACACTGGAGAGGAATCCTCAGGTTCCGGCCCCGACTCCACACAAGGACTGAGGCCCCGGCATGGACGGGAGAGGAATCCCGAGAGGTCCCCTAGCAACTCGTATGGGGACTGGCCTTTCCTGAGGCCACCAGAGCGGGTCCCTGAGGTCCCCGTCGTAATTCGAGAAGACCTGCCGCAACTCGAGAAAATCCAGGAGGTTCTCCCCTCCAGGCGAGATGAGGCCCATTTCCGCTGAGGCGTTTCGAGGCTGATCACACCTCACCTCTGGAACTTCGAAAGGGTCCTTCACACCCTTGGTGCAAATCAAGAAGTTCCCCGACATAGCCGTCTCCACTCGAGAGGAATCACGAGGGTCCCGCCCACATCCAGAGGAGCCCCGTTTCCGCCTCGTAGCTCGAGATGAGGGATCCTTTCCCTGCTTCGTCGGGAAATAGTTCCCGGCGTTCCCGTCGCATCTCAAGAGGAGGCCCTCTCAACCGGAACGGCGAGAGGAACTCCAGGGTCGTGCCACCATTCCAAGAGTCCCCCAGATGTCTCAGTCCATTCCAGAGGAACCTCTTTTCCCTTCACCGGCTCGTCTTTCACGCCCAGGATCGACTCACACCAAGGTGGCACGTGGCACAGCCCTGTGGGAAAGCCTCGTGGGAAAGCCTCGAGGGACAGCCACGAGGGAAAGCCACAGATCCCTTGATCCACGTGACAGGAAGCGTGAAACTACTGCTGCAGCTCGGGAGGAAAGTGCACGTGCATGCCCCCACTCGAGACGAGGCCTGACTCCCCTGGGGAGACTCAGAAGCACCCCAAGATCCATGGCAACACTGGAGAGGAATCCTCAGGTTCCGGCCCCGACTCCACACAAGGACTGAGGCCCCGGCATGGACGGGAGAGGAATCCCGAGAGGTCCCCTAGCAACTCGCATGGGGACTGGCCTTTCCTGAGGCCACCAGAGCGGGTCCCTGAGGTCCCCGTCGTAACTCGAGAAGACCTGCCGCAACTCGAGAAAATCCAGGAGGTTCTCCCCTCCAGGCGAGATGAGGCCCATTTCCGCTGAGGCGTCTCGAGGCTGATCACACCTCACCTCTGGAACTTCGAAAGGGTCCTTCACACCCTTGGTGCAAATCAAGAAGTTCCCCGACATAGCCGTCTCCACTCGAGAGGAATCACGAGGGTCCCGCCCACATCCAGAGGAGCCCCGTTTCCGCCTCGTAGCTCGAGATGAGGGATCCTTTCCCTGCTTCGTCGGGAAAGAGTTCCCGGCGTTCCCGTCGCATCTCAAGAGGAGGCCCTCTCAACAGGAACGGCGAGAGGAACTCCAGGGTCGTGCCCCCATTCCAAGAGTCCCCCAGATGTCTCAGTCCATTCCAGAGGAACCTCTTTTCCCTTCATCGGCTCGTCTTTCACGCCCAGGATCGACTCACACCAAGGTGGCACGTGGCACAGCCCTGTGGGAAAGCCTCGTGGGAAAGCCTCGAGGGACAGCCTCGAGGGAAAGCCACAGATCCCTTGATCCATGTGACAGGAAGCGTGACACTACTGCTGCAGCTCGGGAGGAAAGCGCACGTGCATGCCCCCACTCGAGACGAGGCCTGACTCCCCTGGGGAGACTCAGAAGCACCCCAAGATCCATGGCAACACTGGAGAGGAATCCTCAGGTTCCGGCCCCGACTCCACACAAGGACTGAGGCCCCGGCATGGACGAGAGAGGAATCCCGAGAGGTCCCCTAGCAACTCGTATGGGGACTGGCCTTTCCTGAGGCCACCAGAGCGGGTCCCTGAGGTCCCCGTCATAACTCGAGAAGACCTGCCGCAACTCGAGAAAATCCAGGAGGTTCTCCCCTCCAGGCGAGATGAGGCCCATTTCCGCTGAGGCGTCTCGAGGCTGATCACACCTCACCTCTGGAACTTCGAAAGGGTCCTTCACACCCTTGGTGCAAATCAAGAAGTTCCCCGACCTAGCCGTCTCCACTCGAGAGGAATCACGAGGGTCCCGCCCACATCCAGAGGAGCCCCGTTTCCGCCTCGTAGCTCGAGATGAGGGATCCTTTCCCTGCTTCGTCGGGAAAGAGTTCCCGGCGTTCCCGTCGCATCTCAAGAGGAGGCCCTCTCAACAGGAACGGCGAGAGGAACTCCAGGGTCGTGCCCCCATTCCAAGAGTCCCCCAGATGTCTCAGTCCATTCCAGAGGAACCTCTTTTCCCTTCACCGGCTCGTCTTTCACGCCGAGGATCGACTCACACCAAGGTGGCACGTGGCACAGCCCTGTGGGAAAGCCTCGTGGGAAAGCCTCAAGGGACAGCCTCGAGGGAAAGCCACAGATCCCTTGATCCACGTGACAGGAAGCGTGACACTACTGCTGCAGCTCGGGAGGAAAGCGCACGTGCATGCCCCCACTCGAGACGAGGCCTGACTCCCCTGGGGAGACTCAGAAGCACCCCAAGATCCATGGCAACACTGGAGAGGAATCCTCAGGTTCCGGCCCCGACTCCACACAAGGACTGAGGCCCCGGCATGGACGGGAGAGGAATCCCGAGAGGTCCCCTAGCAACTCGTATGGGGACTGGCCTTTCCTGAGGCCACCAGAGCGGGTCCCTGAGGTCCCCGTCGTAACTCGAGAAGACCTGCCGCAACTCGAGAAAATCCAGGAGGTTCTCCCCTCCAGGCGAGATGAGGCCCATTTCCGCTGAGGCGTCTCGAGGCTGATCACACCTCACCTCTGGAACTTCGAAAGGGTCCTTCACACCCTTGGTGCAAATCAAGAAGTTCCCCGACCTAGCCGTCTCCACTCGAGAGGAATCACGAGGGTCCCGCCCACATCCAGAGGAGCCCCGTTTCCGCCTCGTAGCTCGAGATGAGGGATCCTTTCCCTGCTTCGTCGGGAAAGAGTTCCCGGCGTTCCCGTCGCATCTCAAGAGGAGGCCCTCTCAACCGGAACGGCGAGAGGAACTCCAGGGTCGTGCCACCATTCCAAGAGTCCCCCAGATGTCTCAGTCCATTCCAGAGGAACCTCTTTTCCCTTCACCGGCTCGTCTTTCACGCCCAGGATCGACTCACACCAAGGTGGCACGTGGCACAGCCCTGTGGGAAAGCCTCGTGGGAAAGCCTCGAGGGACAGCCTCGAGGGAAAGCCACAGATCCCTTGATCCACGTGACAGGAAGCGTGACACTACTGCTGCAGCTCGGGAGGAAAGTGCACGTGCATGCCCCCACTCGAGACGAGGCCTGACTCCCCTGGGGAGACTCAGAAGCACCCCAAGATCCATGGCAACACTGGAGAGGAATCCTCAGGTTCCGGCCCCGACTCCACACAAGGACTGAGGCCCCGGCATGGACGGGAGAGGAATCCCGAGAGGTCCCCTAGCAACTCGCATGGGGACTGGCCTTTCCTGAGGCCACCAGAGCGGGTCCCTGAGGTCCCCGTCGTAACTCGAGAAGACCTGCCGCAACTCGAGAAAATCCAGGAGGTTCTCCCCTCCAGGCGAGATGAGGCCCATTTCCGCTGAGGCGTCTCGAGGCTGATCACACCTCACCTCTGGAACTTCGAAAGGGTCCTTCACACCCTTGGTGCAAATCAAGAAGTTCCCCGACATAGCCGTCTCCACTCGAGAGGAATCACGAGGGTCCCGCCCACATCCAGAGGAGCCCCGTTTCCGCCTCGTAGCTCGAGATGAGGGATCCTTTCCCTGCTTCGTCGGGAAAGAGTTCCCGGCGTTCCCGTCGCATCTCAAGAGGAGGCCCTCTCAACAGGAACGGCGAGAGGAACTCCAGGGTCGTGCCCCCATTCCAAGAGTCCCCCAGATGTCTCAGTCCATTCCAGAGGAACCTCTTTTCCCTTCACCGGCTCGTCTTTCACGCCCAGGATCGACTCACACCAAGGTGGCACGTGGCACAGCCCTGTGGGAAAGCCTCGTGGGAAAGCCTCGAGGGACAGCCTCGAGGGAAAGCCACAGATCCCTTGATCCACGTGACAGGAAGCGTGACACTACTGCTGCAGCTCGGGAGGAAAGCGCACGTGCATGCCCCCACTCGAGACGAGGCCTGACTCCCCTGGGGAGACTCAGAAGCACCCCAAGATCCATGGCAACACTGGAGAGGAATCCTCAGGTTCCGGCCCCGACTCCACACAAGGACTGAGGCCCCGGCATGGACGAGAGAGGAATCCCGAGAGGTCCCCTAGCAACTCGTATGGGGACTGGCCTTTCCTGAGGCCACCAGAGCGGGTCCCTGAGGTCCCCGTCGTAACTCGAGAAGACCTGCCGCAACTCGAGAAAATCCAGGAGGTTCTCCCCTCCAGGCGAGATGAGGCCCATTTCCGCTGAGGCGTCTCGAGGCTGATCACACCTCACCTCTGGAACTTCGAAAGGGTCCTTCACACCCTTGGTGCAAATCAAGAAGTTCCCCGACCTAGCCGTCTCCACTCGAGAGGAATCACGAGGGTCCCGCCCACATCCAGAGGAGCCCCGTTTCCGCCTCGTAGCTCGAGATGAGGGATCCTTTCCCTGCTTCGTCGGGAAAGAGTTCCCGGCGTTCCCGTCGCATCTCAAGAGGAGGCCCTCTCAACCGGAACGGCGATAGGAACTCCAGGGTCGTGCCACCATTCCAAGAGTCCCCCAGATGTCTCAGTCCATTCCAGAGGAACCTCTTTTCCCTTCACCGGCTCGTCTTTCACGCCCAGGATCGACTCACACCAAGGTGGCACGTGGCAGAGCCCTGTGGGAAAGCCTCGTGGGAAAGCCTCGAGGGACAGCCTCGAGGGAAAGCCACAGATCCCTTGATCCACGTGACAGGAAGCGTGACACTACTGCTGCAGCTCGGGAGGAAAGCGCACGTGCATGCCCCCACTCGAGACGAGGCCTGACTCCCCTGGGGAGACTCAGAAGCACCCCAAGATCCATGGCAACACTGGAGAGGAATCCTCAGGTTCCGGCCCCGACTCCACACAAGGACTGAGGCCCCGGCATGGACGGGAGAGGAATCCCGAGAGGTCCCCTAGCAACTCGCATGGGGACTGGCCTTTCCTGAGGCCACCAGAGCGGGTCCCTGAGGTCCCCGTCGTAACTCGAGAAGACCTGCCGCAACTCGAGAAAATCCAGGAGGTTCTCCCCTCCAGGCGAGATGAGGCCCATTTCCGCTGAGGCGTCTCGAGGCTGATCACACCTCACCTCTGGAACTTCGAAAGGGTCCTTCACACCCTTGGTGCAAATCAAGAAGTTCCCCGACATAGCCGTCTCCACTCGAGAGGAATCACGAGGGTCCCGCCCACATCCAGAGGAGCCCCGTTTCCGCCTCGTAGCTCGAGATGAGGGATCCTTTCCCTGCTTCGTCGGGAAAGAGTGTTCCCGCCGTTCCCGTCGCATCTCAAGAGGAGGCCCTCTCAACAGGAACGGCGAGAGGAACTCCAGGGTCGTGCCCCCATTCCAAGAGTCCCCCAGATGTCTCAGTCCATTCCAGAGGAACCTCTTTTCCCTTCATCGGCTCGTCTTTCACGCCCAGGATCGACTCACACCAAGGTGGCACGTGGCACAGCCCTTGTGGGAAAGCCTCGTGGGAAAGCCTCTAGGGACAGCCTCGAGGGAAAGCCACAGATCCCTTGATCCATGTGACAGGAAGCGTGACACTACTGCTGCAGCTCGGGAGGAAAGCGCACGTGCATGCCCCCACTCGAGACGAGGCCTGACTCCCCTGGGGAGACTCAGAAGCACCCCAAGATCCATGGCAACACTGGAGAGGAATCCTCAGGTTCCGGCCCCGACTCCACACAAGGACTGAGGCCCCGGCATGGACGAGAGAGGAATCCCGAGAGGTCCCCTAGCAACTCGTATGGGGACTGGCCTTTCCTGAGGCCACCAGAGCGGGTCCCTGAGGTCCCCGTCGTAACTCGAGAAGACCTGCCGCAACTCGAGAAAATCCAGGAGGTTCTCCCCTCCAGGCGAGATGAGGCCCATTTCCGCTGAGGCGTCTCGAGGCTGATCACACCTCACCTCTGGAACTTCGAAAGGGTCCTTCACACCCTTGGTGCAAATCAAGAAGTTCCCCGACCTAGCCGTCTCCACTCGGAGAGGAATCACGAGGGTCCCGCCCACATCCAGAGGAGCCCCGTTTCCGCCTCGTAGCTCGAGATGAGGGATCCTTTCCCTGCTTCGTCGGGAAAGAGTTCCCGGCGTTCCCGTCGCATCTCAAGAGGAGGCCCTCTCAACAGGAACGGCGAGAGGAACTCCAGGGTCGTGCCCCCATTCCAAGAGTCCCCCAGATGTCTCAGTCCATTCCAGAGGAACCTCTTTTCCTTCACCGGCTCGTCTTTCACGCGAGGATCGACTCACACCAAGGTGGCACGTGGCACAGCCCTGAGGAAAGCCTCGTGGGAAAGCCTCGAGGGACAGCCCTCGAGGGAAGCCACAGATCCCTTGATCCACGTGACAGGAAGCGTGACACTACTGCTGCAGCTCGGGAGGAAAGCGCACGTGCATGCCCCACTCGAGGACGAGGCCCTGACTCCCCTGGGGAGACTCAGAGCACCCCAAGATCCATGGCAACACTGGAGAGGAATCCTCAGGTTCCGGCCCCGACTCCACACAAGGACTGAGGCCCCGGCATGGACGGGAGAGGAATCCCGAGAGGTCCCCTAGCAACTCGTATGGGGACTGGCCTTTCCTGAGGCCACCAGAGCGGGTCCCTGAGGTCCCCGTCGTAACTCGAGAAGACCTGCCGCAACTCCGAGAAAATCCAGGAGGTTCTCCCCTCCAGGCGAGATGAGGCCCATTTCCGCTGAGGCGTCTCGAGGCTGATCACACCTCACCCTCTGGAACTTCCGAAAGGGTCCTTCACACCCTTGGTGCAAATCAAGAAGTTCCCCGACCTAGCCGTCTCCACTCGAGAGGATCACGAGGGTCCCGCCCACATCCAGAGGAGCCCCGTTTCCGCCTCGTAGCTCGAGATGAGGGATTCCTTTCCCTGCTTCGTCGGGAAATGGTTCCCGGCCTTCCCGTCGCATCTCAAGAGGAGGCCCTCTCAACCGGAACGGCGAGAGGAACTCCAGGGTCGTGCCACCATTCCAAGAGTCCCCCAGATGTCTCAGTCCATTCCAGAGGAACCTCTTTTCCCTTCACCGGCTCGTCTTTCACGCCCAGGATCGACATCACACCAAGGTGGCACGTGGCACAGCCCTGTGGGAAAGCTCGTGGGAAAGCCTCGAGGGACAGCCTCGAGTGAAAGCCACAGATCCCTTGATCCACGTGACAGGAAGCGTGGACACTACTGCTGCAGCTCGGGAGGAAAGTGCACGTGCATGCCTCCACTCGAGATGAGGCTGACTCCCTGGGGAGGACTCAGATGCACCCCAAGATCCATGGCAACACTGGAGGAGGAATCCTCAGGTTCCGGCCCCGACTCCACACAAGGACTGAGGCCCCGGCATGGACGGGAGAGGAATCCCGAGAGGTCCCCTAGCAAATCGCATGGGGACTGGCCTTTCCTGAGGCCACCAGAGCGGGTCCCTGAGGTCCCCGTCGTAACTCGAGAAGACCTGCCGCAACTCGAGAAAATCCAGGAGGTTCTCCCCTCCAGGCGAGATGAGGCCCATTTCCGCTGAGGCGTCTCGAGGCTGATCACACCTCACCTCTGGAACTTCGAAAGGGTCCTTCACACCCTTGGTGCAAATCAAGAAGTTCCCCGACATAGCCGTCTCCACTCGAGAGGAATCACGAGGGTCCCGCCCACATCCAGAGGAGCCCCGTTTCCGCCTGTACTCGAGATGAGGGATCCTTTCCCTGCTTCGTCGGGAAAGAGTTCCCGGCCTTCCCGTCGCATCTCAAGAGGAGGCCCTCTCAACAGGAACGGCGAGAGGAACTCCAGGGTCGTGCCACCATTCCAAGAGTCCCCCAGATGTCTCAGTCCATTCCAGAGGAACCTCTTTTCCCTTCACCGGCTCGTCTTTCACGCCGAGGATCGACTGACACCAAGGTGGCACGTGGCACAGCCCTGTGGGAAAGCCTCGTGGGAAAGCCTCGAGGGACAGCCTCGAGGGAAAGCCACAGATCCCTTGATCCACGTGACAGGAAGCGTGACACTACTGCTGCAGCTCGGGAGGAAAGCGCACGTGCATGCCCCCACTCGAGACGAGGCCTGACTCCCCTGGGGAGACTCAGAAGCACCCCAAGATCCATGGCAACACTGGAGAGGAATCCTCAGGTTCCGGCCCCGACTCCACACAAGGACTGAGGCCCCGGCATGGACGGGAGAGGAATCCCGAGAGGTCCCCTAGCAACTCGCATGGGGACTGGCCTTTCCTGAGGCCACCAGACCGGATCCCTGAGGTCCCCGTCGTAACTCGAGAAGACCTGCCGCAACTCGAGAAAATCCAGGAGGTTCTCCCCTCCAGGCGAGATGAGGCCCATTTCCGCTGAGGCGTCTCGAGGCTGATCACACCTCACCTCTGGAACTTCGAAAGGGTCCTTCACACCCTTGGTGCAAATCAAGAAGTTCCCCGACATAGCCGTCTCCACTCGAGAGGAATCACGAGGGTCCCGCCCACATCCAGAGGAGCCCCGTTTCCGCCTCGTAGCTCGAGATGAGGGATCCTTTCCCTGCATCGTCGGGAAAGAGTTCCCGGCGTTCCCGTCGCATCTCAAGAGGAGGCCCTCTCAACAGGAATGGCGAGAGGAACTCCAGGGTCGTGCCACCATTCCAAGAGTCCCCCAGATGTCTCAGTCCATTCCAGAGGAACCTCTTTTCCCTTCACCGGCTCGTCTTTCACGCCGAGGATCGACTCACACCAAGGTGGCACGTGGCACAGCCCTGTGGGAAAGCCTCGTGGGAAAGCCTCGAGGGACAGCCTCGAGGGAAAGCCACAGATCCCTTGATCCACGTGACAGGAAGCGTGACACTACTGCTGCAGCTCGGGAGGAAAGCGCACGTGCATGCCCCCACTCGAGACGAGGCCTGACTCCCCTGGGGAGACTCAGAAGCACCCCAAGATCCATGGCAACACTGGAGAGGAATCCTCAGGTTCCGGCCCCGACTCCACACAAGGACTGAGGCCCCGGCATGGACGGGAGAGGAATCCCGAGAGGTCCCCTAGCAACTCGCATGGGGACTGGCCTTTCCTGAGGCCACCAGACCGGATCCCTGAGGTCCCCGTCGTAACTCGAGAAGACCTGCCGCAACTCGAGAAAATCCAGGAGGTTCTCCCCTCCAGGCGAGATGAGGCCCATTTCCGCTGAGGCGTCTCGAGGCTGATCACACCTCACCTCTGGAACTTCGAAAGGGTCCTTCACACCCTTGGTGCAAATCAAGAAGTTCCCCGACATAGCCGTCTCCACTCGAGAGGAATCACGAGGGTCCCGCCCACATCCAGAGGAGCCCCGTTTCCGCCTCGTAGCTCGAGATGAGGGATCCTTTCCCTGCATCGTCGGGAAAGAGTTCCCGGCGTTCCCGTCGCATCTCAAGAGGAGGCCCTCTCAACAGGAATGGCGAGAGGAACTCCAGGGTCGTGCCACCATTCCAAGAGTCCCCCAGATGTCTCAGTCCATTCCAGAGGAACCTCTTTTCCCTTCACCGGCTCGTCTTTCACGCCGAGGATCGACTCACACCAAGGTGGCACGTGGCACAGCCCTGTGGGAAAGCCTCGTGGGAAAGCCTCGAGGGACAGCCTCGAGGGAAAGCCACAGATCCCTTGATCCACGTGACAGGAAGCGTGACACTACTGCTGCAGCTCGGGAGGAAAGCGCACGTGCATGCCCCCACTCGAGACGAGGCCTGACTCCCCTGGGGAGACTCAGAAGCACCCCAAGATCCATGGCAACACTGGAGAGGAATCCTCAGGTTCCGGCCCCGACTCCACACAAGGACTGAGGCCCCGGCATGGACGGGAGAGGAATCCCGAGAGGTCCCCTAGCAACTCGCATGGGGACTGGCCTTTCCTGAGGCCACCAGAGCGGGTCCCTGAGGTCCCCGTCGTAACTCGAGAAGACCTGCCGCAACTCGAGAAAATCCAGGAGGTTCTCCCCTCCAGGCGAGATGAGGCCCATTTCCGCTGAGGCGTCTCGAGGCTGATCACACCTCACCTCTGGAACTTCGAAAGGGTCCTTCACACCCTTGGTGCAAATCAAGAAGTTCCCCGACATAGCCGTCTCCACTCGAGAGGAATCACGAGGGTCCCGCCCACATCCAGAGGAGCCCCGTTTCTGCCTCGTAGCTCGAGATGAGGGATCCTTTCCCTGCATCGTCGGGAAAGAGTTCCCGGCGTTCCCGTCGCATCTCAAGAGGAGGCCCTCTCAACAGGAATGGCGAGAGGAACTCCAGGGTCGTGCCACCATTCCAAGAGTCCCCCAGATGTCTCAGTCCATTCCAGAGGAACCTCTTTTCCCTTCACCGGCTCGTCTTTCACGCCGAGGATCGACTCACACCAAGGTGGCACGTGGCACAGCCCTGTGGGAAAGCCTCGTGGGAAAGCCTCGAGGGACAGCCTCGAGGGAAAGCCACAGATCCCTTGATCCACGTGACAGGAAGCGTGACACTACTGCTGCAGCTCGGGAGGAAAGCGCACGTGCATGCCCCCACTCGAGACGAGGCCTGACTCCCCTGGGGAGACTCAGAAGCACCCCAAGATCCATGGCAACACTGGAGAGGAATCCTCAGGTTCCGGCCCCGACTCCACACAAGGACTGAGGTCCCGGCATGGACGGGAGAGGAATCCCGAGAGGTCCCCTAGCAACTCGCATGGGGACTGGCCTTTCCTGAGGCCACCAGACCGGATCCCTGAGGTCCCCGTCGTAACTCGAGAAGACCTGCCGCAACTCGAGAAAATCCAGGAGGTTCTCCCCTCCAGGCGAGATGAGGCCCATTTCCGCTGAGGCGTCTCGAGGCTGATCACACCTCACCTCTGGAACTTCGAAAGGGTCCTTCACACCCTTGGTGCAAATCAAGAAGTTCCCCGACATACCCGTCTCCACTCGAGAGGAATCACGAGGGTCCCGCCCACATCCAGAGGAGCCCCGTTTCCGCCTCGTAGCTCGAGATGAGGGATCCTTTCCCTGCTTCGTCGGGAAAGAGTTCCCGGCCTTCCAGTCGCATCTCAAGAGGAGGCCCTCTCAACAGGAACGGCGAGAGGAACTCCAGGGTCGTGCCACCATTCCAAGAGTCCCCCAGATGTCTCAGTCCATTCCAGAGGAACCTCTTTTCCCTTCACCGGCTCGTCTTTCACGCCGAGGATCGACTGACACCAAGGTGGCACGTGGCACAGCCCTGCGGGAAAGCCTCGTGGCAAAGCGTCGAGGGACAGCCTCGAGGGAAAGCCACAGATCCCTTGATCCACGTGACAGGAAGCGTGACACTACTGCTGCAGCTCGGGAGGATAGCGCACGTGCATGCCCCCACTCGAGACGAGGCCTGACTCCCCTGGGGAGACTCAGAAGCACCCCAAGATCCATGGCAACACTGGAGAGGAATCCTCAGGTTCCGGCCCCGACTCCACACAAGGACTGAGGCCCCGGCATGGACGGGAGAGGAATCCCGAGAGGTCCCCTAGCAACTGGCATGGGGACTGGCATTTCCTGAGGCCACCAGAGCGGGTCCCTGAGGTCCCCGTCGTAACTCGAGAAGACCTGCCGCAACTCGAGAAAATCCAGGAGGTTCTCCCCTCCAGGCGAGATGAGGCCCATTTCTGCTGAGGCGTCTCGAGGCTGATCACACCTCACCTCTGGAACTTCGAAAGGGTCCTTCACACCCTTGGTGCAAATCAAGAAGTTCCCCGACCTAGCCGTCTCCACTCGAGAGGAATCACGAGGGTCCCGCCCACATCCAGAGGAGCCCCGTTTCCGCCTCGTAGCTCGAGATGAGGGATCCTTTCCCTGCTTCGTCGGGAAATAGTTCCCGGAGTTCCCGTCGCATCTCAAGAGGAGGCCCTCTCAACCGGAACGGCGAGAGGAACTCCAGGGTCGTGCCACCATTCCAAGAGTCCCCCAGATGTCTCAGTCCATTCCAGAGGAACCTCTTTTCCCTTCACCGGCTCGTCTTTCACGCCCAGGATCGACTCACACCAAGATGGCACGTGGCACAGCCCTGTGGGAAAGCCTCGTGGGAAAGCCTCGAGGGACAGCCTCGAGGGAAAGCCACAGATCCCTTGATCCACGTGACAGGAAGCGTGACACTACTGCTGCAGCTCGGGAGGAATGTGCACGTGCATGCCCCCAATCGAGACGAGGACTGACTCCCCTGGGGAGACTCAGAAGCACCCCAAGATCCATGGCAACACTGGAGAGGAATCCTCAGGTTCCGGCCCCGACTCCACACAAGGACTGAGGCCCCGGCATGGACGGGAGAGGAATCCCGAGAGGTCCCCTAGCAACTCGCATGGGGACTGGCCTTTCCTGAGGCCACCAGAGCGGGTCCCTGAGGTCCCCGTCGTAACTCGAGAAGACCTGCCGCAACTCGAGAAAATCCAGGAGGTTCTCCCCTCCAGGCGAGATGAGGCCCATTTCCGCTGAGGCGTCTCGAGGCTGATCACACCTCACCTCTGGAACTTCGAAAGGGTCCTTCACACCCTTGGTGCAAATCAAGAAATTCCCCGACATAGCCGTCTCCACTCGAGAGGAATCACGAGGGTCCCGCCCACATCCAGAGGAGCCCCGTTTCCGCCTCGTAGCTCGAGATGAGGGATCCTTTCCCTGCTTCGTCGGGAAAGAGTTCCCGGCGTTCCCGTCGCATCTCAAGAGGAGGCCCTCTCAACAGGAACGGCGAGAGGAACTCCAGGGTCGTGCCCCCATTCCAAGAGTCCCCCAGATGTCTCAGTCCATTCCAGAGGAACCTCTTTTCCCTTCACCGGCTCGTCTTTCACGCCGAGGATCGACTCACACCAAGGTGGCACGTGGCACAGCCCTGTGGGAAAGCCTCGTGGGAAAGCCTCGAGGGACAGCCTCGAGGGAAAGCCACAGATCCCTTGATCCACGTGACAGGAAGCGTGACACTACTGCTGCAGCTCGGGAGGAAAGCGCACGTGCATGCCCCCACTCGAGACGAGGCCTGACTCCCCTGGGGAGACTCAGAAGCACCCCAAGATCCATGGCAACACTGGAGAGGAATCCTCAGGTTCCGGCCCCGACTCCACACAAGGACTGAGGCCCCGGCATGGACGGGAGAGGAATCCCGAGAGGTCCCCTAGCAACTCGCATGGGGACTGGCCTTTCCTGAGGCCACCAGAGCGGGTCCCTGAGGTCCCCGTCGTAACTCGAGAAGACCTGCCGCAACTCGAGAAAATCCAGGAGGTTCTCCCCTCCAGGCGAGATGAGGCCCATTTCCGCTGAGGCGTCTCGAGGCTGATCACACCTCACCTCTGGAACTTCGAAAGGGTCCTTCACACCCTTGGTGCAAATCAAGAAGTTCCCCGACATAGCCGTCTCCACTCGAGAGGAATCACGAGGGTCCCGCCCACATCCAGAGGAGCCCCGTTTCCGCCTCGTAGCTCGAGATGAGGGATCCTTTCCCTGCATCGTCGGGAAAGAGTTCCCGGCGTTCCCGTCGCATCTCAAGAGGAGGCCCTCTCAACAGGAATGGCGAGAGGAACTCCAGGGTCTTGCCACCATTCCAAGAGTCCCCCAGATGTCTCAGTCCATTCCAGAGGAACCTCTTTTCCCTTCACCGGCTCGTCTTTCACGCCGAGGATCGACTCACACCAAGGTGGCACGTGGCACAGCCCTGTGGGAAAGCCTCGTGGGAAAGCCTCGAGGGACAGCCTCGAGGGAAAGCCACAGATCCCTTGATCCACGTGACAGGAAGCGTGACACTACTGCTGCAGCTCGGGAGGAAAGCGCACGTGCATGCCCCCACTCGAGACGACGCCTGACTCCCCTGGGGAGACTCAGAAGCACCCCAAGATCCATGGCAACACTGGAGAGGATTCCTCAGGTTCCGGCCCCGACTCCACACAAGGACTGAGGTCCCGGCATGGACGGGAGAGGAATCCCGAGAGGTCCCCTAGCAACTCGCATGGGGACTGGCCTTTCCTGAGGCCACAAGAGCGGGTCCCTGAGGTCCCCGTCGTAACTCGAGAAGACCTGCCGCAACTCGAGAAAATCCAGGAGGTTCTCCCCTCCAGGCGAGATGAGGCCCATTTCCGCTGAGGCGTCTCGAGGCTGATCACACCTCACCTCTGGAACTTCGAAAGGGTCCTTCACACCCTTGGTGCAAATCAAGAAATTCCCCGACATAGCCGTCTCCACTCGAGAGGAATCACGAGGGTCCCGCCCACATCCAGAGGAGCCCCGTTTCCGCCTCGTAGCTCGAGATGAGGGATCCTTTCCCTGCTTCGTCGGGAAAGAGTTCCCGGCGTTCCCGTCGCATCTCAAGAGGAGGCCCTCTCAACAGGAACGGCGAGAGGAACTCCAGGGTCGTGCCCCCATTCCAAGAGTCCCCCAGATGTCTCAGTCCATTCCAGAGGAACCTCTTTTCCCTTCACCGGCTCGTCTTTCACGCCGAGGATCGACTCACACCAAGGTGGCACGTGGCACAGCCCTGTGGGAAAGCCTCGTGGGAAAGCCTCGAGGGACAGCCTCGAGGGAAAGCCACAGATCCCTTGATCCACGTGACAGGAAGCGTGACACTACTGCTGCAGCTCGGGAGGAAAGCGCACGTGCATGCCCCCACTCGAGACGAGGCCTGACTCCCCTGGGGAGACTCAGAAGCACCCCAAGATCCATGGCAACACTGGAGAGGAATCCTCAGGTTCCGGCCCCGACTCCACACAAGGACTGAGGCCCCGGCATGGACGGGAGAGGAATCCCGAGAGGTCCCCTAGCAACTCGTATGGGGACTGGCCTTTCCTGAGGCCACCAGAGCGGGTCCCTGAGGTCCCCGTCGTAACTCGAGAAGACCTGCCGCAACTCGAGAAAATCCAGGAGGTTCTCCCCTCCAGGCGAGATGAGGCCCATTTCCGCTGAGGTGTCTCGAGGCTGATCACACCTCACCTCTGGAACTTCGAAAGGGTCCTTCACACCCTTGGTGCAAATCAAGAAGTTCCCCGACCTAGCCGTCTCCACTCGAGAGGAATCACGAGGGTCCCGCCCACATCCAGAGGAGCCCCGTTTCCGCCTCGTAGCTCGAGATGAGGGATCCTTTCCCTGCTTCGTCGGGAAAGAGTTCCCGGCGTTCCCGTCGCATCTCAAGAGGAGGCCCTCTCAACCGGAACGGCGAGAGGAACTCCAGGGTCGTGCCACCATTCCAAGAGTCCCCCAGATGTCTCAGTCCATTCCAGAGGAACCTCTTTTCCCTTCACCGGCTCGTCTTTCACGCCCAGGATCGACTCACACCAAGGTGGCACGTGGCACAGCCCTGTGGGAAAGCCTCGTGGGAAAGCCTCGAGGGACAGCCTCGAGGGAAAGCCACAGATCCCTTGATCCACGTGACAGGAAGCGTGACACTACTGCTGCAGCTCGGGAGGAAAGTGCACGTGCATGCCCCCACTCGAGACGAGGCCTGACTCCCCTGGGGAGACTCAGAAGCACCCCAAGATCCATGGCAACACTGGAGAGGAATCCTCAGGTTCCGGCCCCGACTCCACACAAGGACTGAGGCCCCGGCATGGACGGGAGAGGAATCCCGAGAGTTCCCCTAGTAACTCGCATGGGGACTGGCCTTTCCTGAGGCCACCAGAGCGGGTCCCTGAGGTCCCCGTCGTAACTCGAGAAGACCTGCCGCAACTCGAGAAAATCCAGGAGGTTCTCCCCTCCAGGCGAGATGAGGCCCATTTCCGCTGAGGCGTCTCGAGGCTGATCACACCTCACCTCTGGAACTTCGAAAGGGTCCTTCACACCCTTGGTGCAAATCAAGAAGTTCCCCGACCTAGCCGTCTCCACTCGAGAGGAATCACGAGGGTCCCGCCCACATCCAGAGGAGCCCCGTTTCCGCCTCGTAGCTCGAGATGAGGGATCCTTTCCCTGCTTCGTCGGGAAAGAGTTCCCGGCGTTCCCGTCGCATCTCAAGAGGAGGCCCTCTCAACAGGAACGGCGAGAGGAACTCCAGGGTCGTGCCACCATTCCAAGAGTCCCCCAGATGTCTCAGTCCATTCCAGAGGAACCTCTTTTCCCTTCACCGGCTCGTCTTTCACGCCCAGGATCGACTCACACCAAGGTGGCACGTGGCACAGCCCTGTGGGA
Source organism: Budorcas taxicolor (assembly GCF_023091745.1). Classification (NCBI taxonomy): domain Eukaryota; kingdom Metazoa; phylum Chordata; class Mammalia; order Artiodactyla; family Bovidae; genus Budorcas; species Budorcas taxicolor. The sequence goes on from NW_026291546.1 coordinate 288,106, forward strand.
AAGCCTCGTGGGAAAGCCTCGAGGGACAGCCTCGAGGGAAAGCCACAGATCCCTTGATCCACGTGACAGGAAGCGTGACACTACTGCTGCAGCTCGGGAGGAAAGCGCACGTGCATGCCCCCACTCGAGACGAGGCCTGACTCCCCTGGGGAGACTCAGAAGCACCCCAAGATCCATGGCAACACTGGAGAGGAATCCTCAGGTTCCGGCCCCGACTCCACACAAGGACTGAGGCCCCGGCATGGACGAGAGAGGAATCCCGAGAGGTCCCCTAGCAACTCGTATGGGGACTGGCCTTTCCTGAGGCCACCAGACCGGGTCCCTGAGGTCCCCGTCGTAACTCGAGAAGACCTGCCGCAACTCGAGAAAATCCAGGAGGTTCTCCCCTCCAGGCGAGATGAGGCCCATTTCCGCTGAGGCGTCTCGAGGCTGATCACACCTCACCTCTGGAACTTCGAAAGGGTCCTTCACACCCTTGGTGCAAATCAAGAAGTTCCCCGACCTAGCCGTCTCCACTCGAGAGGAATCACGAGGGTCCCGCCCACATCCAGAGGAGCCCCGTTTCCGCCTCGTAGCTCGAGATGAGGGATCCTTTCCCTGCTTCGTCGGGAAAGAGTTCCCGGCGTTCCCGTCGCATCTCAAGAGGAGGCCCTCTCAACAGGAACGGCGAGAGGAAGTCCAGGGTCGTGCCCCCATTCCAAGAGTCCCCCAGATGTCTCAGTCCATTCCAGAGGAACCTCTTTTCCCTTCACCGGCTCGTCTTTCACGCCGAGGATCGACTCACACCAAGGTGGCACGTGGCACAGCCCTGTGGGAAAGCCTCGTGGGAAAGCCTCGAGGGACAGCCTCGAGGGAAAGCCACAGATCCCTTGATCCACGTGACAGGTAGCGTGACACTACTGCTGCAGCTCGGGAGGAAAGGGCACGTGCATGCCCCCTGTCGAGATGAGGCCTGACTCCCCTGGGGAGACTCAGAAGCACCCCAAGATCCATGGCAACACTGGAGAGGAATCCTCAGGTTCCGGCCCCGACTCCACACAAGGACTGAGGCCCCGGCATGGACGGGAGAGGAATCCCGAGATGTCCCCTAGCAACTCGCATGGGGACTGGCCTTTCCTGAGGCCACCAGAGCGGGTCCCTGAGGTCCCCGTCGTAACTCGAGAAGACATGCCGCAACTCGAGAAAATCCAGGAGGTTCTCCCCTCCAGGCGAGATGAGGCCCATTTCCGCTGAGGCGTCTCGAGGCTGATCACACCTCACCTCTGGAACTTCGAAAGGGTCCTTCACACCCTTGGTGCAAATCAAGAAGTTCCCCGACCTAGCCGTCTCCACTCGAGAGGAATCACGAGAGTCCCGCCCACATCCAGAGGAGCCCCGTTTCCGCCTCGTAGCTCGAGATGAGGGATCCTTTCCCTGCTTCGTCGGGAAAGAGTTCCCGGCCTTCCCGTCGCATCTCAAGAGGAGGCCCTCTCAACAGGAACGGCGAGAGGAACTCCAGGGTCGTGCCACCATTCCAAGAGTCCCCCAGATGTCTCAGTCCATTCCAGAGGAACCTCTTTTCCCTTCACCGGCTCGTCTTTCACGCCGAGGATCGACTCACACCAAGGTGGCACGTGGCACAGCCCTGTGGGAAAGCCTCGTGGGAAAGCCTCGAGGGACAGCCTCGAGGGAAAGCCAGAGATCCCTTGATCCACGTGACAGGAAGCGTGACACTACTGCTGCAGCTCGGGAGGAAAGCGCACGTGCATGCCCCCACTCGAGACGAGGCCTGACTCCCCTGGGGAGACTCAGAAGCACCCCAAGATCCATGGCAACACTGGAGAGGAATCCTCAGGTTCCGGCCCCGACTCCACACAAGGACTGAGGCCCCGGCATGGACGGGAGAGGAATCCCGAGAGGTCCCCTAGCAACTCGCATGGGGACTGGCCTTTCCTGAGGCCACCAGACCGGGTCCCTGAGGTCCCCGTCGTAACTCGAGAAGACCTGCCGCAACTCGAGAAAATCCAGGAGGTTCTCCCCTCCAGGCGAGATGAGGCCCATTTCCGCTGAGGCGTCTCGAGGCTGATCACACCTCACCTCTGGAACTTCGAAAGGGTCCTTCACACCCTTGGTGCAAATCAAGAAGTTCCCCGACATACCCGTCTCCACTCGAGAGGAATCACGAGGGTCCCGCCCACATCCAGAGGAGCCCCGTTTCCGCCTCGTAGCTCGAGATGAGGGATCCTTTCCCTGCTTCGTCGGGAAAGAGTCCCCGGCCTTCCAGTCGCATCTCAAGAGGAGGCCCTCTCAACAGGAACGGCGAGAGGAACTCCAGGGTCGTGCCACCATTCCAAGAGTCCCCCAGATGTCTCAGTCCATTCCAGAGGAACCTCTTTTCCCTTCACCGGCTCGTCTTTCACGCCGAGGATCGACTCACACCAAGGTGGCACGTGGCACAGCCCTGTGGGAAAGCCTCGTGGGAAAGCCTCGAGGGACAGCCTCGAGGGAAAGCCACAGATCCCTTGATCCACGTGACAGGAAGCGTGACACTACTGCTGCAGCTCGGGAGGAAAGTGCACGTGCATGCCCCCACTCGAGACGAGGCCTGACTCCCCTGGGGAGACTCAGAAGCACCCCAAGATCCATGGCAACACTGGAGAGGAATCCTCAGGTTCCGGCCCCGACTCCACACAAGGACTGAGGCCCCGGCATGGACGGCAGAGGAATCCCGAGAGGTCCCCTAGCAACTCGCATGGGGACTGGCCTTTCCTGAGGCCACCAGAGCGGGTCGCTGAGGTCCCCGTCGTAACTCGAGAAGACCTGCCGCAACTCGAGAAAATCCGGGAGGTTCTCCCCTCCAGGCGAGATGAGGCCCATTTCCGCTGAGGCGTCTCGAGGCTGATCACACCTCACCTCTGGAACTTCGAAAGGGTCCTTCACACCCTTGGTGCAAATCAAGAAGTTCCCCGACCTAGCCGTCTCCACTCGAGAGGAATCACGAGGGTCCCGCCCACATCCAGAGGAGCCCCGTTTCCGCCTCGTAGCTCGAGATGAGGGATCCTTTCCCTGCTTCGTCGGGAAAGAGTTCCCGGCGTTCCCGTCGCATCTCAAGAGGAGGCCCTCTCAACCGGAACGGCGAGAGGAACTCCAGGGTCGTGCCCCCATTCCAAGAGTCCCCCAGATGTCTCAGTCCATTCCAGAGGAACCTCTTTTCCCTTCACCGGCTCGTCTTTCACGCCCAGGATCGACTCACACCAAGGTGGCACGTGGCACAGCCCTGTGGGAAAGCCTCGTGGGAAAGCCTCGAGGGACAGCCTCGAGGGAAAGCCACAGATCCCTTGATCCACGTGACAGGAAGCGTGACACTACTGCTGCAGCTCGGGAGGAAAGTGCACGTGCATGCCCCCACTCGAGACGAGGCCTGACTCCCCTGGGGAGACTCAGAAGCACCCCAAGATCCATGGCAACACTGGAGAGGAATCCTCAGGTTCCGGCCCCGACTCCACACAAGGACTGAGGCCCCGGCATGGACGGGAGAGGAATCCCGAGAGGTCCCCTAGCAACTGGAATGGGGACTGGCCTTTCCTGAGGCCACCAGAGCGGGTCCCTGAGGTCCCCGTCGTAACTCGAGAAGACCTGCCGCAACTCGAGAAAATCCAGGAGGTTCTCCCCTCCAGGCGAGATGAGGCCCATTTCCGCTGAGGCGTCTCGAGGCTGATCACACCTCACCTCTGGAACTTCGAAAGGGTCCTTCACATCCTTGGTGCAAATCAAGAAGTTCCCCGACATAGCTGTCTCCACTCGAGAGGAATCACGAGGGTCCCGCCCACATCTAGAGGAGCCCCGTTTCCGCCTCGTAGCTCGAGATGAGGGATCCTTTCCCTGCTTCGTCGGGAAAGAGTTCCCGGCGTTCCCGTCGCATCTCAAGAGGAGGCCCTCTCAACAGGAACGGCGAGACGAACTCCAGGGTCGTGCCCCCATTCCAAGAGTCCCCCAGATGTCTCAGTCCATTCCAGAGGAACATCTTTTCCCTTCACCGGCTCGTCTTTCACGCCGAGGATCGACTCACACCAAGGTGGCACGTGGCACAGCCCTGTGGGAAAGCCTCGTGGGAAAGCCTCGAGGGACAGCCTCGAGGGAAAGCCACAGATCCCTTGATCCACGTGACAGGAAGTGTGACACTACTGCTGCAGCTCGGGAGGAAAGGGCACGTGCATGCCCCCTGTCGAGATGAGGCCTGACTCCCCTGGGGAGACTCAGAAGCACCCCAAGATCCATGGCAACACTGGAGAGGAATCCTCAGGTTCGGCCCCGACTCCACACAAGGACTGAGGCCCCGGTATGGACGGGAGAGGAATCCCGAGATGTCCCCTAGCAACTCGCATGGGGACTGGCCTTTCCTGAGGCCACCAGAGCGGGTCCCTGAGGTCCCCGTCGTAACTCGAGAAGACCTGCCGCAACTCGAGAAAATCCAGGAGGTTCTCCCCTCCAGGCGAGATGAGGCCCATTTCCGCTGAGGCGTCTCGAGGCTGATCACACCTCACCTCTGGAACTTCGAAAGGGTCCTACACACCCTTGGTGCAAATCAAGAAGTTCCCCGACCTAGCCGTCTCCACTCGAGAGGAATCACGAGAGTCCCGCCCACATCCAGAGGAGCCCCGTTTCCGCCTCGTAGCTCGAGATGAGGGATCCTTTCCCTGCTTCGTCGGGAAAGAGTTCCCGGCCTTCCCGTCGCATCTCAAGAGGATGCCCTCTCAACAGGAACGGCGAGAGGAACTCCAGGGTCGTGCCACCATTCCAAGAGTCCCCCAGATGTCTCAGTCCATTCCAGAGGAACCTCTTTTCCCTTCACCGGCTCGTCTTTCACGCCGAGGATCGACTCACACCAAGGTGGCACGTGGCACAGCCCTGTGGGAAAGCCTCGTGGGAAAGCCTCGAGGGACAGCCTCGAGGGAAAGCCACAGATCCCTTGATCCACGTGACAGGAAGCGTGACACTACTGCTGCAGCTCGGGAGGAAAGCGCACGTGCATGCCCCCACTCGAGACGAGGCCTGACTCCCCTGGGGAGACTCAGAAGCACCCCAAGATCCATGGCAACACTGGAGAGGAATCCTCAGGTTCCGGCCCCAACTCCACACAAGGACTGAGGCCCCGGCATGGACGGCAGAGGAATCCCGAGAGGGCCCCTAGCAACTCGCATGGGGACTGGCCTTTCCTGAGGCCACCAGACCGGGTCCCTGAGGTCCCCGTCGTAACTCGAGAAGACCTGCCGCAACTCGAGAAAATCCGGGAGGTTCTCCCCTCCAGGCGAGATGAGGCCCATTTCCGCTGAGGCGTCTCGAGGCTGATCACACCTCACCTCTGGAACTTCGAAAGGGTCCTTCACACCCTTGGTGCAAATCAAGAAGTTCCCCGACCTTGCCGTCTCCACTCGAGAGGAATCACGAGGGTCCCGCCCACATCCAGAGGAGCCCCGTTTCCGCCTCGTAGCTCGAGATGAGGGATCCTTTCCCTGCTTGGTCGGGAAAGAGTTCCCGGCGTTCCCGTCGCATCTCAAGAGGAGGCCCTCTCAACAGGAACGGCGAGAGGAACTCCAGGGTCGTGCCACCATTCCAAGAGTCCCCCAGATGTCTCAGTCCATTCCAGAGGAACCTCTTTTCCCTTCACCGGCTCGTCTTTCACGCCGAGGATCGACTCACACCAAGGTGGCACGTGGCACAGCCCTGTGGGAAAGCCTCGTGGGAAAGCCTCGAGGAACAGCCTCGAGGGAAAGCCACAGATCCCTTGATCCACGTGACAGGAAGCGTGACACTACTGCTGCAGCTCGGGAGGAAAGCGCACGTGCATGCCCCAACTCGAGGCGAGGCCTGACTCCCCTGGGGAGACTCAGAAGCACCCCAAGATCCATGGCAACACTGGAGAGGAATCCTCAGGTTCCGGCCCCGACTCCACACAAGGACTGAGGCCCCGGCATGGACGGCAGAGGAATCCCGAGAGGTCCCCTAGCAACTCGCATGGGGACTGGCCTTTCCTGAGGCCACCAGACCGGGTCCCTGAGGTCCCCGTCGTAACTCGAGAAGACCTGCCGCAACTCGAGAAAATCCGGGAGGTTCTCCCCTCCAGGCGAGATGAGGCCCATTTCCGCTGAGGCGTCTCGAGGGTGATCACACCTCACCTCTGGAACTTCGAAAGGCTCCTTCACACCCTTGGTGCAAATCAAGAAGTTCCCCGACCTTGCCGTCTCCACTCGAGAGGAATCACGAGGGTCCCGCCCACATCCAGAGGAGCCCCGTTTCCGCCTCGTAGCTCGAGATGAGGGATCCTTTCCCTGCTTCGTCGGGAAAGAGTTCCCGGAGTTCCCGTCGCATCTCAAGAGGAGGCCCTCTCAACAGGAACGGCGAGAGGAACTCCAGGGTCGTGCCACCATTCCAAGAGTCCCCCAGATGTCTCAGTCCATTCCAGAGGAACCTCTTTTCCCTTCACCGGCTCGTCTTTCACGCCGAGGATCGACTCACACCAAGGTGGCACGTGGCACAGCCCTGTGGGAAAGCCTCGTGGGAAAGCCTCGAGGAACAGCCTCGAGGGAAAGACACAGATCCCTTGATCCACGTGACAGGAAGCGTGACACTACTGCTGCAGCTCGGGAGGAAAGCGCACGTGCATGCCCCCACTCGAGACGAGGCCTGACTCCCCTGGGGAGACTCAGAAGCACCCCAAGATCCATGGCAACACTGGAGAGGAATCCTCAGGTTCCGGCCCCGACTCCACACAAGGACTGAGGCCCCGGCATGGACGGCAGAGGAATCCCGAGAGGTCCCCTAGCAACTCGCATGGGGACTGGCCTTTCCTGAGGCCACCAGACCGGGTCCCTGAGGTCCCCGTCGTAACTCGAGAAGACCTGCCGCAACTCGAGAAAATCCAGGAGGTTCTCCCCTCCAGGCGAGATGAGGCCCATTTCCGCTGAGGCGTCTCGAGGCTGATCACACCTCACCTCTGGAACTTCGAAAGGGTCCTTCACACCCTTGGTGCAAATCAAGAAGTTCCCCGACATAGCCGTCTCCACTCGAGAGGAATCACGAGGGTCCCGCCCACATCCAGAGGAGCCCCGTTTCCGCCTCGTAGCTCGAGATGAGGGATCCTTTCCCTGCTTCGTCGGGAAAGAGTTCCCGGCGTTCCCGTCGCATCTCAAGAGGAGGCCCTCTCAACAGGAACGGCGAGAGGAACTCCAGGGTCGTGCCACCATTCCAAGAGTCCCCCAGATGTCTCAGTCCATTCCAGAGGAACCTCTTTTCCCTTCACCGGCTCGTCTTTCACGCCGAGGATCGACTCACACCAAGGTGGCACGTGGCACAGCCCTGTGGGAAAGCCTCGTGGGAAAGCCTCGAGGGACAGCCTCGAGGGAAAGCCACAGATCCCTTGATCCACGTGACAGGAAGCGTGACACTACTGCTGCAGCTCGGGAGGAAAGCGCACGTGCATGCCCCCACTCGAGACGAGGCCTGACTCCCCTGGGGAGACTCAGAAGCACCCCAAGATCCATGGCAACACTGGAGAGGAATCCTCAGGTTCCGGCCCCGACTCCACACAAGGACTGAGGCCCCGGCATGGACGGGAGAGGAATCCCGAGAGGTCCCCTAGCATCTCGCATGGGGACTGGCCTTTCCTGTGGCCACCAGAGCGGGTCCCTGAGGTCCCCGTCGTAACTCGAGAAGACCTGCCGCAACTCGAGAAAATCCAGGAGGTTCTCCCCTCCAGGCGAGATGAGGCCCATTTCCGCTGAGGCGTCTCGAGGCTGATCACACCTCACCTCTGGAACTTCGAAAGGGTCCTTCACACCCTTGGTGCAAATCAAGAAGTTCCCCGACCTAGCCGTCTCCACTCGAGAGGAATCACGAGGGTCCCGCCCACATCCAGAGGAGCCCCGTTTCCGCCTCGTAGCTCGAGATGAGGGATCCTTTCCCTGCTTCGTCGGGAAAGAGTTCCCGGCGTTCCCGTCGCATCTCAAGAGGAGGCCCTCTCAACAGGAACGGCGAGAGGAACTCCAGGGTCGTGCCACCATTCCAAGAGTCCCCCAGATGTCTCAGTCCATTCCAGAGGAACCTCTTTTCCCTTCACCGGCTCGTCTTTCACGCCGAGGATCGACTCACACCAAGGTGGCACGTGGCACAGCCCTGTGGGAAAGCCTCGTGGGAAAGCCTCGAGGGACAGCCTCGAGGGAAAGCCACAGATCCCTTGATCCACGTGACAGGAAGCGTGACACTACTGCTGCAGCTCGGGAGGAAAGCGCACGTGCATGCCCCCACTCGAGACGAGGCCTGACTCCCCTGGGGAGACTCAGAAGCACCCCAAGATCCATGGCAACACTGGAGAGGAATCCTCAGGTTCCGGCCCCGACTCCACACAAGGACTGAGGCCCCGGCATGGACGGCAGAGGAATCCCGAGAGGTCCCCTAGCAACTCGCATGGGGACTGGCCTTTCCTGAGGCCACCAGAGCGTGTCCCTGAGGTCCCCGTCGTAACTCAAGAAGACCTGCCGCAACTCGAGAAAATCCAGGAGGTTCTCCCCTCCAGGCGAGATGAGGCCCATTTCCGCTGAGGCGTCTCGAGGCTGATCACACCTCACCTCTGGAACTTCGAAAGTGTCCTTCACACCCTTGGTGCAAATCAAGAAGTTCCCCGACCTTGCCGTCTCCACTCGAGAGGAATCACGAGGGTCCCGCCCACATCCAGAGGAGCCCCGTTTCCGCCTCGTAGCTCGAGATGAGGGATCCTTTCCCTCCTTCGTCGGGAAAGAGTTCCCGGCGTTCCCGTCGCATCTCAAGAGGAGGCCCTCTCAACAGGAACGGCGAGAGGAACTCCAGGGTCGTGCCACCATTCCAAGAGTCCCCCAGATGTCTCAGTCCATTCCAGAGGAACCTCTTTTCCCTTCACTGGCTCGTCTTTCATGCCGAGGATCGACTGACACCCAGGTGGCACGTGGCACAGCCCTGTGGGAAAGCCTCGTGGGAAAGCCTCGAGGGACAGCCTCGAGGGAAAGCCACAGATCCCTTGATCCACGTGACAGGAAGCGTGACACTACTGCTGCAGCTCGGGAGGAAAGCGCACGTGCATGCCCCCACTCCAGACGAGGCCTGACTCCCCTGGGGAGACTCAGAAGCACCCCAAGATCCATGGCAACACTGGAGAGGAATCCTCAGGTTCCGGCCCCGACTCCACACAAGGACTGAGGCCCCGGCATGGACGGGAGAGGAATCCCGAGAGGTCCCCTAGCATCTCGCATGGGGACTGGCCTTTCCTGTGGCCACCAGAGCGGGTCCCTGAGGTCCCCGTCGTAACTCGAGAAGACCTGCCGCAACTCGAGAAAATCCAGGAGGTTCTCCCCTCCAGGCGAGATGAGGCCCATTTCCGCTGAGGCGTCTCGAGGCTGATCACACCTCACCTCTGGAACTTCGAAAGGGTCCTTCACACCCTTGGTGCAAATCAAGAAGTTCCCCGACCTAGCCGTCTCCACTCGAGAGGAATCACGAGGGTCCCGCCCACATCCAGAGGAGCCCCGTTTCCGCCTCGTAGCTCGAGATGAGGGATCCTTTCCCTGCTTCGTCGGGAAAGAGTTCCCGGCGTTCCCGTCGCATCTCAAGAGGAGGCCCTCTCAACAGGAACGGCGAGAGGAACTCCAGGGTCGTGCCACCATTCCAAGAGTCCCCCAGATGTCTCAGTCCATTCCAGAGGAACCTCTTTTCCCTTCACCGGCTCGTCTTTCACGCCGAGGATCGACTCACACCAAGGTGGCACGTGGCACAGCCCTGTGGGAAAGCCTCGTGGGAAAGCCTCGAGGGACAGCCTCGAGGGAAAGCCACAGATCCCTTGATCCACGTGACAGGAAGCGTGACACTACTGCTGCAGCTCGGGAGGAAAGCGCACGTGCATGCCCCCACTCGAGACGAGGCCTGACTCCCCTGGGGAGACTCAGAAGCACCCCAAGATCCATGGCAACACTGGAGAGGAATCCTCAGGTTCCGGCCCCGACTCCACACAAGGACTGAGGCCCCGGCATGGACGGGAGAGGAATCCCGAGAGGTCCCCTAGCAACTCGCATGGGGACTGGCCTTTCCTGAGGCCACCAGAGCGGGTCCCTGAGGTCCCCGTCGTAACTCGAGAAGACCTGCCGCAACTCGAGAAAATCCAGGAGGTTCTCCCCTCCAGGCGAGATGAGGCCCATTTCCGCTGAGGCGTCTCGAGGCTGATCACACCTCACCTCTGGAACTTCGAAAGGGTCCTTCACACCCTTGGTGCAAATCAAGAAGTTCCCCGACATAGCCGTCTCCACTCGAGAGGAATCACGAGGGTCCCGCCCACATCCAGAGGAGCCCGGTTTCCGCCTCGTAGCTCGAGATGAGGGATCCTTTCCCTGCTTCGTCGGGAAAGAGTTCCCGGCGTTCCCGTCGCATCTCAAGAGGAGGCCCTCTCAACAGGAACGGCGAGAGGAACTCCAGGGTCGTGCCACCATTCCAAGAGTCCCCCAGATGTCTCAGTCCATTCCAGAGGAACCTCTTTTCCCTTCACCGGCTCGTCTTTCACGCCGAGGATCGACTCACACCAAGGTGGCACGTGGCACAGCCCTGTGGGAAAGCCTCGTGGGAAAGCCTCGAGGGACAGCCTCGAGGGAAAGCCACAGATCCCTTGATCCACGTGACAGGAAGCGTGACACTACTGCTGCAGCTCGGGAGGAAAGCGCACGTGCATGCCCCCACTCGAGACGAGGCCTGACTCCCCTGGGGAGACTCAGAAGCACCCCAAGATCCATGGCAACACTGGAGAGGAATCCTCAGGTTCCGGCCCCGACTCCACACAAGGACTGAGGCCCTGGCATGGACGGGAGAGGAATCCCGAGAGGTCCCCTAGCATCTCGCATGGGGACTGGCCTTTCCTGAGGCCACCAGAGCGGGTCCCTGAGGTCCCCGTCGTAACTCGAGAAGACCTGCCGCAACTCGAGAAAATCCAGGAGGTTCTCCCCTCCAGGCGAGATGAGGCCCATTTCCGCTGAGGTGTCTCGAGGCTGATCACACCTCACCTCTGGAACTTCGAAAGGGTCCTTCACACCCTTGGTGCAAATCAAGAAGTTCCCCGACCTAGCCGTCTCCACTCGAGAGGAATCACGAGGGTCCCGCCCACATCCAGAGGAGCCCCGTTTCCGCCTCGTAGCTCGAGATGAGGGATCCTTTCCCTGCTTCGTCGGGAAAGAGTTCCCGGCGTTCCCGTCGCATCTCAAGAGGAGGCCCTCTCAACAGGAACGGCGAGAGGAACTCCAGGGTCGTGCCACCATTCCAAGAGTCCCCCAGATGTCTCAGTCCATTCCAGAGGAACCTCTTTTCCCTTCACCGGCTCGTCTTTCACGCCGAGGATCGACTCACACCAAGGTGGCACGTGGCACAGCCCTGTGGGAAAGCCTCGTGGGAAAGCCTCGAGGGACAGCCTCGAGGGAAAGCCACAGATCCCTTGATCCACGTGACAGGAAGCGTGACACTACTGCTGCAGCTCGGGAGGAAAGCGCACGTGCATGCCCCCACTCGAGACGAGGCCTGACTCCCCTGGGGAGACTCAGAAGCACCCCAAGATCCATGGCAACACTGGAGAGGAATCCTCAGGTTCCGGCCCCGACTCCACACAAGGACTGAGGCCCCGGCATGGACGGCAGAGGAATCCCGAGAGGTCCCCTAGCAACTCGCATGGGGACTGGCCTTTCCTGAGGCCACCAGACCGGGTCCCTGAGGTCCCCGTCGTAACTCGAGAAGACCTGCCGCAACTCGTGAAAATCCAGGAGGTTCTCCCCTCCAGGCGAGATGAGGCCCATTTCCGCTGAGGCGTCTCGAGGCTGATCACACCTCACCTCTAGAACTTCGAAAGGGTCCTTCACACCCTTGGTGCAAATCAAGAAGTTTCCCGACATAGCCGTCTCCACTCGAGAGGAATCACGAGGGTCCCGCCCACATCCAGAGGAGCCCGGTTTCCGCCTCGTAGCTCGAGATGAGGGATCCTTTCCCTGCTTCGTCGGGAAAGAGTTCCCGGCGTTCCCGTCGCATCTCAAGAGGAGGCCCTCTCAACAGGAACGGTGAGAGGAACTCCAGGGTCGTGCCACCATTCCAAGAGTCCCCCAGATGTCTCAGTCCATTCCAGAGGAACCTCTTTTCCCTTCACCGGCTCGTCTTTCACGCCGAGGATCGACTCACACCAAGGTGGCACGTGGCACAGCCCTGTGGGAAAGCCTCGTGGGAAAGCCTCGAGGGACAGCCTCGAGGGAAAGCCACAGATCCCTTGATCCACGTGACAGGAAGCGTGACACTACTGCTGCAGCTCGGGAGGAAAGCGCACGTGCATGCCCCCACTCGAGACGAGGCCTGACTCCCCTGGGGAGACTCAGAAGCACCCCAAGATCCATGGCAACACTGGAGAGGAATCCTCAGGTTCCGGCCCCGAATCCACACAAGGACTGAGGCCCCGGCATAGACGGCAGAGGAATCCCGCGAGGTCCCCTAGCAACTCGCATGGGGACTGGCCTTTCCTGAGGCCACCAGAGCGTGTCCCTGAGGTCCCCGTCGTAACTCGAGAAGACCTGCCGCAACTCGAGAAAATCCAGGAGGTTCTCCCCTCCAGGCGAGATGAGGCCCATTTCCGCTGAGGCGTCTCGAGGCTGATCACACCTCACCTCTGGAACTTCGAAAGTGTCCTTCACACCCTTGGTGCAAATCAAGAAGTTCCCCGACCTTGCCGTCTCCACTCGAGAGGAATCACGAGGGTCCCGCCCACATCCAGAGGAGCCCCGTTTCCGCCTCGTAGCTCGAGATGAGGGATCCTTTCCCTGCTTCGTCGGGAAAGAGTTCCCGGCGTTCCCGTCGCATCTCAAGAGGAGGCCCTCTCAACAGGAACGGCGAGAGGAACTCCAGGGTCGTGCCACCATTCCAAGAGTCCCCCAGATGTCTCAGTCCATTCCAGAGGAACCTCTTTTCCCTTCACCGGCTCGTCTTTCATGCCGAGGATCGACTGACACCCAGGTGGCACGTGGCACAGCCCTGTGGGAAAGCCTCGTGGGAAAGCCTCGAGGGACAGCCTCGAGGGAAAGCCACAGATCCCTTGATCCACGTGACAGGAAGCGTGACACTACTGCTGCAGCTCGGGAGGAAAGCGCACGTGCATTCCCCCACTCGAGACGAGGCCTGACTCCCCTGGGGAGACTCAGAAGCACCCCAAGATCCATGGCAACACTGGAGAGGAATCCTCAGGTTCCGGCCCCGACTCCACACAAGGACTGAGGCCCCGGCATGGACGGCAGAGGAATCCCGAGAGGTCCCCTAGCAACTCGCATGGGGACTGGCCTTTCCTGAGGCCACCAGAGCGGGTCCCTGAGGTCCCCGTCGTAACTCGAGAAGACCTGCCGCAACTCGAGAAAATCCAGGAGGTTCTCCCCTCCAGGCGAGATGAGGCCCATTTCCGCTGAGGCGTCTCGAGGCTGATCACACCTCACCTCTGGAACTTCGAAAGGGTCCTTCACACCCTTGGTGCAAATCAAGAAGTTCCCCGACATAGCCGTCTCCACTCGAGAGGAATCACGAGGGTCCCGCCCACATGCAGAGGAGCCCGGTTTCCGCCTCGTAGCTCGAGATGAGGGATCCTTTCCCTGCTTCGTCGGGAAAGAGTTCCCGGCGTTCCCGTCGCATCTCAAGAGGAGGCCCTCTCAACAGGAACGGCGAGAGGAACTCCAGGGTCGTGCCACCATTCCAAGAGTCCCCCAGATGTCTCAGTCCATTCCAGAGGAACCTCTTTTCCCTTCACCGGCTCGCCTTTCACTCCGAGGATCGACTGACACCAAGGTGGCACGTGGCACAGCCCTGTGGGAAAGCCTCGTGGGAAAGCCTCGAGGGACAGCCTCGAGGGAAAGCCACAGATCCCTTGATCCACGTGACAGGAAGAGTGACACTACTGCTGCAGCTCGGGAGGAAAGCGCACGTGCATGCCCCCAATCGAGACGAGGCCTGACTCCCCTGGGGAGACTCAGAAGCACCCCAAGATCCATGGCAACACTGGAGAGGAATCCTCAGGTTCCGGGCCCGACTCCACACAAGGACTGAGGCCCCGGCATGGACGGGAGAGGAATCCCGAGAGGTCCCCTAGCAACTCGCATGGGGACTGGCCTTTCCTGAGGCCACCAGAGCGGGTCCCTGAGGTCCCAGTCGTAACTCGAGAAGACCTGCCGCAACTCGAGAAAATCCAGGAGGTTCTCCCCTCCAGGCGAGATGAGGCCCATTTCCGCTGAGGCGTCTCGAGGCTGATCACACCTCACCTCTGGAACTTCGAAAGGCTCCTTCACACCCTTGGTGCAAATCAAGAAGTTCCCCGACCTTGCCGTCTCCACTCGAGAGGAATCACGAGGGTCCCGCCCACATCCAGAGGAGCCCGGTTTCCGCCTCGTAGCTCGAGATGAGGGATCCTTTCCCTGCTTCGTCGGGAAAGAGTTCCCGGCCTTCCCGTCGCATCTCAAGAGGAGGCCCTCTCAACAGGAACGACGAGAGGAACTCCAGGGTCGTGCCACCATTCCAAGAGTCCCCCAGATGTCTCAGTCCATTCCAGAGGAACCTCTTTTCCCTTCACCGACTCGTCTTTCACGCCGAGGACCGACTCACACCAAGGTGGCACGTGGCACAGCCCTGAGGGAAAGCCTCGTGGGAAAGCCTCGAGGGACAGCCTCGAGGGAAAGCCACAGATCCCTTGATCCACGTGACAGGAAGCGTGACACTACTGCTGCAGCTCGGGAGGAAAGCGCACGTGCATGCCCCCACTCGAGACGAGGCCTGACTCCCCTGGGGAGACTCAGAAGCACCCCAAGATCCATGGCAACACTGGAGAGGAATCCTCAGGTTCCGGCCCCGACTCCACACAAGGACTGAGGCCCCGGCATGGACGGCAGAGGAATCCCGAGAGGTCCCCTAGCATCTCGCATGGGGACTGGTCTTTCCTGAGGCCACCAGACCGGGTCCCTGAGGTCCCCGTCGTAACTCGAGAAGACCTGCCGCAACTCGAGAAAATCCAGGAGGTTCTCCCCTCCAGGCGAGATGAGGCCCATTTCCGCTGAGGCGTCTCGAGGCTGATCACACCTCACCTCTGGAACTTCGAAAGGGTCCTTCACACCCTTGGTGCAAATCAAGAAGTTCCCCGACCTAGCCGTCTCCACTCGAGAGGAATCACGAGGGTCCCGCCCACATCCAGAGGAGCCCCGTTTCCGCCTCGTAGCTCGAGATGAGGGATCCTTTCCCTGCTTCGTCGGGAAAGAGTTCCCGGCGTTCCCGTCGCATCTCAAGAGGAAGCCCTCTCAACAGGAACGGCGAGAGGAACTCCAGGGTCGTGCCACCATTCCAAGAGTCCCCCAGATGTCTCAGTCCATTCCAGAGGAACCTCTTTTCCCTTCACCGGCTCGTCTTTCATGCCGAGGATCGACTGACACCCAGGTGGCACGTGGCACAGCCCTGTGGGAAAGCCTCGTGGGAAAGCCTCGAGGGACAGTCTCGAGGGAAAGCCACAGATCCCTTGATCCACGTGACAGGAAGCGTGACACTACTGCTGCAGCTCGGGAGGAAAGCGCACGTGCATTCCCCCACTCGAGACGAGGCCTGACTCCCCTGGGGAGACTCAGAAGCACCCCAAGATCCATGGCAACACTGGAGAGGAATCCTCAGGTTCCGGCCCCGACTCCACACAAGGACTGAGGCCCCGGCATGGACGGGAGAGGAATCCCGAGAGGTCCCCTAGCAACTCGCATGGGGACTGGCCTTTCCTGAGGCCACCAGACCGGGTCCCTGAGGTCCCCGTCGTAACTCGAGAAGACCTGCCGCAACTCGAGAAAATCCAGGAGGTTCTCCCCTCCAGGCGAGATGAGGCCCATTTCCGCTGAGGCGTCTCGAGGCTGATCACACCTCACCTCTGGAACTTCGAAAGGGTCCTTCACACCCTCGGTGCAAATCAAGAAGTTCCCCGACCTTGCCGTCTCCACTCGAGAGGAATCACGAGGGTCCCGCCCACATCCAGAGGAGACCCGTTTCCGCCTCGTAGCTCGAGATGAGGGATCCTTTCCCTGCTTCGTCGGGAAAGAGTTCCCGGCGTTCCCGTCGCATCTCAAGAGGAGGCCCTCTCAACAGGAACGGCGAGAGGAACTCCAGGGTCGTGCCACCATTCCAAGAGTCCCCCAGATGTCTCAGTCCATTCCAGAGGAACCTCTTTTCCCTTCACCGGCTCGTCTTTCACGCCGAGGATCGACTCACACCAAGGTGGCACGTGGCACAGCCCTGTGGGAAAGCCTCGTGGGAAAGCCTCGAGGGACAGCCTCGAGGGAAAGCCACAGATCCCTTGATCCACGTGACAGGAAGCGTGACACTACTGTTGCAGCTCTGGAGGAAAGCGCACGTGCATGCCCCCACTCGAGACGAGGCCTGACTCCCCTGGGGAGACTCAGAAGCACCCCAAGATCCATGGCAACACTGGAGAGGAATCCTCAGGTTCCGGCCCCGACTCCACACAAGGACTGAGGCCCCGGCATGGACGGCAGAGGAATCCCGAGAGGTCCCCTAGCAACTCGCATGGGGACTGGCCTTTCCTGAGGCCACCAGACCGGGTCCCTGAGGTCCCCGTCGTAACTCGAGAAGACCTGCCGCAACTCGAGAAAATCCAGGAGGTTCTCCCCTCCAGGCGAGATGAGGCCCATTTCCGCTGAGGCGTCTCGAGGCTGATCACACCTCACCTCTGGAACTTCGAAAGGGTCCTTCACACCCTTGGTGCAAATCAAGAAGTTCCCCGACATAGCCGTCTCCACTCGAGAGGAATCACGAGGGTCCCGCCCACATCCAGAGGAGCCCGGTTTCCGCCTCGTAGCTCGAGATGAGGGATCCTTTCCCTGCTTCGTCGGGAAAGAGTTCCCGGCGTTCCCGTCGCATCTCAAGAGGAGGCCCTCTCAACAGGAACGGCGAGGGGAACTCCAGGGTCGTGCCACCATTCCAAGAGTCCCCCAGATGTCTCAGTCCATTCCAGAGGAACCTCTTTTCCCTTCACCGGCTCGCCTTTCACGCCGAGGATCGACTGACACCAAGGTGGCACGTGGCACAGCCCTGTGGGAAAGCCTCGTGGGAAAGCCTCGAGGGACAGCCTCGAGGGAAAGCCACAGATCCCTTGATCCACGTGACAGGAAGCGTGACACTACTGCTGCAGCTCGGGAGGAAAGCGCACGTGCATGCCCCCAATCGAGACGAGGCCTGACTCCCCTGGGGAGACTCAGAAGCACCCCAAGATCCATGGCAACACTGGAGAGGAATCCTCAGGTTCCGGCCCCGACTCCACACAAGGACTGAGGCCCCGGCATGGACGGGAGAGGAATCCCGAGAGGTCCCCTAGCAACTCGCATGGGGACTGGCCTTTCCTGAGGCCACCAGACCGGGTCCCTGAGGTCCCCGTCGTAACTCGAGAAGACCTGCCGCAACTCGAGAAAATCCAGGAGGTTCTCCCCTCCAGGCGAGATGAGGCCCATTTCCGCTGAGGCGTCTCGAGGCTGATCACACCTCACCTCTGGAACTTCGAAAGGCTCCTTCACACCCTTGGTGCAAATCAAGAAGTTCCCCGACCTTGCCGTCTCCACTCGAGAGGAATCACGAGGGTCCCGCCCACATCCAGAGGAGCCCGGTTTCCGCCTCGTAGCTCGAGATGAGGGATCCTTTCCCTGCTTCGTCGGGAAAGAGTTCCCGGCCTTCCCGTCGCATCTCAAGAGGAGGCCCTCTCAACAGGAACGACGAGAGGAACTCCAGGGTCGTGCCACCATTCCAAGAGTCCCCCAGATGTCTCAGTCCATTCCAGAGGAACCTCTTTTCCCTTCACCGGCTCGTCTTTCACGCCGAGGATCGACTCACACCAAGGTGGCACGTGGCACAGCCCTGAGGGAAAGCCTCGTGGGAAAGCCTCGAGGGACAGCCTCGAGGGAAAGCCACAGATCCCTTGATCCACGTGACAGGAAGCGTGACACTACTGCTGCAGCTCGGGAGGAAAGCGCACGTGCATGCCCCCACTCGAGACGAGGCCTGACTCCCCTGGGGAGACTCAGAAGCACCCCAAGATCCATGGCAACACTGGAGAGGAATCCTCAGGTTCCGGCCCCGACTCCACACAAGGACTGAGGCCCCGGCATGGACGGCAGAGGAATCCCGAGAGGTCCCCTAGCATCTCGCATGGGGACTGGCCTTTCCTGAGGCCACCAGACCGGGTCCCTGAGGTCCCCGTCGTAACTCGAGAAGACCTGCCGCAACTCGAGAAAATCCAGGAGGTTCTCCCCTCCAGGCGAGATGAGGCCCATTTCCGCTGAGGCGTCTCGAGGCTGATCACACCTCACCTCTGGAACTTCGAAAGGGTCCTTCACACCCTTGGTGCAAATCAAGAAGTTCCCCGACCTAGCCGTCTCCACTCGAGAGGAATCACGAGGGTCCCGCCCACATCCAGAGGAGCCCCGTTTCCGCCTCGTAGCTCGAGATGAGGGATCCTTTCCCTGCTTCGTCGGGAAAGAGTTCCCGGCGTTCCCGTCGCATCTCAAGAGGAGGCCCTCTCAACAGGAACGGCGAGAGGAACTCCAGGGTCGTGCCACCATTCCAAGAGTCCCCCAGATGTCTCAGTCCATTCCAGAGGAACCTCTTTTCCCTTCACCGGCTCGTCTTTCACGCCGAGGATCGACTCACACCAAGGTGGCACGTGGCACAGCCCTGTGGGAAAGCCTCGTGGGAAAGCCTCGAGGGACAGCCTCGAGGGAAAGCCACAGATCCCTTGATCCACGTGACAGGAAGCGTGACACTACTGCTGCAGCTCGGGAGGAAAGCGCACGTGCATGCCCCCACTCGAGACGAGGCCTGACTCCCCTGGGGAGACTCAGAAGCACCCCAAGATCCATGGCAACACTGGAGAGGAATCCTCAGGTTCCGGCCCCAACTCCACACAAGGACTGAGGCCCCGGCATGGACGGCAGAGGAATCCCGAGAGGTCCCCTAGCAACTCGCATGGGGACTGGCCTTTCCTGAGGCCACCAGAGCGTGTCCCTGAGGTCCCCGTCGTAACTCGAGAAGACCTGCCGCAACTCGAGAAAATCCAGGAGGTTCTCCCCTCCAGGCGAGATGAGGCCCATTTCCGCTGAGGCGTCTCGAGGCTGATCACACCTCACCTCTGGAACTTCGAAAGGGTCCTTCACACCCTTGGTGCAAATCAAGAAGTTCCCCGACCTTGCCGTCTCCACTCGAGAGGAATCACGAGGGTCCCGCCCACATCCAGAGGAGCCCCGTTTCCGCCTCGTAGCTCGAGATGAGGGATCCTTTCCCTGCTTCGTCGGGAAAGAGTTCCCGGCGTTCCCGTCGCATCTCAAGAGGAGGCCCTCTCAACAGGAACGGCGAGAGGAACTCCAGGGTCGTGCCACCATTCCAAGAGTCCCCCAGATGTCTCAGTCCATTCCAGAGGAACCTCTTTTCCCTACACCGGCTCGTCTTTCACGCCGAGGATCGACTCACACCAAGGTGGCACGTGGCACAGCCCTGTGGGAAAGCCTCGTGGGAAAGCCTCGAGGGACAGCCTCGAGGGAAAGCCACAGATCCCTTGATCCACGTGACAGGAAGCGTGACACTACTGCTGCAGCTCGGGAGGAAAGCGCACGTGCATGCCCCCACTCAAGACGAGGCCTGACTCCCCTGGGGAGACTCAGAAGCACCCCAAGATCCATGGCAACACTGGAGAGGAATCCTCAGGTTTCGGGCCCGACTCCACACAAGGACTGAGGCCCCGGCATGGACGGCAGAGGAATCCCGAGAGGTCCCCTAGCAACTCGCATGGGGACTGGCCTTTCCTGAGGCCACCAGAGCGGGTCCCTGAGGTCCCCGTCGTAACTCGAGAAGACCTGCCGCAACTCGAGAAAATCCAGGAGGTTCTCCCCTCCAGGCGAGATGAGGCCCATTTCCGCTGAGGCGTCTCGAGGCTGATCACACCTCACCTCTGGAACTTCGAAAGGGTCCTTCACACCCTTGGTGCAAATCAAGAAGTTCCCCGACCTTGCCGTCTCCACTCGAGAGGAATCACGAGGGTCCCGCCCACATCCAGAGGAGCCCCGTTTCCGCCTCGTAGCTCGAGATGAGGGATCCTTTCCCTGCTTCGTCGGGAAAGAGTTCCCGGCGTTCCCGTCGCATCTCAAGAGGAGGCCCTCTCAACAGGAACGACGAGAGGAACTCCAGGGTCGTGCCACCATTCCAAGAGTCCCCCAGATGTCTCAGTCCATTCCAGAGGAACCTCTTTTCCCTTCACCGGCTCGTCTTTCACGCCGAGGATCGACTCACACCAAGGTGGCACGTGGCACAGCCCTGTGGGAAAGCCTCGTGGGAAAGCCTCGAGGGACAGCCTCGAGGGAAAGCCACAGATCCCTTGATCCACGTGACAGGAAGCGTGACATTACTGCTGCAGCTCGGGAGGAAAGCGCACGTGCATGCCCCCACTCGAGACGAGGCCTGACTCCCCTGGGGAGACTCAGAAGCACCCCAAGATCCATGGCAACACTGGAGAGGAATCCTCAGGTTCCGGGCCCGACTCCACACAAGGACTGAGGCCCCGGCATGGACGGCAGAGGAATCCCGAGAGGTCCCCTAGCAACTCGCATGGGGACTGGCCTTTCCTGAGGCCACCAGAGCGGGTCCCTGAGGTCCCCGTCGTAACTCGAGAAGACCTGCCGCAACTCGAGAAAATCCAGGAGGTTCTCCCCTCCAGGCGAGATGAGGCCCATTTCCGCTGAGGCGTCTCGAGGCTGATCACTCCTCACCTCTGGAACTTCGAAAGGGTCCTTCACACCCTTGGTGCAAATCAAGAAGTTCCCCGACCTTGCCGTCTCCACTCGAGAGGAATCACGAGGGTCCCCCCCACATCCAGAGGAGCCCCGTTTCTGCCTCGTAGCTCGAGATGAGGGATCCTTTCCCTGCTTCGTCGGGAAAGAGTTCCCGGCCTTCCCGTCGCATCTCAAGAGGAGGCCCTCTCAACAGGAACGGCGAGAGGAACTCCAGGGTCGTGCCACCATTCCACGAGTCCCCCAGATGTCTCAGTCCATTCCAGAGGAACCTCTTTTCCCTTCACCGGCTCGTCTTTCACGCCGAGGATCGACTCACACCAAGGTGGCACGTGGCACAGCCCTGTGGGAAAGCCTCGTGGGAAAGCCTCGAGGGACAGCCTCGAGGGAAAGCCACAGATCCCTTGATCCACGTGACAGGAAGCGTGACACTACTGTTGCAGCTCTGGAGGAAAGCGCACGTGCATGCCCCCACTCGAGACGAGGCCTGACTCCCCTGGGGAGACTCAGAAGCACCCCAAGATCCATGGCAAGACTGGAGAGGAATCCTCAGTTTCCGGCCCCGACTCCACACAAGGACTGAGGCCCCGGCATGGACGGCAGAGGAATCCCGAGAGGTCCCCTAGCAACTCGCATGGGGACTGGCCTTTCCTGAGGCCACCAGACCGGGTCCCTGAGGTCCCCGTCGTAACTCGAGAAGACCTGCCGCAACTCGAGAAAATCCGGGAGGTTCTCCACTCCAGGCGAGATGAGGCCCATTTCCGCTGAGGCGTCTCGAGGCTGATCACACCTCACCTCTGGAACTTCGAAAGGCTCCTTCACACCCTTGGTGCAAATCAAGAAGTTCCCCGACCTTGCCGTCTCCACTCGAGAGGAATCACGAGGGTCCCGCCCACATCCAGAGGAGCCCGGTTTCCGCCTCGTAGCTCGAGATGAGGGATCCTTTCCCTGCTTCGTCGGGAAAGAGTTCCCGGCCTTCCCGTCGCATCTCAAGAGGAGGCCCTCTCAACAGGAACGACGAGAGGAACTCCAGGGTCGTGCCACCATTCCAAGAGTCCCCAGATGTCTCAGTCCATTCCAGAGGAACCTCTTTTCCCTTCACCGACTCGTCTTTCACGCCGAGGATCGACTCACACCAAGGTGGCACGTGGCACAGCCCTGAGGGAAAGCCTCGTGGGAAAGCCTCGATGGACAGCCTCGAGGGAAAGCCACAGATCCCTTGATCCACGTGACAGGAAGCGTGACACTACTGCTGCAGCTCGGGAGGAAAGCGCACGTGCATGCCCCCACTCGAGACGAGGCCTGACTCCCCTGGGGAGACTCAGAAGCACCCCAAGATCCATGGCAACACTGGAGAGGAATCCTCAGGTTCCGGCCCCGACTCCACACAAGGACTGAGGCCCCGGCATGGACGGCAGAGGAATCCCGAGAGGTCCCCTAGCATCTCGCATGGGGACTGGCCTTTCCTGAGGCCACCAGACCGGGTCCCTGAGGTCCCCGTCGTAACTCGAGAAGACCTGCCGCAACTCGAGAAAATCCAGGAGGTTCTCCCCTCCAGGCGAGATGAGGCCCATTTCCGCTGAGGCGTCTCGAGGCTGATCACACCTCACCTCTGGAACTTCGAAAGGGTCCTTCACATCCTTGGTGCAAATCAAGAAGTTCCCCGACCTAGCCGTCTCCACTCGAGAGGAATCACGAGGGTCCCGCCCACATCCAGAGGAGCCCCGTTTCCGCCTCGTAGCTCGAGATGAGGGATCCTTTCCCTGCTTCGTCGGGAAAGAGTTCCCGGCGTTCCCGTCGCATCTCAAGAGGAGGCCCTCTCAACAGGAACGGCGAGAGGAACTCCAGGGTCGTGCCACCATTCCAGGAGTCCCCCAGATGTCTCAGTCCATTCCAGAGGAACCTCTTTTCCCTTCACCGGCTCGTCTTTCATGCCGAGGATCGACTGACACCCAGGTGGCACGTGGCACAGCCCTGTGGGAAAGCCTCGTGGGAAAGCCTCGAGGGACAGCCTCGAGGGAAAGCCACAGATCCCTTGATCCACGTGACAGGAAGCGTGACACTACTGCTGCAGCTCGGGAGGAAAGCGCACGTGCATTCCCCCACTCGAGACGAGGCCTGACTCCCCTGGGGAGACTCAGAAGCACCCCAAGATCCATGGCAACACTGGAGAGGAATCCTCAGGTTCCGGCCCCGACTCCACACAAGGACTGAGGCCCCGGCATGGACGGGAGAGGAATCCCGAGAGGTCCCCTAGCAACTCGCATGGGGACTGGCCTTTCCTGAGGCCACCAGACCGGGTCCCTGAGGTCCCCGTCGTAACTCGAGAAGACCTGCCGCAACTCGAGAAAATCCAGGAGGTTCTCCCCTCCAGGCGAGATGAGGCCCATTTCCGCTGAGGCGTCTCGAGGCTGATCACACCTCACTTCTGGAACTTCGAAAGGGTCCTTCACACCCTCGGTGCAAATCAAGAAGTTCCCCGACCTTGCCGTCTCCACTCGAGAGGAATCACGAGGGTCCCGCCCACATCCAGAGGAGCCCCGTTTCCGCCTCGTAGCTCGAGATGAGGGATCCTTTCCCTGCTTCGTCGGGAAAGAGTTCCCGGCGTTCCCGTCGCATCTCAAGAGGAGGCCCTCTCAACAGGAACGGCGAGAGGAACTCCAGGGTCGTGCCACCATTCCAAGAGTCCCCCAGATGTCTCAGTCCATTCCAGAGGAACCTCTTTTCCCTTCACCGGCTCGTCTTTCACGCCGAGGATCGACTCACACCAAGGTGGCACGTGGCACAGCCCTGTGGGAAAGCCTCGTGGGAAAGCCTCGAGGGACAGCCTCGAGGGAAAGCCACAGATCCCTTGATCCACGTGACAGGAAGTGTGACACTACTGTTGCAGCTCTGGAGGAAAGCGCACGTGCATGCCCCCACTCGAGACGAGGCCTGACTCCCCTGGGGAGACTCAGAAGCACCCCAAGATCCATGGCAAGACTGGAGAGGAATCCTCAGGTTCCGGCCCCGACTCCACACAAGGACTGAGGCCCCGGCATGGACGGCAGAGGAATCCCGAGAGGTCCCCTAGCAACTCGCATGGGGACTGGCCTTTCCTGAGGCCACCAGACCGGGTCCCTGAGGTTCCCGTCGTAACTCGAGAAGACCTGCCGCAACTCGAGAAAATCCAGGAGGTTCTCCCCTCCAGGCGAGATGAGGCCCATTTCCGCTGAGGCGTCTCGAGGCTGATCACACCTCACCTCTGGAACTTCGAAAGGGTCCTTCACACCCTTGGTGCAAATCAAGAAGTTCCCCGACATAGCCGTCTCCACTCGAGAGGAATCACGAGGGTCCCGCCCACATCCAGAGGAGCCCGGTTTCCGCCTCGTAGCTCGAGATGAGGGATCCTTTCCCTGCTTCGTCGGGAAAGAGTTCCCGGCGTTCCCGTCGCATCTCAAGAGGAGGCCCTCTCAACAGGAACGGCGAGGGGAACTCCAGGGTCGTGCCACCATTCCAAGAGTCCCCCAGATGTCTCAGTCCATTCCAGAGGAACCTCTTTTCCCTTCACCGGCTCGCCTTTCACGCCGAGGATCGACTGACACCAAGGTGGCACGTGGCACAGCCCTGTGGGAAAGCCTCATGGGAAAGCCTCGAGTGACAGCCTCGAGGGAAAGCCACAGATCCCTTGATCCACGTGACAGGAAGCGTGACACTACTGCTGCAGCTCGGGAGGAAAGCGCACGTGCATGCCCCCAATCGAGACGAGGCCTGACTCCCCTGGGGAGACTCAGAAGCACCCCAAGATCCATGGCAACACTGGAGAGGAATCCTCAGGTTCCGGCCCCGACTCCACACAAGGACTGAGGCCCCGGCATGGACGGGAGAGGAATCCCGAGAGGTCCCCTAGCAACTCGCATGGGGACTGGCCTTTCCTGAGGCCACCAGACCGGGTCCCTGAGGTCCCCGTCGTAACTCGAGAAGACCTGCCGCAACTCGAGAAAATCCAGGAGGTTCTCCCCTCCAGGCGAGATGAGGCCCATTTCCGCTGAGGCGTCTCGAGGCTGATCACACCTCACCTCTGGAACTTCGAAAGGCTCCTTCACACCCTTGGTGCAAACCAAGAAGTTCCCCGACCTTGCCGTCTCCACTCGAGAGGAATCACGAGGGTCCCGCCCACATCCAGAGGAGCCCGGTTTCCGCCTCGTAGCTCGAGATGAGGGATCCTTTCCCTGCTTCGTCGGGAAAGAGTTCCCGGCCTTCCCGTCGCATCTCAAGTGGAGGCCCTCTCAACAGGAACGACGAGAGGAACTCCAGGGTCGTCCCACCATTCCAAGAGTCCCCCAGATGTCTCAGTCCATTCCAGAGGAACCTCTTTTCCCTTCACCGACTCGTCTTTCACGCCGAGGATCGACTCACACCAAGGTGGCACGTGGCACAGCCCTGAGGGAAAGCCTCGTGGGAAAGCCTCGAGGGACAGCCTCGAGGGAAAGCCACAGATCCCTTGATCCACGTGACAGGAAGCGTGACACTACTGCTGCAGCTCGGGAGGAAAGCGCACGTGCATGCCCCCACTCGAGACGAGGCCTGACTCCCCTGGGGAGACTCAGAAGCACCCCAAGATCCATGGCAACACTGGAGAGGAATCCTCAGGTTCCGGCCCCGACTCCACACAAGGACTGAGGCCCCGGCATGGACGGCAGAGGAATCCCGAGAGGTCCCCTAGCATCTCGCATGGGGACTGGCCTTTCCTGAGGCCACCAGAGCGGGTCCCTGAGGTCCCCGTCGTAACTCGAGAAGACCTGCCGCAACTCGAGAAAATCCAGGAGGTTCTCCCCTCCAGGCGAGATGAGGCCCATTTCCGCTGAGGCGTCTCGAGGCTGATCACACCTCACCTCTGGAACTTCGAAAGGGTCCTTCACACCCTTGGTGCAAATCAAGAAGTTCCCCGACCTAGCCGTCTCCACTCGAGAGGAATCACGAGCGTCCCGCCCACATCCAGAGGAGCCCCGTTTCCGCCTCGTAGCTCGAGATGAGGGATCCTTTCCCTGCTTCGTCGGGAAAGAGTTCCCGGCGTTCCCGTCGCATCTCAAGAGGAGGCCCTCTCAACAGGAACGGCGAGAGGAACTCCAGGGTCGTGCCACCATTCCAAGAGTCCCCCAGATGTCTCAGTCCATTCCAGAGGAACCTCTTTTCCCTTCACCGGCTCGTCTTTCACGCCGAGGATCGACTCACACCAAGGTGGCACGTGGCACAGCCCTGTGGGAAAGCCTCGTGGGAAAGCCTCGAGGGACAGCCTCGAGGGAAAGCCACAGATCCCTTGATCCACGTGACAGGAAGCGTGACACTACTGCTGCAGCTCGGGAGGAAAGCACACGTGCATGCCC
Organism: Budorcas taxicolor; assembly: GCF_023091745.1. Lineage (NCBI taxonomy): Eukaryota > Metazoa > Chordata > Mammalia > Artiodactyla > Bovidae > Budorcas > Budorcas taxicolor. Next base: position 314,336 of record NW_026291546.1, read on the forward strand.
CCACTCGAGACGAGGCCTGACTCCCCTGGGGAGACTCAGAAGCACCCCAAGATCCATGGCAACACTGGAGAGGAATCCTCAGGTTCCGGCCCCAACTCCACACAAGGACTGAGGCCCCGGCATGGACGGCAGAGGAATCCCGAGAGGTCCCCTAGCAACTCGCATGGGGACTGGCCTTTCCTGAGGCCACCAGAGCGTGTCCCTGAGGTCCCCGTCGTAACTCGAGAAGACCTGCCGCAACTCGAGAAAATCCAGGAGGTTCTCCCCTCCAGGCGAGATGAGGCCCATTTCCGCTGAGGCGTCTCGAGGCTGATCACACCTCACCTCTGGAACTTCGAAAGGGTCCTTCACACCCTTGGTGCAAATCAAGAAGTTCCCCGACCTTGCCGTCTCCACTCGAGAGGAATCACGAGGGTCCCGCCCACATCCAGAGGAGCCCCGTTTCCGCCTCGTAGCTCGAGATGAGGGATCCTTTCCCTGCTTCGTCGGGAAAGAGTTCCCGGCGTTCCCGTCGCATCTCAAGAGGAGGCCCTCTCAACAGGAACGGCGAGAGGAACTCCAGGGTCGTGCCACCATTCCAAGAGTCCCCCAGATGTCTCAGTCCATTCCAGAGGAACCTCTTTTCCCTTCACCGGCTCGTCTTTCACGCCGAGGATCGACTCACACCAAGGTGGCACGTGGCACAGCCCTGTGGGAAAGCCTCGTGGGAAAGCCTCGAGGGACAGCCTCGAGGGAAAGCCACAGATCCCTTGATCCACGTGACAGGAAGCGTGACATTACTGCTGCAGCTCGGGAGGAAAGCGCACGTGCATGCCCCCACTCGAGACGAGGCCTGACTCCCCTGGGGAGACTCAGAAGCACCCCAAGATCCATGGCAACACTGGAGAGGAATCCTCATGTTCCGGGCCCGACTCCACACAAGGACTGAGGCCCCGGCATGGACGGCAGAGGAATCCCGAGAGGTTCCCTAGCAACTCGCATGGGGACTGGCCTTTCCTGAGGCCACCAGAGCGGGTCCCTGAGGTCCCCGTCGTAACTCGAGAAGACCTGCCGCAACTCGAGAAAATCCAGGAGGTTCTCCCCTCCAGGCGAGATGAGGCCCATTTCCGCTGAGGCGTCTCGAGGCTGATCACACCTCACCTCTGGAACTTCGAAAGGGTCCTTCACACCCTTGGTGCAAATCAAGAAGTTCCCCGACCTTGCCGTCTCCACTCGAGAGGAATCACGAGGGTCCCGCCCACATCCAGAGGAGCCCCGTTTCCGCCTCGTAGCTCGAGATGAGGGATCCTTTCCCTGCTTCGTCGGGAAAGAGTTCCCGGCGTTCCCGTCGCATCTCAAGAGGAGGCCCTCTCAACAGGAACGGCGAGAGGAACTACAGGGTCGTGCCACCATTCCAAGAGTCCCCCAGATGTCTCAGTCCATTCCAGAGGAACCTCTTTTCCCTTCACCGGCTCGTCTTTCACGCCGAGGATCGACTCACACCAAGGTGGCACGTGGCACAGCCCTGTGGGAAAGCCTCGTGAGAAATCCTCGAGGGACAGCCTCGAGGGAAAGCCACAGATCCCTTGATCCACGTGACAGGAAGCGTGACATTACTGCTGCAGCTCGGGAGGAAAGCGCACGTGCATGCCCCCACTCGAGACGAGGCCTGACTCCCCTGGGGAGACTCAGAAGCACCCCAAGATCCATGGCAACACTGGAGAGGAATCCTCAGGTTCCGGGCCCGACTCCACACAAGGACTGAGGCCCCGGCATGGACGGCAGAGGAATCCCGAGAGGTCCCCTAGCAACTCGCATGGGGACTGGCCTTTCCTGAGGCCACCAGAGCGGGTCCTTGAAGTCCCCGTCGTAACTCGAGAAGACCTGCCGCAACTCGAGAAAATCCAGGAGGTTCTCCCCTCCAGGCGAGATGAGGCCCATTTCCGCTGAGGCGTCTCGAGGCTGATCACTCCTCACCTCTGGAACTTCGAAAGGGTCCTTCACACCCTTGGTGCAAATCAAGAAGTTCCCCGACCTTGCCGTCTCCACTCGAGAGGAATCACGAGGGTCCCCCCCACATCCAGAGGAGCCCCGTTTCTGCCTCGTAGCTCGAGATGAGGGATCCTTTCCCTGCTTCGTCGGGAAAGAGTTCCCGGCCTTCCCGTCGCATCTCAAGAGGAGGCCCTCTCAACAGGAACGGCGAGAGGAACTCCAGGGTCGTGCCACCATTCCAAGAGTCCCCCAGATGTCTCAGTCCATTCCAGAGGAACCTCTTTTCCCTTCACCGGCTCGTCTTTCACGCCGAGGATCGACTCACACCAAGGTGGCACGTGGCACAGCCCTGTGGGAAAGCCTCGTGGGAAAGCCTCGAGGGACAGCCTCGAGGGAAAGCCACAGATCCCTTGATCCACGTGACAGGAAGCGTGACACTACTGTTGCAGCTCTGGAGGAAAGCGCACGTGCATGCCCCCACTCGAGACGAGGCCTGACTCCCCTGGGGAGACTCAGAAGCACCCCAAGATCCATGGCAACACTGGAGAGGAATCCTCAGGTTCCGGCCCCGACTCCACACAAGGACTGAGGCCCCGGCATGGACGGCAGAGGAATCCCGAGAGGTCCCCTAGCAACTCGCATGGGGACTGGCCTTTCCTGAGGCCACCAGACTGGGTCCCTGAGGTCCCCGTCGTAACTCGAGAAGACCTGCCGCAACTCGAGAAAATCCAGGAGGTTCTCCACTCCAGGCGAGATGAGGCCCATTTCCGCTGAGGCGTCTCGAGGCTGATCACACCTCACCTCTGGAACTTCGAAAGGGTCCTTCACACCCTTGGTGCAAATCAAGAAGTTCCCCGACCTTGCCGTCTCCACTCGAGAGGAATCACGAGGGTCCCGCCCACATCCAGAGGAGCCCCGTTTCCGCCTCGTAGCTCGAGATGAGGGATCCTTTCCCTGCTTCGTCGGGAAAGAGTTCCCGGCGTTCCCGTCGCATCTCAAGAGGAGGCCCTCTCAACAGGAACGGCGAGAGGAACTACAGGGTCGTGCCACCATTCCAAGAGTCCCCCAGATGTCTCAGTCCATTCCAGAGGAACCTCTTTTCCCTTCACCGGCTCGTCTTTCACGCCGAGGATCGACTCACACCAAGGTGGCACGTGGCACAGCCCTGTGGGAAAGCCTCGTGAGAAAGCCTCGAGGGACAGCCTCGAGGGAAAGCCACAGATCCCTTGATCCACGTGACAGGAAGCGTGACATTACTGCTGCAGTTCGGGAGGAAAGCGCACGTGCATGCCCCCACTCGAGACGAGGCCTGACTCCCCTGGGGAGACTCAGAAGCACCCCAAGATCCATGGCAACACTGGAGAGGAATCCTCAGGTTCCGGGCCCGACTCCACACAAGGACTGAGGCCCCGGCATGGACGGCAGAGGAATCCCGAGAGGTTCCCTAGCAACTCGCATGGGGACTGGCCTTTCCTGAGGCCACCAGAGCGGGTCCCTGAGGTCCCCGTCGTAACTCGAGAAGACCTGCCGCAACTCGAGAAAATCCAGGAGGTTCTCCCCTCCAGGCGAGATGAGGCCCATTTCCGCTGAGGCGTCTCGAGGCTGATCACTCCTCACCTCTGGAACTTCGAAAGGGTCCTTCACACCCTTGGTGCAAATCAAGAAGTTCCCCGACCTTGCCGTCTCCACTCGAGAGGAATCACGAGGGTCCCCCCCACATCCAGAGGAGCCCCGTTTCTGCCTCGTAGCTCGAGATGAGGGATCCTTTCCCTGCTTCGTCGGGAAAGAGTTCCCGGCCTTCCCGTCGCATCTCAAGAGGAGGCCCTCTCAACAGGAACGGCGAGAGGAACTCCAGGGTCGTGCCACCATTCCAAGAGTCCCCCAGATGTCTCAGTCCATTCCAGAGGAACCTCTTTTCCCTTCACCGGCTCGTCTTTCACGCCGAGGATCGACTCACACCAAGGTGGCACGTGGCACAGCCCTGTGGGAAAGCCTCGTGGGAAAGCCTCGAGGGACAGCCTCGAGGGAAAGCCACAGATCCCTTGATCCACGTGACAGGAAGCGTGACACTACTGTTGCAGCTCTGGAGGAAAGCGCACGTGCATGCCCCCACTCGAGACGAGGCCTGACTCCCCTGGGGAGACTCAGAAGCACCCCAAGATCCATGGCAACACTGGAGAGGAATCCTCAGGTTCCGGCCCCGACTCCACACAAGGACTGAGGCCCCGGCATGGACGGCAGAGGAATCCCGAGAGGTCCCCTAGCAACTCGCATGGGGACTGGCCTTTCCTGAGGCCACCAGACCGGGTCCCTGAGGTCCCCGTCGTAACTCGAGAAGACCTGCCGCAACTCGAGAAAATCCAGGAGGTTCTCCACTCCAGGCGAGATGAGGCCCATTTCCGCTGAGGCGTCTCGAGGCTGATCACACCTCACCTCTGGAACTTCGAAAGGGTCCTTCACACCCTTGGTGCAAATCAAGAAGTTCCCCGACCTTGCCGTCTCCACTCGAGAGGAATCACGAGGGTCCCGCCCACATCCAGAGGAGCCCCGTTTCCGCCTCGTAGCTCGAGATGAGGGATCCTTTCCCTGCTTCGTCGGGAAAGAGTTCCCGGCGTTCCCGTCGCATCTCAAGAGGAGGCCCTCTCAACAGGAACGGCGAGAGGAACTACAGGGTCGTGCCACCATTCCAAGAGTCCCCCAGATGTCTCAGTCCATTCCAGAGGAACCTCTTTTCCCTTCACCGGCTCGTCTTTCACGCCGAGGATCGACTCACACCAAGGTGGCACGTGGCACAGCCCTGTGGGAAAGCCTCGTGAGAAAGCCTCGAGGGACAGCCTCGAGGGAAAGCCACAGATCCCTTGATCCACGTGACAGGAAGCGTGACATTACTGCTGCAGTTCGGGAGGAAAGCGCACGTGCATGCCCCCACTCGAGACGAGGCCTGACTCCCCTGGGGAGACTCAGAAGCACCCCAAGATCCATGGCAACACTGGAGAGGAATCCTCAGGTTCCGGGCCCGACTCCACACAAGGACTGAGGCCCCGGCATGGACGGCAGAGGAATCCCGAGAGGTCCCCTAGCAACTCGCATGGGGACTGGCCTTTCCTGAGGCCACCAGAGCGGGTCCCTGAGGTCCCCGTCGTAACTCGAGAAGACCTGCCGCAACTCGAGAAAATCCAGGAGGTTCTCCCCTCCAGGCGAGATGAGGCCCATTTCCGCTGAGGCGTCTCGAGGCTGATCACTCCTCACCTCTGGAACTTCGAAAGGGTCCTTCACACCCTTGGTGCAAATCAAGAAGTTCCCCGACCTTGCCGTCTCCACTCGAGAGGAATCACGAGGGTCCCCCCCACATCCAGAGGAGCCCCGTTTCTGCCTCGTAGCTCGAGATGAGGGATCCTTTCCCTGCTTCGTCGGGAAAGAGTTCCCGGCCTTCCCGTCGCATCTCAAGAGGAGGCCCTCTCAACAGGAACGGCGAGAGGAACTCCAGGGTCGTGCCACCATTCCAAGAGTCCCCCAGATGTCTCAGTCCATTCCAGAGGAACCTCTTTTCCCTTCACCGGCTCGTCTTTCACGCCGAGGATCGACTCACACCAAGGTGGCACGTGGCACAGCCCTGTGGGAAAGCCTCGTGGGAAAGCCTCGAGGGACAGCCTCGAGGGAAAGCCACAGATCCCTTGATCCACGTGACAGGAAGCGTGACACTACTGTTGCAGCTCTGGAGGAAAGCGCACGTGCATGCCCCCACTCGAGACGAGGCCTGACTCCCCTGGGGAGACTCAGAAGCACCCCAAGATCCATGGCAACACTGGAGAGGAATCCTCAGGTTCCGGCCCCGACTCCACACAAGGACTGAGGCCCCGGCATGGACGGCAGAGGAATCCCGAGAGGTCCCCTAGCAACTCGCATGGGGACTGGCCTTTCCTGAGGCCACCAGACCGGGTCCCTGAGGTCCCCGTCGTAACTCGAGAAGACCTGCCGCAACTCGAGAAAATCCAGGAGGTTCTCCACTCCAGGCGAGATGAGGCCCATTTCCGCTGAGGCGTCTCGAGGCTGATCACACCTCACCTCTGGAACTTCGAAAGGGTCCTTCACACCCTTGGTGCAAATCAAGAAGTTCCCCGACCTTGCCGTCTCCACTCGAGAGGAATCACGAGGGTCCCGCCCACATCCAGAGGAGCCCCGTTTCCGCCTCGTAGCTCGAGATGAGGGATCCTTTCCCTGCTTCGTCGGGAAAGAGTTCCCGGCGTTCCCGTCGCATCTCAAGAGGAGGCCCTCTCAACAGGAACGGCGAGAGGAACTACAGGGTCGTGCCACCATTCCAAGAGTCCCCCAGATGTCTCAGTCCATTCCAGAGGAACCTCTTTTCCCTTCACCGGCTCGTCTTTCACGCCGAGGATCGACTCACACCAAGGTGGCACGTGGCACAGCCCTGTGGGAAAGCCTCGTGAGAAAGCCTCGAGGGACAGCCTCGAGGGAAAGCCACAGATCCCTTGATCCACGTGACAGGAAGCGTGACATTACTGCTGCAGTTCGGGAGGAAAGCGCACGTGCATGCCCCCACTC